>NW_024885011.1:2649192-2813237 GCF_019232065.1 Centrocercus urophasianus
GTGTGTGTGTGTGTGTGTGTGTGTGTGTGTGTGTGTGTGTGTGTGTGGAAACTTGTGGTTTTCTTTTTCATGGTACCTGGGGCTGATTGCCAGCATGTTACCAAAATTATCTGAATCAGTTCTATCTGCAGTTGCCCCCACCAGAAGTTTCTGTTTGTGAAGTTGACATAAAGTTTTACCTAAATCTTTTGAACAGAAAACATAAGAGCTTCCATTATAAGTTTCTGGGACTGTGCCCCTCAGTGCTGCTGTCCTGACCTTCGGGCTGTAATGGAGCTGCATGCTCTGTGTTCTCTCAGAAAGCTGTGTTGAGTCACTTCTCACACATACCTCATGAGCTGGCACCCTGAGCCCCTCTGTGCTCTCTTCCCATGCATCTCCACCTGGCTGTGCTCTCCTCCCCATCACATTTGGATATCTCATTCTGCATTTTTACAACAGCCTTCAGCAAATCATGATGGCTGTCAGGTTCTCCAGGCTGGTTAGTCAGCTAAGAACAGCATTTTAAGATCTCATTTTTGACCCGGTGGTTGTAAATACAAGCACAGCTAAACAGAGAGGAGATAGAAAGCCTGGGTAAGTTATGACCTGAGTCGCTGAAGTGCACTAAAGAGGTTAAAGCAAATAAACTGATAAGAAGAGAAAAATGGTCTTAAGTTTTAAATGACTAAATGGATATAAAAAAAAAAAAAAGTAGAAAGTATTACTAAAGAAAGCAGGAAATAACACACTGATGCTTATGGCATCTTGTTCAGCAAACCTTCTCTGCCCTTTAGATTGGCAGAACGAGTAGTTTGGAGGGACCTGAAGAGCTCAGATTTACTGCTGACACAAATCACAAGCCTTGGGAAGGGGTTTATCAATGACAGCATTGCTGAAGGTAAGATGGAGACGAGACAAAGATCATGACAAATGCAGGACTTTTCATAAATGATTATTCCTTCCTCTGAACTACTCACTTAACACCATTTATTGTTAACTCCATGTCCTCATCTAATTGCTTTTATTGCTGCCAGGACAGCTGAGCACTTACTGACAACTTCATTTGTTCCTTCTACATCTTCATGTCTGTATCTGCACGTGTGCAAGAAGTGATGAGCCTTTGGTGGAGTTCAGATCTCATTCTCAGTATGCTTGGCTAGTTATGGCAGATGGATGACAGTTCTGTGGTCTCCAGATGTGTGGGTTGTTTTTTTTTTATTAACCATATAGGACCAAAATCAAATGAGTTCAGAACAATCATGAAAATAGGTGTAACAGGTAAATAAAACACAACTATGGATGCAAATAGAAGTTGATTATTTTGAATGACAAAATACACATTTTCTTTTGGAAATGCTGTTGAGCTACCTTGGGAGAGCTGCTGTTTGGTTACCTTGCGTCCTCGTTTGGCTCTTCTAAAAGCTGCAGAACATATCAAGGCGTTGCAAAGACAAGACCTTCTACCTTGTTAATCCAAAGGCATTGCAGCAGATGGTGATGATAAGAGAGGATGTATTAAGGGAAAACACGCTAAAAGGGGATGTCTTTGAGCAGCACTGCTTGCAAGACAGAAGGGAGGGTGGTACAAAAGAGGAAAAGAGCATGAGACCAGATCACAGCTTGCACCAGGCTGCGAAGTACCCAGGTTTCATGAACCTGAGGCTCTGCATTGCAGATTTTGAGAGCAGCTTCTGTTCTCCCTCACCTTGGTCCTTCCACGTGCTCCTGTCCTTGGTGCCTCAGAGTCATGAAATGGCCCAGCTCATGGAAAAAAAAAAAAAAAGCTAATGAACAACAAATGTCTCTAGGCAGGGTTTTTCTATTTTGGTGTTGGATTGGTCTTTTGATTGTCAGACTGCCTCTCAAAACTGCCACCCCTTGATCGAATCATGCATTGCTTGTGATTTCACATCTGAGGACGTTACTCCTTGATGTAGCACTCCCAAAGCTATGAGCTTGCCCTGTAAGGATCTTCAGCTCTGCATTCATCAGTTCAGAGCTGGCAGGATGATAAGAAAACAGAGATACGTCTGCGCTTGGGGTCTCCTGTAGACTGACTTAAATGGCTGCAGGTTTTGACTGTCAGATTTTGTGCTTGCCAACCGCCTGGTGACCTGAAATAATCAGGTGGAATGAACTGAGAGGAGCCTGTCTCACTTTGCCAATCAATGCCACTCAGACAGGAAGGAGGGCTGGGAGGCTGGGGTTTGGTTTGCGAGGTGCTGCAGTGTCTGAGTGCCTACGCCAGGAGTTGGACAGCTTTCTTGAGTCCCTTCCTGCCACACAGGGGCTCATTACCACAGTAGTGTCACTCCTGAAATTGTCTCGTAGATGAACAAAGGTTTTTGCTGATTGATGCCTGATTTGCCTCTGTGTTTGTCAGAACTGAAACAGTAATAAAATTGCTTTCATTTGCACCAGGAGGGACTTGAGATGTAAATTGTTTCATGGTTTCAAGGAACCTTTTTTCATTCTTCCCAGTAATTATGCCCAGGAGGGTGAAAAGCATTTGAATTGCATAAGACACATGCCATTGTACATGACAATTCATATTTTATAAAGCATTTCATAACCCCTACAGGAAAATAACGCTCAGTCTATATTTGTTTAAGTAGAGAAGCAAGCTAAAAGCCAGCTAAAAGGAAGAAAAATATGGAGTTTTGTGGGGAAATGTGGCAATGTAGAGAGAAAAGAGCTAGAATTTATATTTCTTCCTACTTCAAGATCTGGAGAGTTTTGGATTCAGAACAAGATACAAAAAATGGGAGGTAATGAATGAAGTGCACAGGAAGAGAAGTCATTCCATGACGCAACAGGGGCACTGAAACCAGCTCCAGTCCTGCATTTGTGAGCAGTTTCTAACGTTCTTGTGTTCCCACAGAGCAGCTATCATTGCACTTGGAGATTTGGTGCTGGAGATGCAAGGTCTCAAACTTCCCATGGAGTTTTCAGCAGGACAGTTTTCTTACGTGGCTTTGCTTTGGGATTTGTTTTGCGAAGACCAGAATGTCTGGATAGGTTAGGAACATCAGGTTTACTTGTTGCAGATGATCCTGCTGTTGGGGCTGGTTGGGTCACACAAGTGAGTTCAGGTGAGATGTCAGATCTGTAACTTTGCTTTCTTCAGGGCTGAGTCCCTCTGAGTGCCCCTGCAGCTGGGGGAGGGTATCTTCAGCCTGTCCTCCAGCAGTCAGACAGCAGCACAGCGCATCTTTCAGGCCTGATGCCTTTTCAAGTACTTTGCTACAAAGGCAGGAAGAATGAACAGCAAAAAGGCACTCGAGGCAGGCACGTTTGTGCCAGGCTGAGGAACTGAATGGATTAGATCATAAGATGCTCTTCTGTGCTGCCCCTTGTGCCTGGGACACCCTTTCTGCCCTGCTTGCTATGATCTGTCACATGAGATCATGCAAAGCATGGTGAGCTCCAGCCACATCCCTGACTGATGTGTCAGCAAGGAGCAAACATCTCCACCAAACAAGTAGCTGCTCTGGGTCAGATGTTCTTAAAGGTGTTTCTTTAGGGCTTTATTCTTCTCATTCTGGCTTTTAGTCTTCTCCCATAGGAGAGCAGAGATGTAACCTTCAGTCATAAGTCTCTCTTTGCTGCTCCCAGCGTTGTGTGTTTTCATCTGCCTTTCTGGGCTGACTGTGAAGAGCTTTGGTTTTAAGTATGCACCGTAATACAGGACAAGAAAGTGTTTTATTATTAGTTAGGTTGATATTGTGCAATTAGACACAGAGCAACCGTTGTGGCAGGACAGATGAGATCATTCCTGCTGCCTGATCTGTGCCCTGTAATGAATCAGATCTCTGCCTTCCAGAAAGCTGCTATCTTTCAGGAATATTGAGGCAATGAAACTAATCAAAAGAAGATTTAAAGAATTTTACTCTATTTCATAGTGCAAAAGTCCTTGGAAATGCCACAGAGGCTGTTAGAAAAGGTGAGGAAAGTATTTCCTTAGTACTAAAGCACACATCAAGAGGCACAACGTTGTGTCAAAAATGATTTCAAATCATTCTTAAAAGCTCTTTTTTAACCTGTGCAATGTGTGCTCTGTGGAGTATTGTGTAACTTCTGAGTGGGGAAGGAGTCTTAGTGGACATTTGTGGTGGCACCCTGCACAAACCTGGGGTTTGCTGGCAATTTAAACTATGGAAAAATAAAAAGCTGTGGAAACAAGCTCAGCTGTGAACTTCTTGGGAAAAGCATGCTGTTTTATTATGTAGTTGGACACATAATCCATTGCTAGAAATATTAAGTTCCACAAGTGTGTGAAGTTGCTTTTAATCTCTCGCAAGGCTGTGGCGTGATCATAGAGATTGAGCAAATATGATCTTAAAAGTTGAATGGGATAAAATTTACCTCTCTGCCTGACTTCCAAAAACTGTATTCCTAATTCCTTGCTAGCACTCTGTAAATGGGAGTTATTTAAGCTGTCCTTATGGCCTCAGTTTGCAGTTAGAGCTCAGCTTGTGTTGTGTCCTGCTAAGCACTGTGGAGCCCAGAAGCAGAATGTAAGTGACGCAGAAGCACTACTTCCAAAATGGGGCTTCAACTCATTGTGCAGCTCTGTGACATCAAAGGAATTGACTTTGAGAAGGCTAAAGAAACCAGATCCTTAATCAGTGTCATCCGAGTGCCCAGACCCCCTAGAGGTTTTAAATTCTAACAAAACCTGGAACAAAAGTGCTTGGTTTGGGGGTGGGCAAGAAAGATGCAGCAAAAACACATAGTCAGGAGGTTGGCAGGGCCAGTAAAGGTGTTGGGAAGGTGAGCTGAGGGAGCACCAAGGAAAATGTTTTTCCTTGTAAGCAGAGCTTGCTAAAAGGTTCCCCTTCCCCCCAATCTCAAAAGATGAGGTGCTATAGGTGAAGAATATAAACACATCTCATTAAAATTACTTTTTAGAAAACACTGATGTTAAGCATGATCTACCCATTACAGTTACGTGTCTTCTAAGACCAAATTCTGGTGTTAAGCATTAAAACCAGAAGTGTCTGGCACAAGAGGAGGCTATCTGCTGTGCCTGTTTAATTGCCTCAGAAATTGTAGTAGCAAAAGGGACTGTTGCAATCAGGTTTAGTGTTTCAACTTGCACTCCAATCCAAACAAACCAGGTTTCAGCAGATGGATAACAATATGTGCAGGAGACAGGAAAGAATAAAGCAACTTGGTGAAATGAAGATCACATATTGTAAAACCTAGTGACTGAAACCATGAAACTCAGCATCTGCCAGCAAAGAACTGCCTAAGGAATTAAAGCACAGAATCGGAGGCAGTTACAAGAATGCAGGACAAAATTCAGACACTGGAGGTCATCAGATAGGTTTGTAAAAACAAGCAGAAGTTGCAGAACGCGGAGCGTTGTTGGGAACAGAAAAGGTACAGAAGAGGCTCTGACTCTCCTTAAATTCTCTCCAGTCTCAGTGCTGCAGACCCCAGGGCCCTTAGGATGTGCTGTGTGTGTGTGTAAGCTCCAGAGATCTCAGTCAGCCCACCTTTCAAATCTGGAGAACATTAATTAACATCCCCTACATCCTGCGCTCCCAGCATCCTTCTCAGAGCCAGGATAGCACCCCTTTCCAAGCATTTTATATCCCACCAGAGAGGCAGCGAAGTGAGAGCTGGAGCCTCTGCTGACAGATCACTTGGATGAATACAAATAGGTAATTCCAAGTTAATTAATGCAACCTGCAATTGATTGACACTCACTTTCTAACATTTCCTGTGTTCTTGCCCAACTGAGCTGTCTGAGTCATGTTGTGTTCTTAAGATTATTACTTGAAATGCAATTGAAACTGCTGAAGCTTGGGAAATCTGGTTTGCCAAGAGCTTTTTTATTTAAAGGAAAGAGAAAAGAGAAAGAACAAGAAAGGAAGGAGAAAACCCTATAAGCTTAAAAGAAAGCTTAAATAAAACAATGCAGAGAACAAAAGGAGGAGATAATTGGAATTGGAAGGTTTGTGAAAATCTCTTTTATTGGCATTGTTGGGGCTCTCCTGAAAGTTTCACGTGTGCCTCTGAATTTTTCAGGTAGGAAGAGCACCTCGTGCAGGCAGACCCAGTTTGTGTGTTTGGCATTATTGCTGCCCTGGTGCAGGCTGGCATTTTGGGATCTGCATTCTTGTTTCTTGTTGCAGTCTTCCTTTAGATTTATCAGTTGAGGCCAAACTGATATTGAGCAGCTTTCCCGAACACAATTGGTTTTGTGAATTTCAGTCACTTATATTTGAAAAATGATTCGAAACCTTTGGCTTGCTAAGATCCTTGGCTTGCTGAGGGCAGCACGTTGTACTGACCTGCTTCTGGAGGCTGCTGCATGGTGTGTGTGGGGACAGCCATTCTTCCTCAGCCTGCTTGGGCTGTAAGCTTCGTGATGCAGGAATGTTGTTTGTGAATGCACGGCACCTCTCACAGCATGGATCTGGGCTGACATGGATCTTGGATGTGCCAATGTACGATAATTAACAGCATCTGATGGCCTGACTGCACAGGATCTGCTTCTCCTTAAGTGAGTGACGTGTCAGCAGCAGGGATAGAACATCATCATTACCACAATTGACTTTAACTCAGCTGTCCTCTTAATTGTCACTATTACCAGGAAAATCGACCCCATCCCAGCTCCTGCTGTTCCCTGGCAAAGGAGAAGATCGGTTTGTGTTGTCTCCTGCTGTCCTTGATTTGACAGAAGGTCTCAAAAGTGCAGAGCCTTTCTCCGACCCACCTCCTCTGCCCCAAGCAAACTTCCAACTAAATGGCACTGTGCTATTTTACAAATTGTGTTTAGCTGTTAATGATTTGCTATAACATGCTTGATTAAAAACCCGGCTAAATTCCAAGCCTAATGAACCTTGAACTTTCACATTAGATACATTAATTATGGTGATCCCGGTGGCATGCTAGCACAGGAAATTTATCCTGCCACATTAATATGAAAATGAAGAATTGCTGTAAGAACTAAATTTTAAAAAAAATATATAGACAAGACTGTATTGCTAAAGCAGTTGTGCCTCTGAATTAAGTTACTGTCTTTTGTTTTTCTTTTTTAATTAATCAGATGGCAGCAGCAGAAGCAGCAACATTCCCACAGGCATTGCTTAAAAAGCCATGGACTGATGGGAAGCAACAGAAATAACCAGTGACTTTGCCACTGGTGCTTAGATGCCATAGCAGTGATGAACGTGAGGCGCAAAGACAGACAGATCAATTTGCTATTCATTAATATTACAGTGTGGTGTTCTGTTTTGATTCATGTCTTTTCGATTTATAAGGAAACACTGATCAGTGCATACAATCAACTTAATGCACGGAGGTGAACACATTGATGGGTGTCAATGAAGGATGCCAGATGCTGACAGTTCCTCCAGCAACAGAATGCTCTGAAAAACTCAGTCCTGGGTGAAGGTTGATCCACCTGTGCCAGTGGGATTGTTTAGAGGATTGCCTGTGAACTGTGGTGCTGCAACAGTATGTGCTAAAAAAAAAACAAAAACCAAAAAACAAAGCACTGCTCTTCCATCAAATCTTTCATTTTGAATTTCAGCCAAATTGCTGCGATGGTTGTTCACAGTTCTGTCCCATAAACATTTGCGTTGGCATAAAAGAGGGAAACCAAGAGCAGTGCAAAAAGCATGCTTTAAAAAAAATTAGCGAAGGAAAACCTTAAATGTTCTTTTAGCTGTATGGCAAGCCTCCTGTTGTGGTCAATTCTCCATCAGGATAAATACTGTCTTCACAGAATGAAGTGAATGAAGAGGTGCTTAACATAACCAGGAAGATTCACATCCCTTCTGTCCTGTATCAGCAGTTTCTGCAGGCTCCAAGCTTTCCCATGCTGTCTGTAGGGCTGGAGGTGTTCAGCTCATTGCTGGTTATCCCACCCTGTGCTCAGCTGGGCCAAGCTGGTCCTTCCCACCACGTCTGACCTGGGCTGATGTTGTTCCCCATGCAGAGGGAGATGTGCTGCTGCAGGTCAGCTAAGGAGCCCCTCACCTTCTTCCCTTTGTATCAGTGTGTTACAGGTGGTTGCATGGTGTAAGAAGAGCCTTGCCATTTACGCTGCCCAAAAATCTGGTCGGTGCTGTTTAAAGCACACTGACTTCCACATGCAGAATTTGTCTGTGGATAACAAGTGATGGTGTTTAGAATCCCATTATGGGATCATTATGGCACATTCCATATGAAATTGATTACAAATTCTAGTGGAGCCAAGCAAAAGACTGTTAATTATCTAATTATTGCTCAACATACATTCAAAAGAGTCACTCAGTTCCTTGAACTTTCACTCCACACTTCATGCGTTCTCTGAATTGAAATTCAGCAGCACAATGGGATGCGTGCATGTCTCAGCTCTCCCTGTAATCCAGGCTGAGCAAACACCCAACTGCCAAGCTAGTCTGCTGAAGACGAGGGGGCTTGTGCTTCACCCTTCATTCCTAAGCCTGCTTCAGTCCTTGCCAAACTCTTTTCTCTGCTGGCATCACCACTGACAAGCAAGGAAATGAAATTTGCATTAGTTTTTCTTTCTTTCTGCCATGGCAGCTCTCTTTATTAAGCAATTGAAAGAACACCAATCAATGGAGCTTCTCTTGACTTTTGTCTTTGTTTCTCCAAGGCCTCGTTCCAGGAGAGATTGAATTCCTCTTCTTCCAAGATGAACATGTCTTGCTCTTAGGTCAGGCTGAGGTGATGTAGATCAGTTTTGCCTTGTGGGATAGAACTATTCCGACCATTGCATCTGAAAGCCCAGCTGGATGAGGGTATGGAAGCATCCAACATCTCTCAGGAGTGCATTTGAACTTTAGCAGGTCAAATTTTTACTCTTTCTTCATTTTGAGATGTTCCTCCAGCCCTGGGCCAGACACATCCGTGGGTGTCCATCTGCACAGCTTTGACTGATGCAGTGGTGGTAGTGCTGCAGTGCATGTGGAATGAGTCTGGCCCTTGTGAGCGCTGTCTGTCACTCATCCTGTTTGAGGGCTCTGATTACGTGGGCTGCATCCTCCACTTGGCCTCTGTTGACTTTGTTGGAGCTGTATGGACCAGCACTGGTGTTCAGTGTCTTTGTTCCCTGCACGAGAGCTTTTAGTGCTGGCAGCTGGAGGTTGTTGGTTGCTATCTCTACTCCCAGTCACATGAGAATCTCCCAGCACTCTGATGTGCTCGGGATCCGCAGCCATTGATGTCCCATTTCTGGGTTACTTTATTTGTTCAGTATCCTTCAGTTCTACCCTGCCATTTTTCCAAAACGCTGCTAGAGCTCAGTGTGAAGTTTGAGACCTCAAGCAGCTCATCTTGAATGTTTCAGTATGGCACAGATCTTGCTTTGTCAGAAACTGGCCTCATTCAAATGTATGAAGGATTGTGAAGTTGCAGTGATACTACTGAATTTTCATGTGAGATGTTTGCTGTTTTCAAATTCCTGCTTTGGGGATTCTGTACATAAGGATTCGCTGATTAGATTGCTATTCTCTAGCCCAGATGCTGTAAATATTCACACATTGCCATGGTGAAGACCTGCCTAGTCTGCTTATGCACAAAGGGTGATTTTTTTCATTAGATAAATATGTAATTTTCTTCGTGCCTTTGTTTAAAAATATTTCTACTGTATTGTCAGAACCCAGAACAACAGAGGCTGTGGCTTATCACTCACTTTTGTCTAACTGAAGAGAAGTTCATTAAAAAGTTTCAGCAAATGAACCCACGCTTATCATTCCCTCTCTGAATGCAATCAAAGCAGGTGCAGAGGATGAACTCGACGAGCTCTTTAAAGCACAAAAAGAAAAGAATGAAGAAAACAAAGATGAGAGACAGGGGAAAAAAAAGGGACTGGAGAAAAATAACAAAACATCAGCTAAGTCTACAGGGAGGTATAGTGAGGTCTGTACTGTGAGGGATGAATAGAGCTGGAAGGGGAATTTTCCTCTCAGGTTTCTGTAATAACCAAGATTTGTTGAAAGTATGGGAGTGCTGAACTCCGCACCTCCTCCCTAACAACTCAGCACGTGTTTTTGCAGGAGGCAGCTGGAATGCAGAATGCATTGCTGCCTGGAGAACAGGCAGAACCCTGTCTGGAGCAGTTCTGTGTGCTGGAGGTTCCCAAGTCATGCAGGGAGCTGATGGCTTACTGGGGACAGATCTCCTTCCTCCTTTGCTAGCATGGCCAACCCTGATAATAGCTGCCCAAACTGTTCCCCCCCAACTTAGAAACGAGAGGCAGAAATTGAGCTGCTTTGTCATTTGGACATAGACAAGTGATTACAGCGCTTGCTTCGGTCTCCAGAGGTAAACTCAGTTTCTGTCTCAGCCTGATATGGCTCAGATCCTTGCTTACATGCCCTGCAATGGGCGTGAGGCCATAGGCATCCCAAGTGCTTGTATCTCCTTGCTGAAATTGTACTGCTGATAGGCAGCGATGCCTGGAGGGACTGAGAGAGGCCAAGGAAACTGTCAGGTGGGGAGTCCTCCTTCTTCTCTGTCCTCCAGGCCTGTCTTTGTATTGAGTGCCATGTCTGCAGTCACACTCAGAAGTAATACTGCTGAAGAGCACTCTTCATTTTAATCGTAGAATCACAGAACATCCTGGGTATGGTGCGACCCACAGGGTGTCACCAGGTCCAGCTCCTGGCTTCATGCTCTGCCACCCAAAAGCCAAATCTTATGTCTGTGAGCAGCATCCAGACTTTCCTTCAACTCTGTCAACTCTGGGCAGGAGATCGGAACAGGGTGCAACTCCTTGCATCTCCCCAAACCTCCCTGGGCAGCTCCTGCTGTGTAGATGACAAAGGTGGTGCACAAAAGGGCTGTCACAGTTGTTGGTGACTTGAGACATTCATTCCTATTTAAAAAGACCGTGCTGTTACTGTTTCCCATGTTTGAGAAGAGGACTGGTGTCCTTCTATGCAGAAAAAATAATCCAGTGCTTCATTGACAAGAAAGTGACTGTCACTTCCTCCAAAACCAAATTGTGTCCAAAATGCATTATGTCAAATAGCTAACAGTGTTCTTATGACAAAATGTGTTTTTGTCTAATACCTAGATCATATCTGCCAGCAAAATGAATTCTGTCAAAGTCCCTTGAAGCCCTCTGTCAAATTAAAATATTTTTCCCCACCTGAGGACAGATCTCTTATTCTGATGGCAAAATTTATTTGATCTGATCCTTTAAGCTCTTCTCCTGGAACATCATCGTGTTAAAATTCCAAAGCCACATTACAGGGAAATGTAATTCCATCCCTTTCCCCTCCTCGCTGCTGTTGTTAGAGATTTTTAAAAACAAACAAGCAAGATGTGGTTATATATAAAATCAAAGTGAAAAATAGCGGAGGTTTTTTTATACTTTGTGTTTGGGGCAGAAAGCTTAAAGAAGAATATTTTTTTTTCCATCAGGTAGCGGCAGTAACAAGAGTGACATGTGAAATGTATGTGTATGTAAGACTGACGGACAGAAAATGCGTTATTTGATGGAGGTGACGTTTAGAAAGATAACAAAGAACTGCTAAATTATTGCAGGGACAAAATGATCCTTCACTCCCTACAGATGCAAATTCAGTGATGGGCCTCCTACAGAGCCCGCTTCCATTCAGTACCTACACCTGGTTGTCATATGGATGCCATGGGCAATTATATTTCAAATAATCACTGTCAAATCCAACTCTGCATAGTGTTGCTATTCAAATGCTGTCAATATTTCACCCTAATGGGAATCAGAATCCATAGTGAAGGATGCAGTTCATGAGTTTATTGGATAAATGTGGAAACGATGCTGCATTGTGATGCCACTCAGGAATAGATTTGAAAAAGTTTGGAACATATTTTAGTGTGTTCTTTTACTTTCCCCTGACTTCTATTTGTGAAAATGCCATTTTTACCTAAGGCAGTTCATACAAGCTTATTCTTCTCCTTGGTGGAATGCAGTTGATAAATGACATTAATTGCTGAAGCATAATGATGCAGTAAATATGCTTACATACATGTCAGTATTGTTTCCTGAACTTCATTCTTCCTGAGAGAAGAAAAACAGAGATCACAGGGATCTTCAGCAAGATGCTGACATACAAGAAGGCTTCAGGTTTGTGTCTTTCATCATCGGTGCTGGAATGAAGGAGTAACTTTGTGCTGGGAAGTGGTGGAACAGTAAGATGAGGAGAGAACCCAGAAATGGGAAGAGGCAGAGCTGGCTGTCCCTGACCTGCTGTGTGTCCTTGGCTGATGGTTGGCTCTTTGTGCTTGTGGAGGCTCTGAGTGCAAGCAGATTTTTTCCTCCATGCATAGGAACTGTTAGGTCATGGCTTGAACTGATGATGGAGTGCCTGGTGGAGGGATGTGACCAGCCCAGGGTGCTCAGGAAATCACAGAATCACCAAGATTGGAAGAGACCTCTGAGATCATCCAGTCCAACTGTCCACGTATCACCAATATTTCCCACTAAACTGTGACTCTCAGTACAACATCTAAATGTTTCTTCAACATACCTGGGCCCGGGACTCCACCGCCTCTATTTCTTGTAGTGAGGGGCTCAAAAGTGAACACAGTACTCATATGGTGCACAAATGTCCTTTCTGTAATTGGTGGAGTGCACAGTTGTGAACTGAGCATCGCTGTAGCTGTGCTAAGAAGCTCATATTCTACGGTGGGTGGAGGAACAATGCACAGTTATTTAGACAAGCGTGTGATAATTGCAGATAATTATGTTCTGTATTTGTAGATGGATCAAAATACATTATTAAAAAGAGCCCTCTCTGCAATTACACACCTACACGAGTTTAATAACTGCATTGCAGGAGTTTTGCCAATGTACACATGGAGCAAAGAGTAGTAAAGTCAGGATACAAATTAAAAGCTAAACGCAAGTACAGCTGAGTCTTTGATGGCAGGAGAGCTACACAAAATGGTTCTTTGGCTTACGCTGCTATTTTCTTCTCTAATTCTGTGCACGGTGTCACTGTGTGGCATTCTGGCCCTACAGGTTCAGCTTGCTTTGTTCGAGGCCAGTTTGAGATTAGTCAGGGGTTTGATCCTGAGGTCTGTTGTTAGCGTCCTTAATGCTACTTCAGTGGGCAGATGTGAACAGCAAAGCCCAGTATTCATGTGGGCAACCTTTTACAGGCACCAGCACACGGCTCTGGTTGGGCTCTGCTGGCAGGACGAGCCAGGATCTGTATTGCAGGGTTTATGTGTCGAGATACCCATGAATTACGTGCAACACAAGTTTATGGGCACACATTTCTTTTGGGAAGAGGCCCAATTCAATGAATATTCCATGCCTCTGGTTTTTCTCCCCAGCTTTTGCAGGAGCATGAGGGGTGGCCTGTCACTGAGCTGATGCTCGCAGGGAACTCAGGGACTTCATCACAGCCAGCTCAGCGCAAGGATTTATCCTGACTGGTTAATGCTTTTGTTCCATTTTGTGGGACATCCTGTTAATAAACCATGTAAATCCAGAGAGCTGGGATTTTGTGGGACTTAAAACTGAAAGAAAAGGCTTGTCAGTTTAGGCTTTTTTTCTCCTTTTTCTCTCAGCATCCCTTTCTGTTCTGGCAATAATTAGAATGACAGGAGACATGGCCTGAATCTATTTGAATGAGTCTATCCTGAGCAGCAGCCACCACTGTCCCCATCTGATACTTCACAGGCATTGTCAAAATGTCCTTAACATTGACAGTCACTTCATGAAAGAGAACAAATCTCAAATAACCCTATCAGTTTTCCTTTCTCTTGCATTGCGTTTTCCTCTCCTCTTTATACTTCCAGTCAGCTAGTATGTAGGCAGCTGTGGGGCTGGGTGATGTGGGTATGAGCCTGGGGGCCTGTAATGAAGGTAAAAAGAGGCTGTGTTTGCGTTCAGCAGCTGGGCACAGCAAGCCATGGGGATGTTCTGAAAGCAGTGGGGAAAACAAGGTATGGTCTCTGAAAAACAAGACAACCTCTAAAAGAGCCAGTCTATCTTTGTTGCCCCTGAAAAGTAGAAAGCCTGCATTTAGTCCAGGTAAGGTGGTCCCTGCTCACTGTGAAGCTGCAGGAAACAGAACAGCGGGGATGTGTTGCTGTGGACATTCCCTGTGCTTGGCATGGCTTGCTGGAGAGTAGCAGCTGTCTGCTGTGTTTTAGGAGGGTTGAATGGCTGTCATGGTGCTACCTGGGTTCTGCAGCCACTCAATGTCACTGGTTGCTCTTTAGATAGAAAGGCTGTGAAGGAGGGTGGGACTTGTCAGTCTCATCAATCTTTTTGTTCTGTCCTGTCTTTGGGATACAGCTCCCTTCAGCACATAAACAACATTGGCATCTCTTAGAAGATGCTCTCTCAACTACTTCAAATAAGTTTCATCATTGATTTTGACAAGAGTTTCAACTTAGAAGTTTCAGGTGGTGGGCCAACGGAGTCATAGCATGAACAAATACTGCTCCTTGGTGTTCTGGAGGTGGATTCAGAATGAGCGTGATGGTTATAAACCAGTACAGTTATCACAGCCATGGAAGGCGGCAGGAAGCTGTAAATTACAGTGGTTTTTAGCTTCCCATATGGGCAAAAATCAAAATACTGGTTCAGATCAAAATCTGCCTTGTTGGTACTCTGCCTCTGGCTGCTGACCAGCAGTGGAGGGATGGAAGAGTGTGTGCAGAGCAGCACGTATGGAGAATGTGCTTCCTGCTCCATTCCCCCAGCAGCTGATGCTTAAGGGGTTTTCAGCAGTGAAGGTTACATCCAGAGTCCGTGGTGTAGCAACCAGAAATAATCTAGTTTCATGTAGCTTCTTTCTGAATTGGTTCAAGTGGCAGAGGCAGCTTGCAAGCTTTCCTTTTTCCCTTTTCTTGGACCTTTTTTTTCCCCAGAGGTGAATAGAAAAGATAGCATTGGGGTTAAGCTATCCCATATGAAGACTGGAGGCTACCCTGGCAAGTTGGATCTGCCCCTGAGTTTGTGTAAGCGACATTGAAGCTTCTCAGGTGGCTCCCTGCTTCCAGTTCTGTACAGAATCTTGTTATGTGATCGATTCTCATAACCATGAAACAGCCCAGGAATGTGAGGCCAGGTCTGAGCTCTGGCTTATGTTGCACAGATGGCATTGTAATGGGGAGGATACGGGAATCTGACACTAAAAGACTTCTTTCTTCCCCCCTTTGCCCCTTAGAGAAACTTTACTGCAACTGTCGATAGTGTGTTTGTTAGCACTTCCATGCTCTTTCTCTTCCCAAGTCACTGCATTATGTGGCAATTACTATGTATTTCCTCCCCCTTTACATAAAATCTTGTTTTAATGTGCATCTCAGAGTTTTAATAAGTTTCCCAAACTTGTAAGTGAGATAAAAAAATACTCTTGATGCAGAATTCTAAGGCAAGGGCAGAATTAGGCATTCAGCTCAAAGAGTGAGCTCTAGGGAGGGTAGGGGCTCATGATGGAGATAGGAGGAGAGAGGCCGTCTTCTGAGCAATCGTACATGAGTTCAGGTGAGAGGAAGCCCTTCTACTGGGGTTGGCTGTACAGTAAATGAGAGATGTGGACTGCTTGCCTTCATGGGCTGAGCATTCTTCCTCAGCTCCCACGCTTTGCAGAGGGCAGTGATGACCCGTGGTACAAAGCACACAGCTTTCACCTCCGGGCTTGCTTTGTATCAGCTCAGAGAAACCATCATTTCTGTGGAGCTGCTTCCTTCTGCTCTGGGAGGTGAGAGGTGCAGGGTCTCAGAGCAAGGCATGCAGCCTCAGCACATCTCTGGGCTGTTTTAAATAGGTTGCATAAGACCTGTCCTTGCTGTGGATTTCACATTGCTTGCAATCCTGTTTGCATTAGGGGCAATGCAAGACAGTAGTGCAAACTTTCTCAGTGTTCAGAAGGTCCTTGAGCAACCTACAGCAGTCTGTTTCACCCTTCCTTGGCCTTCTTGGAGCAGAATGACAGTGACATCCTGGGGGAGCAGAATCACAGCAGTGTTAAACACTTCACTAAAAAAAATTGGCTGTACATGATATATTTGAAAACTTCCAAAACTGTGAAGTTCGCTCCCTTTGCATTTGAAAAGTGCTTTGAGATCTTGTGACAAAAAGTAGTCGTGTAAGTGCAAAGCATCACACATTTTTTGTTAACTTGAGTTCCCCGAGGGTGAAATCTACCATGGTTTCATCATCAAAGGGAATTTTGTGAAATCTTCATCTGTGTTGGGGGGAAAGCAACTGTAATATTAAAATTGCAGCACAGGCTGTGGGCTAGAATGCAATTGCAGTGTTTTTAATTGCAGCATTCTACTGTTTTTCAAATGGAATATTTCAGTTGACATAAATGGGGAGCTGTTCTCAAGGGCATTGCTTTAGCTGGAATGAGAGACTGGAAAAAAAGCCTCACTGCCAACATCTGCAGGAGAACAGGTGGGGAGGTGTGTGGTTGTTGCAGTGAGCGTTTCCCAGTGCATCATGATGAAACTGTTTAGTGTAACCCTTAGTTAGAAAGTAAATTGGCTGAATGGCTTCACTCTTACATTATCTCTCTGTAATAATCATTGTGGCTGATCCTGTAGTGCTCTCGCCCTCCTTTTTTGTTTAAGTAAAGGATGTTGCAGAAGAGGTGTAATTTTCATAAAATCATTCTGGGAGAGCTAAAAAACACCCCAACCCTTCAGAACCTCTTGGCTTCACCTGAAGAAACGCTATTTCAAATGGCACAAAAAAGATGAGGATCTAGTCCTGCACGAAGGGAATGAGCAGCACAGTGCATAAAATTCAAGGTGGTGGCATCAGTATGGAATTACAAAATAAGAGAACAGTACCTGAACTTCAGTGCTTTTAATTCTCTTTTTCTTTTCTATTTTTCTTCCCACTTGGTCTTTGTGTAAATGTGGATAGCCTCAGTCTGGGTGGAAAGTTCTCTAAAACAGTAATTGCATCCTAAATGAGCATCCTGTGGACAGGAGCTACATATGGGTTCCAGGCTGGAAGGCTGCCATGATGTGCATGGTGCTGCACAAGGCTCTCCATAAGCCAGGAGTGCACGCAGGGAACCAGAAGCCAGTCCTGGCAGTGAACCACTGCAGCCTGGATCCTAGCCTTGGAGCACAGGTGGTTTAGACTTATTTTGGACCGATCTAAAAGTACAATTTAGCCCTACAGTCTCTCCTCCAAGAGATGCATTTTCATCTCTTTGTTTGAGCCTTTAGATTGCATGCAGGTGTCGTTTTCCTGTGGCAGCCATGAAAGCTAGAAACTCAGCAATAAAAAAGGGCAACCCTGAAAGCAATCTCAGGCCTCTTGGAGCTTCAGGCTCAGATAAAGCACCAAATGCTGCCTGAACTGACACGCAGGGCATTACGCCCTCCTTTTTTTATCTTACATTCCTCAGTTTAGCCACGTGAAAGCTCACAGGTTGCTTCTTCGGAGCATTAGCTCTGGTTGTGTGGCCTCAGTGCTGTAGCCATGCCCTGGCACAGGCTGCAGAGCAGCATGTGTTTCTGAGTGCTGGATGGGGCAGAGATCAGCTGCCTGTTGGTGTGACTCCATCTTCTCTTTGAGAAGGTAAAGATGGAACAAGAAGTCTGTGAATGAGGCATGGGTTTGGGCTGTTGTGTAAATCAAGGCAGACTGGGCTGTATGGCTATTTTCCTTTCCCTAGGCCAAAAGACAATGGATTTAAGTGGACTGCATGGCTATTTTCCTTTCCCTAGGCCAAAAGATAATGGATTTAAACTTCAACATTGTCAACTGTTCATTCTCTTCCCCTTCACGCCATCTCCTTAATTCCTGTATTTACTGATGGCTGTGCTAACGCAAGTACACTCTGGTTTTTGAACTGTGAGGATGGCTGGATGACACTTAAATCAATACCATGTGGCAGTTTTATTTTCCCTGCCTTAGACACAATCTGTCCATTGTGCTAATGCTGTTTGTGACTTAAATGAATGCAAGAATTTATGGGTACATCTTGAAAGTGCTGCTTTGTTTAATCGTGCCAGATAAAGGAATTCTTGCTTTATGCAAAGCAGGAATGTCATCTGTTCAATGGGAAGATACTTAGCCGATGCAAGCTGCATGAATCCTTCATTTAAACGACTGCATTTAGAGCCATAATCGGACAAAGGATACTGTGAACCAGAAAAAAAATAAAGGCTGCCAAAAAGAAAGAGGAAATATCCTCTGCTGGGTCCGTTCTAGCAGGACGGCAGTAATTTTCATAGTCTGTGATAAAGGGATGTAATATTTTGTTTCTGCTGCTGTTGTTCCCACTGTTGCTGCAGTCTGATGCCCGTCGTGGCCTGGCTGTGTTGGGCGCATCCCCAGGTCGTGACACCAGTCACCCTCACAGAGAGCAGAGTTGGGATGCTGCTATCACAGCTGATGTGTAGATGTGCTCGAGATCTCCGTATGAGTGCCAGGGCCTTTGGCTCCCTATAGAGTGGGTGCTTTAGCAGAGATCCAGGTTAGCTGGCAGAATGGGCACATCTCCTAGGCTCTGCTAGGGGAATGGCCTCAATGCAGCCTGCTGTCTGATAAGAAATTCTAACATCTTCATCAGCAAGGCGATACTGAGCCTGTCACTGTGTAAATAGGCCCCTCTCTCCTGGAGAAGAGCGATTGGTCTTTCAACAGCCTTCCATTTTCACTTTTTTCAGGAGTGTAGAGAAGGACTATTTACAAAATGCCAGCAGTGTCGGAGGGAACATCCAAATTCACAGGTTGCTTCAATTTTGAAAGATTTGAGATGAATTTGCGAAAGAACAAATGTACCGAAACGTTCAGCTCATCTTTTTCCTTAAATGAAAGATACTGCAGGTATCCCCAAACCAGTGTTCCATCCAACATGCTTCTCAGGGGCATTCGAGCAATACTTTGGTATATCCAACAGTAAGCCCACAGGTACAAATGGTTTATGAAATACCTGAGGATCAAAGCGTTCCATTGGTGCGAGTACAGTGTAAGCAATCATTAGGATATATTCTCTGTTGTGCTGTCTGATCTCCAAATTAGCCATTTTAAAAACACAGAGTGTGTCAACTTCCAGGAAATCAAAAGCTCGCTTAAATACCAGGATCCACTGAGAGTAGTTCAAACAATATACATCTCTTAACAAAGAGAGAGTCGCTCATCCAAAGCAAAGGAAAAACTACACACAGAACTACACAAGAATTAAATCTACAATGCAGCATGTGCTGTGTTTGACAAGTGATAATTAACTGCTGACAATATAATTCTAGTTTTGATGCAGACTTGTTTTTCATTTAAAAACTAATCAGGGAGTATTTGCTTAAAGTGGGACAGCCTCCTGCAAGGCAGGAACACACATGGTTCAGTGGCTCTGACATATTTACCTCGTGCTGAACGTGTGTCCTGCTGGGGAAACCAGTGGGTTGGATTTTCCCAGTGAAGCTGGAGCTCTTGTTATCAACTCAGGGCTTTGGATCTAAAGGATCAATGCCCCAGGCAATGCTCTGCATAAGGTGCTGCTTTGTCTCCTATCTGCTATTTGGAAAAAGAAATTTGAATGTCTCAGGATGGCTCCCTGGCAAGTAGTTCTTAAACTTGGAGGGGAAGGTACAGCTCTAACCAAGAGTGAGTATGAATACCTTATTTTAAAGTGGACAAGGAGTCAATAGGTTTGTGTTCATTTCAGAGGACTGGAGGCTGTGGTGTCATGGGGGCAATGCAAGAAAGAAGGCAATCAGCTGCATTTGCTTTTGGAGGCTGGGGTGCATCTTGACAAGTTGTACTCAGTGGCTGGGTTGGAGCTGGAGCTTTTAGAGAGGAAAACAGCTCAGTGACTCCAGGCCTTTAAATGGCTGCACATGTTTATGCTTCGACTCAGCTTTAATTCCCCATGGCATGGAGTCTTGGTTCTGTCTGCCTTGAGGTGGGGAGCATTACATATAGAGCTATCCCTCTTTCCCAACCTATTTTTGCTGTTCTCAAGGTACCTCTGCTTTAGAAAATAATGATCTGATCTTCTGAAGTATCAGAGCAGGATTGTGACACAAAGATTCCTTTCTGCTCAAGGTTGATGAGAATGTAATAAAAAAAATGCTAGAAAAATAATAGGCTGGATAACTGTAGGAAGTCAGGTTGTCCAGACTGTAGATATGGGAGAGCCCTAAATAGAACCAAAGATTCATTGACTTGCAGATTTTTCACCACTAGATGCTCCTCTCTGTTGGGTTTCCACTGTGTAACTGTGCCTATAGTAAATTATTATTCTCAGAAGTTAATTTTTAATAGTGCAATTTAAGTTATTTAAGCTATGATTATTCAAAACATGTTTGAGGTTCACGGTATAATAGGTAATTATCTTCTCCAGAACAGTTAATACAATGCAGCACGTTCTCCTCTTCAGTGATCGGCTGGTATTTGTTTAGCCTATAATAACATTCTTAATAAAATGAAATTAAATGGTTGTAATTCCAGGTATCGTGGCAGATCTTCAGAAACACAACGGGTTGAACTGCGTTTCGCTCCATGCTAGTTAGAGCTGCCTTTGATGTTAAAATGACTTGCCTCAAAACTCAGAAGCGCACCAGGTCTGCCCATTAGCTGCAGAGAGCTTTGGGAACCCTCAGTAACTCCTGGGCTTCAAGCTCATGCCTAAGCCAGCATCATCACCCACTGCCTGTTCAAACAAGCAGCTCCCTTTTGGAGCCATGCTGCTTTCCACCAGCGCAGACAACAGCAGGACCTCAGTGTGCCTCCAGCATTGCAGCTTTTCACGTTTGGCTTGGATGGTGGCTCATCCCTCTGTTCAGACACACAGAGGGTGTAACGCTGCTACTGCTGGGGTGAAGAAGTGCTAAAGCCTTTCTCCCAACCCGTGGCATACAGCAGCACTGATCTCATGGCTGCAAGAAGGGGGAAGGAGCACGGGTTTCCCAGGGCTGCCTCCCACTCATTTGTCCTGCAGTGACCCCCATCTGAAGCTGTCAGTGGAACCACGCCAGTGTAAACTGGCTGAAACAGTATTGATTTCTCAACACGAAATCTTTTTAAGGCTTCCCCCCCCCCTCCCTTTCCCCCCCCAGGTATCTCTTTCATGGCCTATTTGTACTAGGAGTTTCATTATATGATCACAAAACACTGGGGAATATGTTAATGCAGTTCAGCATGTAATCCAGTATAACATCATTGAAAGGAATTGCATTTTTATCCACAATTGAGGCAGCAAATAGGAGCTCCTTCTCTTCCAGTACAAATATCCATAGCTGAGTTAATATTTCCTTCCCTATAGTGTCGTGTAAATTTACCAAAATGTCCGTGCTGATTAACGTAGAGGCAGCCCCATTTTCTCCAAGCAGTGCAAACAGGTGTGGGCTTCTGATGCTTCTTACGTATTTTGAAGAACTGAGAACAGAAGAATTGATTTTTACAGGAATCTCAATCAACTCTTAGTTCCCTTGCATTTGTGTGAATCAAAGAGCCATTATAATCCTCATGGCAATGTTCAGCCTGCTTTTCATCCCAAATCAAGGTACATGCAGTACTGTTATTTTCCCATTTGTCAGCTCCTGGTGTTTCACCTCACCAGGAAATTTCCAGGGACCACTGACTGTTCCCCAAAGGAAGTCCTGCAGAGAATCAGTGTTTCAGAATATAATCAAGTTCCTTCAATTTTTACTGATGTTGAGTATGAGCAAAATGTGTTTAGGAGGCACAACCTGCACCTCGTTTTTGGTGCAAAGAAGTGTCAGGAAACCAGAGAGATGAGATGGTGTGAGAGGAGATGGTTAGGAATAAGGGAGTCTAAATCAAAAGATGGCTTTTGAAACTCAGCTGTGTCTGGTGTCAGCAAAAAAGGATGCTTCAAGCGTCATAATTCCTTTCTCAGTCCATTAATTGCTGCCAGGTTGTGTTCAGATTGGTATGGAAGGATGTTAAAAATAAAGCAAGCCCAGGTTTGGACTGTACTGGAGTTAGAAGACTGGGGCTGAGCAGTGAGCAGTACCTCACAAGGTAGCCTGAAAAGTCCACGTGAAGCGCGTGGTGGAGGGCTAAATTAAAATGAGCCTTGAAAAGAGGAAGTCTTGCTCTCCTGGCTCAGCGTGCCCTGTGCTGAACTTAAGATGCCCACCTGCCTGCGGATGGTAAATTTGTCCTCACCAGCTGAAACAGCTGGACTGCTGTCGATGCCTTGGGTTCTGTGTGTGGAGAGAAGGAATATCCTTTGTCCATGAATGATGGCACGCTTTGAGATTCTCAGCTGGAAAGCATCCAAGAAAACTAAAAGGTTTCTTGGGCCTTTTTTTTTTTTTGTATAAGAATTTCTACTCCTCCTTCCCAAACTGCTTCTGTCTCCCTAATGGAAATCCTATCAATCTGCAGACTGTCCAAACCAACATTCGGATTGCTCTTTTGTATTGATTCATCCTTGATACTGGAACAACTGCAGCAATATATCAGGTGACCGGGGAAGACTTTCTGTCCTTGCTCTAATAAAGCAGCAGCATGTTTTAAATTTCTCGTATGCTTTGGAAATAACAGTTTGAATCATAAGCTATAGATGCTCACTTGGCAGATGGATTCCTGGCGATGTTGCAGTGTTTGAAATGCATTCAAACTCACCAGATTGTATCCTGTTGACTAACAGGTTCCCACTTAGATGCCTTAGGACTAAAAGGTATGGAACTTGATATTTAAAGATTGCTTAGCAGAAACAAACCTGAGTCTAAACAGCAACAGGCTGGCAATGGTGGTGAAAGCTGTAGCACTTAGAGGGAGCCTGTTTACTGGAAGATGTGCTGCAAGGTGTGAAAGGCAGGATGAGGATGAGTGCCAAGGCCAGGGAAGCGTGGGAGTGCAGTAAATGCCAGAGGCCAAGCCCACATGAGTGGTTTCTAATGCTGTGAATGCATTTTGGAGAAAAGCTTGGAAGCCTGCAAGTAAGGGCAGCAGGTAAGGGAGGTGAGGCCACAGCCTTCCTGATGTAACCTAAGATGCAGCAGTGAAGATAGCATAACTTGGGTGGGCAGGTTAACTGTGTGGATCTTCTGACACAAGGTGGAGAACTTGAAAATGCGAGGAAGCAGGGAAGGTTTCTTATGTATCTCTTCATATACAGAATGAAAAGCTTTCAGTTCTTGTGCTTTTTTTTTTTTTTCTTGCTTGCTTCTCTACCTCTTACACAAAGTCTCTGGAAGGGTTAAAACAGAGCACTACCCAAATCTCATCAGCATCCTCTGGAAAGTTTATGGCTGAGGGCTCAGAATGTGTGGAACAAGCAAGAATCAGTAACTAGAAGTTAATGAGAACTGAGATGTTTTAGGATGAAGAATGTCAGCCCAGACTGGCACGTAAGCAATAGTTAATTACATGTCCCTGCCACCAGCTGCTGTTGTGATGGGATGAGTATTTCTGGACAAAGCTACAACTCCCCTGTTACGCTTTAAAAGCTTTGCTGTTGACCCCCAGCTGTCAAAGCTCTCCTTCTGCGCACTCCCCCAGCAGAGGCAATCACAGCTCTTCCCTGCTCCTCACACTGCAGTGCCTGTGCCTCACACAGTCAGATGGATTGCATTTGTTCCTGTCCTGCTTGGCTAGGAAGAACTTTTCCTTCCTACTTGCGGAAAGATTTATGTCTCCAAAGACAACATGAAATGGAGCAGCTTAGCCAGGTTCTGCATAAGTTGGTAAAAGAACTTGGAAATGGACGAAGATTCCATTAGAAAAACTGGGAGGTGGCACAAATATTTATGGGTAGTACATCCTTTTCTTTATAGTGCTGTACAGGATTGTGACATATTCATGGTAATAGCAACCGTCAGCGTTAAATTAATTTGAACAAAAATCAGTGGGAGAGGCACTGTGGAATGGTAGGAAAGCGTATGTTATTAGGGCAGATAAATCACAAACTAAATCCTATTTTTCATGCCAAGATCTCCACTGGACTTTATTTTTGTGCAGAGGGAGTTTCGTGTCAAGTTTCAGATTTCATTCCCTATCCTTTATTCACCTCAGTTTGGAGCCAGGAGTCAAGGAGCTCCTCTGAAAGGTCTGACCTGAGGTTGCTGCTGAAGCCTGAGAGCATCTCCGAAGTCAGCAGCTTGGTGGTAAAACTCAACGGTCAGAGCTTCTGTTCTCCAAGAACCATTGGAAAGGGAAGTCAGAACACACTCCTAGCATTGTAACCGGTGAGACTCAAAGCACTGTTCAAGGCCAGCAGGCTTCTTCCTTTTCATTGAATCAGGAGAAATGTGTGGGTACATGCAGGGCAGTGCCAGGAAAGTCTGGTGCCTGACCCCATGGTGGGACTGTCCTCATGTGATGCAGAAATCATTGCTTTAGTAGGGAAAGATAGGGAGCATTTATCCGCGGCAGATTAACAGCAGTGATTTTTGTAATTGGCGAATTATATGGGAGTGGATTTAAGAAAAATTGTTTCTGTGCCTTTGTTGTACAACTGCATTAGGATTGATGCTGCTCAGCCAAAAGAAAGCTTCATTTGTACGCTGCAGTTTGGTTTTGCAGACCAAAGCAGCCTTGCTTTGCTTTTTTTCTCTACAAATAGCCTGACATTTTAAGGGTAGAAAATTCACAGGCTTAAACATGCAGTGAACTGGAAAGAAGAAACAATTATTG
Source organism: Centrocercus urophasianus (assembly GCF_019232065.1). NCBI lineage: Eukaryota > Metazoa > Chordata > Aves > Galliformes > Phasianidae > Centrocercus > Centrocercus urophasianus. The sequence goes on from NW_024885011.1 coordinate 2,673,716, forward strand.
TGTAATACCCTAAGGGACAGTTTTGTTGAACCTTATGTTATCCGTGAGCCATTCTCAGTACCATCCACAAAAATCCTCTTCGTCTATGGCCAACCCTGTGATCCCTTCTGGGTTTTTGGTTCCTTATTTAAAATCTCTGGCAGAAGTTGTGCAAACATCTGCACTGCCTAAAAGAAGAGCAGGAGTGGCTCTGCTCAGGCAGCGCAGTGCTCCTGTGACAGGAAGAAATTCAGGGGTTTGTCCCTGTAAATTTGTGTTCTGCCACTTCTTGGTTTTTGGGGAAGGGTTTGGAAAAGCCTTCTGTTGTTGTTACGTGGGTCTGGATCCGTTCACATTTGAATCCCTCTGACCTGAAAAAATCTTGTGCTGTTGACAGATTTACTTAGGTCACACGTTTCATAAAGTTACAGAGAAGCATTTGGGGAGGAAGATAACCATGATAAAAAGAAGTGAGGTGTGCAGGCAAGGAGAATGTGGGTTTTTTCCTATGTACTGTCAGAAACGATTGCCCTTGCTTGTATCAATCCAAGCATACTTCATAATCTGCACAGAGGAGTTTGTTGGATTTATTTTCTTAGCTTGCATGTGCAACCCTGTTATTAATCCCCACATCAGTTCAACCCTCTGGAAGAAAACATACCTTCTTAAAAGAGCTTTTAGGTTGAAAATAACATGTTTAACTTAATTAGGCATTTAACTTGCAAACAGTATTTATGTCAAGCAGACTAATGAAGGTCATTATTGGAAGTGCACCAGTGGAAGCTGTGGGAGCTCAGCCAGCAGGTGGGTGCCCTCCTCACAGTCTCACCCTGTGCCACAAGAGAGGTGAAGAAAAGGAGAGCAAAACCCATACTGATGGCTTCATCGCCCACAGTTATTTCTCACGGCACGTCAGATGCTAGGCACATCTTTGCTGAAAGAGTATTAAGACAGCACAGTGCTTTGTGTGCTAGAAAAGCCTCCTCCAGGGACTGGTAGCTACAGAAATTTGTACAGTCTCTTTTTGGTGGTAGCAGACAGTTGTCTTGGCGTTTGCAAAAGTAGTTTGGCTTGCTTATTCTTTCTGAACCATCTGAGCATTCATTAGTAAGGATGCTTCTCACATTTATATATGGGAAGTGAGCACCTCCCAAGCACAGCTCATCACATTTGCTAGGAGTCAGAAGAGTCAATGAAGACAAATTCACTTGTGTTTTCCAGAGGCCAGAATCGCTGTGTTTTGTCATTGGCTCCTCTCCTAAGCTGTTTGCTGGATGACATTAAGAAGTCCATTTCAGAGTGGGGAAAAGAGCCAGAGCATGAGCCCAAGGTTTATTGGTGCACACAGGACAAGCCTTGCCTTCCCTGGAGCTGGTGATGTACCACATTGGTATTCCAGGCTGCAGCTCCTGTCTCCCACCTTCCTCCCTAATTCAGAGTGCATTTTCTTAGCTGTAGATGAGATCTGAATGCAGCTCAGAGAAATCTTGTGTAATTCACCCAAATCAAGATAGCAGTAGCCAGGAGGAGCTGAAGAGAATGGCAGCAACTATCTCATACTAATGAGCTACTGTCCTTAGAGGTATTTAATCAAAGGCTTCTACAAAATATGCTTGAAACTTAATGCATTTACCACCTTCATATAGGAAAAATGCAAAGCTGTGAGATGGTAAAAGGATGCGTAGTATTTAACAGGGAGATGGACTTGCCCTGATCCTTCCCCTGAAAGGTATCGTTGACTTTACTTTCCCTTTGTATCAGAGGGAGCGACCACATAAATTAACAGAGAAGAAGGTCTGGCAGTGTATTAAGGAGATCTCTAAAAATAAGCCTGCACTCTTACTGAGTTTCTGTTTCTCCCTCTGGGCTGTGTGTGGGGCGGGCTGGCCAGCCACAGAGTCTGGGGGGGGATGGAGCAGGCAGCAGGGATGGAAGTGGTGTGTGCCAGCAGATGTGCCACAATTCAGCATCATCTGCTTAGCAAAGCAAAGATAGCATCCATATGTATCTGCATTTATCAACATACAGACATCACTGTCTGTACTCATCCAGAAGAGGACATTCTCTGGCCTTCATCCCAGCTGAAATAGTAGAATTAAAGCATGGTATGTCCATGCAGTTCAGCTATCTGTGGCTGCACCTAAACTGCTAGCAGGGGCAGGGGCCTGATGCTGCATGATCCTTCCCTGCAGGAGGGGATGTGCTGAGACAGAACCACGCAGAGCAGCGTTGGTGGTGCAGTTCTGTGCCACAGGCAAGATGCTGTCTGTGTCAATATTCTACTTGGTCTTTCCAGGGAGAAGATGCACAGACTGGGGTTCATTTTGCTCTGGCACCTTTTACTGCCATCAGTGGGATGTCCACCCACAGACAGGACTCTTGTTGGCCTCAGTGGCAGAGTGGCCATGCAAGGGGTGCTGCCACTCAGGGCTGCTTCTGTTGCCCAAAGATCTGGGCAGTTTCCTGCACTTTTGCTGCAGTGTTCCTGTGGTGTCTGTAAGGCACTCAGCTGGGCTGCCAGGCTGATTCAGGGACCTGGTGCAGCTGCCTGCAGTGGCTGGGCATGCCTTTGTTGCACAGCTCTCCACAGTTAGGAAAAGCATTGCTTTCATCCCACCTTGGTTTAATTTACCACTCGCTCTCTTTGTGATTAGTCATTTAGTACTTGCTAATATATCTTATTTCCACAGGGTGTAGGTGATGTTTTAAAAAAAAAAAAAAAAAAAAAAAAAAAAGGAAAAAAGAAAGATCCTTCCATGCAAAATATCCTTTTGAGAAATGAAGTAACTATCTCCAAGGCCTAACTGAATTACACTCTTATCAACTGAAGGGAAATAATCCACTTGAAACATGAAATACAGCAGAATGAAAAGCCTTTGCAAGTTGCAGTAGAAGAACACAGTATGTGTCTCAAATAGCAGCTCTGCTTTATCCATATGGAAAAGCACATTTTTATTGGAATCGCTCTCAATATATAATGAAGTTTCTCCTGTGCTTACCCTTCCACCTACCTTTTAATATAACAAAAGGGAAATAATCCCTCTACTTGAAGAAGTCCTCAGAACAGGGCTCAGGCTGTCTGTAAGTCAGCAGGACTATCTTCTCCAATTAATGAGATTTAGTCTGGTTTTTGGTTGTTTTTTTTTGGGGGGGGGGCGTTGAGAGGATGAAGAGTTGTGTTCACTGCATTGTGCTTTGGGGTTTAAATTCTCATTATTTGGACTCTGTAGCACAGCTATGTAGATACCCTCAGCTGAGATATTTTCAGAACACTGCCTTTCTCCACGCTTTTGCTTCTCCTTGTAAATAAAAAAATAAAAACAACCCAAAAGCCTGAAGGAAGAAGTAGGTTTATAAATAAAAGTCACAACCCCCATAGATTTCTTTCTGGGAAGGTTAATTCAGGTTTCTGATTAAAAGCTCCGGTTTCTGTCTCTTTCTGTCTCTTTTCTGCTCAAGATGATCTTTCATCCTTTGCACTGTAGAGCTACTGAGTGCCAGAGTCAGGTTGAGTCAGTGGAACAGCTTCCCTTAGAGCAAGCAGGCAGTGGAAGTGAGTCAGGCTGGGGGCTGTGCAAGGCCTGCTGTGGCTGCCAGGAGGCAGGAGAGCCACAGAGCCCTTCTCCAGGTATGGTTTGTGGCCACCTCTGAACCCAGCACCTGCTGCTCCTGGGCAGCTCTCCTGCATCTTGCTCTGCTTCTGTTGCTTGCAAATGCAGTCCCAGTTCAGCTCCTGAAGCTCCAGCTCAGCTGCTTTTCTTGCCACATTCTCTTTTTTTTTCATTCCTCTCTTTATTGTTACTATCCATGGGAGATGTGCAGAGATCTTTGTGACCAAGGATGGAGGTATAACGTGCCTCTCTGCTGGGTGAGGATGGCAGAACCAGAGCAGAAACCAGAGCAGGGTTTGGCTCTCCCAGCAGAAAACAAGGGATAGCATAGCGGTCAGTAAGCCCATCATTGGGAACAGGTGGTAGAGCCTGCATTAGCAATAACTTGTAGTGTTTATTATGCCTAGAACAAGCAAACTGAATTCCCAGATAAATGAAACTAATTAAACATGCTGCTATAAAAATGAAAGCCTTTCTTTTTTTGTTTGTTTGTTTGTTTTCAGTGAGTTGGCTTTCGTTGCTGTGGCTGGTTTGGTAGCTTTGTTTTTGTATGTTTTGTTTTGTACTTTTTCAGTACTGCAGCAAATCTGCAAACATCTGCAGACTGATGCTGTGTTCCAAAGCAATGCTGTGAGCTGCAGTACTGGCCTTGCTTCCAGCCCCAGATGGAGCAAACGTGGTCACTGGATTTCTAGGTTGCAGAGATGTGTGTGGGGGAGAGAAAGCTCTCTAGCAGAAGCATAGCATGGTGACTCTTCCTTCTTCCTCCCCCATCTTCTTGTCACACACTGCAAAACCCATCCCTGCAGTCTGCAGGAACTTTGTGCCCACTGGAAGGCTGTGTTCCAAAGGGAAGGAACCCTGCTCTCAGTTGGCATGGGTGGCAGCTGCTTGCGTGCAGATTTCAGAGCAACCAGAGCAACAGAAGTTATGCTGATCTTGGTGACAGCACTTCTGTACAGCCAAGAACACTGTTCTGTGTCCAAGATGTGTGGAGGTGACAAATCATTGCAGTTTGCAGCAGGGAACAGAGAGCGCTGACACTAAAATGTAGCCAATACAGAGAGTCTTACATTGATGCTGCACAGCTGGATATAAATGGCATTTACCACTTGGGTTTTGTTTTTTTTCCTCCTCACGTAAAGTGCTACCCAGTATTTGAGTGTTTGGTACACAGCTTTCTTATTCTGTGTAAATTATAACACATATCCAAGGAGCAGTTTTGAGATCAGAGCCTGTGCTTCTCTGAGATACCCTTAACAAACTGAGGAGCTCCAGCTCTCTCAAATAGCAGCTGTCTCATGGTGCACCAGCAGCTGCCGATGAAATTTTAACAGCTGCAACCAGAATCTGAATGACAGATTCCAGGATGCAGCAAATGGAACATGAATGCACTGCGTGCTTGGGACTCCAGGGTCAGCTGCAATTCCTGAGAGCTTTGCAGTTGTAAATAAAAAAGTGGCATTTCAAGGCACGTGGGATTACTGATGAAACCTCTCAGCTCCGGACCCATTAGGCTCACTCACACAGGAGCTGAGGAGTTTGCAAACTGATCCAGCACGTGATCCCAGGGATGGGGATGTGCACACAAAGCTTCTGTGTATGATTGCAGTGCAAATCCAGTGAGTACCTCTGCTCCAGGAAACGGTCACAGGATACAGGGATGCCACAGGGACTGCCGTGCAAGGAAGTTGCACATCAGGGAAATTGGAAGAGATCTCTTAGTAATGAGGAATGGCTGCCTTGTCTTCACTCACATGCACAATAAATAAACCGAGGCCGCAGGGAGAGATGGAAAAAAAGCTGTAAACCCATTCTCTGTTAATGTTAATAGCATTCCTGACTGATGCCTTTAGGCAACAAGGAAACACTGCTAAGGGCATCCAGCACTTCAGGAGCTGGACATATATAGGCCATTTAAAACAATCTAGTTTGGCACGTGTGCTACAGATGGTCCAGCAGAGGAGGCATTAATCTGGGAGACTTGGAGAGTGGCTTTGCTTTGTTATCTCCTAAGTTTGTGATAGATGACCTTGGTCCATAATGCGGTGCCTTCTTCAACTCTGAAGCAGGCTGAAGAGAGCTTAGCAGCATTTATTAACTCTTCAAGATCTAAGTGTCATCGAGATATTGTTACTGAATGTCACTGTGATAAATTCAGCCCCTGCCTACTTTTGCAATTCTGCCTTTAGCAACTGCAGCTGACAAGGAATTAGATACTGAAGATGCTGAGGCTGACTCAGGGCTCTTTGCTCCGTGCTGTGTTCTGTAATTTGGCTCATGCCCGCAGGCGTGAATAAAACTCCCAAATGCTTGCAAGCTAACCAGCTGAACTGCAAGCAGAGATGTATCCAACCACAGCTCTCCAAGCAGTGATGGGCTTCCAGCAGCCAGCAACTGCTTCTGCTCTGGGACACTGTGCTCTGCTCCCTGCACTTGGCCAGGGTGCTCCAAGCTATTGGTGCAATTGCTGCTGTGGGAATGTAGCAGAAATGTGGGCACGTCCCAGACTGACAGTGCATCAACACCCTTTGGTGCTTCTGCAAGTCGTGCACTCACCCTTTCAGAAGTGTGTAATGAGAGCTTAGGAGAATGGATGTGCTCGTCCTCAGGTATGGATGAGAGTTCATGTTTTAATTAGCAGGTATAGGAAATGGAAAATGGTGAGATTTAATGTCTCCAGGTAGGCATTTGTGGTTTGCTTTCCCATTACATTTCCTTTTGTATTTCATGTAACAAACATGAAGCAGGTTTAGTTTACTTTCAGTTTTCAGCCCAAAGATCTGGAAAAACTGAGAATGACATCATTTCTGCAAGTAGAAAGTGCAATTCTGTAGCAAAAGGTTGTCAGAATATTTCTTGGCGATGGTGTCAGATACTGCTATTACAGTTTAAGCTGGAATTGATTGCTTAGCCATTATATATATATGAAGTGCCCCATAGGTCTTTGTAGGTAATTCTGCTTGGATATTTCCCCATTTGCAAGCAGCCCACGCGCTGCCCAATAGCCAGTATTTTCTCTTTCAGAGGGTCTCAAATGTTGGGGTATCTGCAGGTGTTGCAGATCGCATTTGCAGGTAGGACCGAATGCACAACCTTGGAAACAGTCACCAAGAAATGCCTGGACCAGCCGAGGCTTCAGGGACTGAAAAAAAAAACCAAAACCAACAAAATCAACCAAAAAGCCAAACTGGAAGAAATAGAGAGAAAAATACACTTGGTGGGGCAGTGTTGTGCAGTGTTGTGCAGTGTTGTGCTGTGCAGTGCTGTGCAGTGTTGTTGTGCAGTGTTGTTGTGCAGTGCTGTGCAGTGCTGTGCAGTGCTGTGCAGTGTTGTGCTGTGCAGTGCTGTGCAGTGCTGTGCAGTGTTGTTGTGCAGTGTTGTGCAGTGGAGTCGTGCTGTTTGCAGAGGCTCATCCCCCAGCTGCAGCTTTTCAGCCACACAGTGCAGTTGGTGGGGTTGTGCAGGTGGGACCAGGTCCCCCAATGCTTTCCCATTGCCCTGCTGAGCACTGCTCACCACCTCTAGGGCACATTAGGCTGTGTGCAGCCCCAGCACAGCCTGCCCTCCATTTCTATGCAGGCAGTAAATCGGCCCCAGCTGCTCGGTGGCATAAACGTCGTCTTTCCGTTCTGCTGCGTGTCACTTATTGCTTTGCATAATGTATTTCTCCCTCATTTCCATATTCTTCTCCATTGTGGTGATAAACTAATAAATCTGGGAAATTCAGAAGATGTTTTTTAAAACCCGTTTGCTGACTCCAGCATTATTCATAAGTTGGGTTGTTGTTTTTTTTTTGTTTTTAAGGGAGAGACAGCAAATAATTGAAGAAATAATTTTCCAGTTCTTTCTATTTGGCATCTTCCGAAGTGGGGGCATTTTTTGCTCCTTTCAGTACGTTTGTGAATCTTCTCATTGACAATTATATGAAAACGGTAATCACCAAAATCTTACACTTAATGAAAATTTAGTAAAATAAAAAAAAAAAGTCAATAGGATCCTCAATATCTCCAAGAAAAAAAAAATACGAAAAATTAACAGCCATAAAAAAATCGATATTTTTTCTGTCATGTTGGAAATGGAGGCACTACTTTTGGAAGGAAATCAATAAGCACAACCAGTATTTCAGTGTCTGATTATCTCATTATGTAGACATTCTTGTAAGTGCAGAGCAGCGAAGTGCCTTGAGTTAATCATGAATGCACAGATATCACCAGCTTAATATATTAAAAAAAAAAGAAATTCCAAAAGACTTTTAAAAGCCTGAGAGCTAAATGAAGTCACTGTAATTGCATACAGATCTGCCTGCTGTGCTTGGCTGTGTCCCAGTGCAGCACCTGGCTGTCTGTACCTGTACCTGTGGCTTGCTGCTCGGCCGTCTGATGGCTGGGATGGGGTCTGTGAGGTCCCTTCCAACCAAAGCATTCTGTGATTCTCATGCTTGGTGTTTTCTGGGGGTTCTGTTCCTCCTCCACCAGCTTCTCTGAGGATGGGGACCCCTCACTGTGCAGCGTTCATGTCTTTCCTTCTGCTGCTCCTTTGGCAGCTGTCTGGAAGGAGCTGACTCTGATTTGTGCTGTTTCTGTGGTCTCAATTCAGCTGTCTAAATGGGAGTTTCTCCAGTTTCTCACACTCTGGCAAATCCTGCTGGCCTCCAGCTGTGGGTCTCAGTGGTCTGAGGTCTGCTGCAAGGGCAGCCCAAGCCATGGCAGAATTAGGAGCCTACATGCAGGAGAATGAATCAACCCTCACTTTTCTCTATTCTCTGTTGCATCTCAAAGTAGTAATAACTGTTGAGAAGGGAACACTTCATCCTTCAGGAATCTTCCCTCAGCCATCTTCTAGAGCTTTGACTCGAGCTTTCTGAGTGCCCATCTGGAGACTTTAGTTGAAAGAGCTTGGAGCATCTTTGGCAACTCTGCAGGAAGGAAATTTGGAGACAACCAAACTGTACGCAGAGGTTCACAGGCACCTGCTGGAAATATGGCCCATGTTCTCACAATCCAGTGTGCCAGACAGGATGAATTACTGCTCCAAATGCATTAAGCCTTTTATGTTCCAAGTGGTTGTACAGTGGGAGCCACTGGTGCTGCTGATTGAAATTCCTGTAACCGTATTACGGGAGGGAGCGGGTGCCAGACACACAAGCATCCATATGCCCAGCTAAATTTACTCAGAATTGATTAAGTTATACTGAAGGAGACCCAGAAATCAATCTGTTCGGGCTTGCTTGTAGAAAAATGACACACTGGAGGTGACACAACTTAATTCTGCTTTCATCGCTCTCTCCCATGCAAGTAGGATGGGCACATTGCATCTCACACGTCTTCTCCCTAGTTAATTATATTTGTGAAGGTAATAAGCTGTCAGAGTAATGATAGTAAAATGCTTTTCACCACTCCCATGACTTCCTGGGGCATTGGGGGCAACCCAGACTGCTCAGCTTAACACCAGCAAAATCAAACTGGGGAACAGCTTTTGTAAGGCAAGGAACTCTCATTCTCATGTTGCAGACTGATCACTCTCATTAGCAGTTTGTCCATAGCAGGGTTTAAAGTGCTATCATGGTTGATATTTTCTGTGATTTTTGTAGTGCTGAGCTCAGTAGGATCCTGACTGAGGACTGCATTTCTGGGATTTGCTGAAATAATGTAATTATTGCAGGCCAGATTAATGGAGAACTTTTCAGGTAAACTGCATTATCCATCATCGTGTCTTAAACGAATCATGTCGAAGCCTAAATTTTATTTCTATCTCTATTTTATGGCTGGAAACATGTCAGCCATAATAAGGTGGCTCTTCTGTTCCAAAAGCAGTATTCTAAGTCCTGTTCCACATGAAAACTGCTGGAATAGATAAGAAGCTAATTCTTGATAAAGGACTTCCACTGTATGTGACCTAATTCGTTTTGCAAGAGATTTTTCCGTGTATAGAAGAAAAGGGGCCATTCAGCCCTTTACAGATAGGATCAAGGAAAGTTGGTGGCAGTTCACCTGGAAGTTGGAACTCCAGGACAGCTGTCAGTAGCACAGTGTGAGTGCCCAGGGTCCCGTTCTGTTCCTTTGCCAAAGCCCTGCAGGTCCCAGGGCTGCCAGCACACTGCAACAACAGCACCGTGCTGCTCCTGCCTTCCATTAACACGTGTTGTGAGAGCAGCTCTGCAGAGAATTGATTTTTTTGGCAAGGCTGTGCAACTGAAAAAAAAAAACAACCACACGACAGAATCACCTGAAACTCAACTTTGTGTTTTTCCACCTCCTTGGACTCTGAGCACACAGCTTTCCCTTCCAGGCAGTAACTGGGATTACTTCTATCACTCTCTATGGAGTATTATCTTTCTAATCTATCTCTCAGTGTTTTGCATCTGGATTTGAATTAATTAAATTGCGTTGTCATTTCAGTCATGAATGCTCTAAATTCGCAGTCTTTGAAGACCTGTTTTACCTTTGTGTGCTCATTTCATTTACGCTCCATTTAAAAAATGAAGAAGTCCATTGACATTTTTCAGCAGGGCTTTTTTTTGGTGTTTTTTTTTCCTCCTTTCTTTTTTTTCAATCGATTTTGTAAAGATTGGGATCTGAGGTTGAACTGAGCATCCTGAAACAGCAGCGTGTCTCAGGATTCCTCCAAGTGGTGCCATTGGCAGGCAGTAATGTAAAGGCAGTGTGAATGGCTGGGAGTCACTGAGTTCTGATGTTCCTGTCTTCTGTACTCATGGTTTGCTGCTGCTCACAAAAGCTTGCAAGAGTGCTGGGGAGTAAGTCGTCCTCCGTGTGTTTTCTCACTGTTTTGAGTTCATTTGTTGAATTATCCACTAATTCATCCCAAATAAATTTCATTGGGCTTTCTGCCAATATTTTTCATCAGAAATGACATGAAGACAAATGCTGTCATTATTTGTCCAGCTGTGCAGCTGCATTTGTATTCTCTGTGGGACTGAACCCATTATCAGAGCTAAATAACACTGATAATAAGAGGGATATCTCTCCACTGCAGTGCATCTAGTGTCAGCACACGCACCTGAGCAATATCAAAACCCCTCTGTGTTGATTTGATAACCCTCCACACCCACTTGGTTCAGATGTAGCCTTGCTCTGTAATCTTCCAATTGAACATTTTTTTTCAAGAAAAAGCAGCTTGTTTTTTAAAGCAGTTTGTTTCCCAGCAGCGTGTTGAATTTGATGAATCCATATTTCAAGAGGGGAAAATAAATACTGAGGCTCTTTCAATAATACATCAATATCCTGTTCCCAGTTTGTCAAAACAAAACATTTTTATTTGTGTTTCAAGTGCCTTTTATTCAGAAGTATCTTTGCTTTCTGTTATAAATATTCCTTTAAAAATCTGTAACCAGCTTGGCACATTTCTCTTCCAGAAAACAAAGTATGTTCATTACACCCAAATTCATTTCTCTTAGCACAGGCAGGACTCTCATTGGTGTTTCTACTTTCATGCTGGTTTTGCAGCTCTCGTGTGCAGAGCATTGCAGAAATCACCCGGCTGCTCTGGTCCTGTGCTGAGACATGGATGGAGAGGCACTGTGTGCTGCAGCCTTCAGTGCTCTGCACCAGGCCTGGCGATCCAAAACTGCTGTCTTTGGCTCTATCAGCCTCTCAGATTAGACTGAGATTAAATATTTGTTGTGTGTTTTCATGGGAAAGATTAATTGACCTTATTATAGGTTTAATGCTTCAGTCTCCATTTGCATTTTAAACGGCGCGATCTCATCTGCTCTCCGAATACCACTTTTGTGTTTACCATTTGCAATTGATTCTGTTTGATAGGTTATAATTAAAGCAGGCACATTGAGGATTTAATAGTGCTTCTTATTGTTACAAAGGATTAAAAGGGTGTTGGAATTCATACTTTAAATTAATGACTTTGATTAAGAAGAGCACGGCGGGGGTCCTGCAGTCCTGACTCTGTTCTGACCTTGGGAAAGTCACCTGTGCTCAGGGCCTCTTCTTAATGAGCAAAGTGAACTCTGTGGCATCTCAGCCAGTTCTCACTTTGATGAGATCCCTGGGCTGGCAAGAGCTGCTCTTGCAGACCCATTCCAGCAGTGCTTTGGCAGGAGGGAGCCTGGATTCCCCGCTCTTCCAAGTCCAACTATGGGTGCTTGCGTTGTGCTCCTCTGAAGAAATCTGTGTGCAAAGCAATGTTTCTTTTTGAGTTTCCTTCAGTCATGCTTTCTGCTGGGCTGAAAATCCATCCTGGCTGCAGAATGGGGACTGAGATGTTAGGATCAGTGTGCTGGAGACTTCCTGGAGCTTTGTCTTGTGAAACACAAAGTACATCATCTGTCCTGAGAGCAGTGATGGGGAGAAGTTCATTTGTGTTACAGAGCGTTGTCACATCATGAATGCACAACCTAAAAGCTGTTCCATTGAAATAGGGAAAATTTCAACTTTGCTGATTTAAGAGGTAATTCTGCTTAAAAACTTACTGTGAAAGTTGTTCAGTCATCTCTGGCACGTGCTGCATTTTCTGCAGGATTCATGCAGAGCTGGTGGCAGGCTGTGACGTGGTGCTGCAGCCACAGAAGGGGAAAATGTATTTAGCCTGACATTGAGTTCACCAAAAAGGAAATGTTTTAGTTCAACAAAAAGCAGTGAAATCTTTCAGCTTGGAAGATGTCAACCTGTTTCTCCTCATTTATAAATGTCTCACTGCTTCTGGAGTTTCAGTCCAATAACAAACATTCGCTTTCCATCACAGTTTGGGATGAAAACGAAGTACAGAAACACAAGATTTGCACTGCATAGGAATCCCATATTTTGTGCTGCTTTAGCCATATGGCTTCTGCTTCATGCTCAGAGAACTTGATGTGTGAAATGAGAGAGTAATGAATGAAGAGCTTGTTCTGTACATTGAAATGCTCTTCTTTGCCTCGAATATCCCACTTTTCCTGCAGTTCTACAGGTGAGGAATGAGTGATGTTCAAGCCATGAGTGTTCAATAGGACCGCACGGTGTGGAGGCTTGGGCTGGCTTTCTGTACATCAATTTCTGTGACTAAATGGAAATTTAGCCTAGCAGAAACATTGACTCAGGGAGCTTTTGAGAAATCAGACAAATCCATGTAGCGCTGAGTCATCTCTTGTTTACACTGGTGTAAATTGGGAATGAGTTTGTGAAATCCCCTGTGCAACACTGCTGCGAGTCAGAGGTGTCCACTGAGCATCTCTCTGTTGATCCCTGGAAGGGTTTTGGTTTGGCTGGAGCTGGGGCTGGGAACCCAGCAGGGGGGAAGACCTGCACTGTCTGTGATGTACAGAGGTTATTTCTGCTGCTGCCTCTGTTCACAAGCCAACCATGCAGCTTTTGTGCAAACAATTCCTGAAGAAAGGAAGGAGGGAACCTCTGCAGGTGTGTTAATGCAAGCTGCACCTGATCTGAGCTGTGTTTTGGGTCAAAATAACCTTGTTTGCTGCTGGCCAAGGCATGGATGGGCAGACCACCTCTCACTGCTGCACCAATGCCTTGCTGCTGCGATGCAGGTGGGGCCGCCAGCTGCAGGCATGGGGCTGAGCCTGAGCAGTGCTGATTTACATCAGCTGAAGGCTGTCGTGGTCTGACAGCCTTCTTTTTCCCTTTGAGGGCCAGAGGCTGGATGACCGTCCGTTACTGTTTGCTATTAAATTATCCATCTCTAATAAGAGTTGAATTAAAATTACATGAGACGGTTGTATGATAGCAGAATGGAAGCTAATAGCAGAGAATGCATTTGCTCAAATTGGTAAAGGATGCAGCACGATCCTTTAACCAGTCTTGTTAACTACTGCTAATTTTACTGTGATCACTTACTTTGTGGAACCAATCTCTTCACATCTACCTATGAACAGAAATTAACTTAAATTAATCAAAGCTGTGGGATTTGTCCACATTTTAGTCACAGTCTGAGCTGGTTTTCACTCCTTACAACTGTTTAAGTGCACAAAGAGTGTTCTTAAAGTGTTTTGTAAAAAGTGTGTGTGTTAAAAGCAGAATTCTAAGTGTGGTTGTTAATTAACTTATTAAGTTACGGTACAGCTAATTTTTAAAATATATTTGCCCACTCTTCCAAGGCTGAATGTAAATATCTCTTTTGCTGATGCTTAACTTCAACTTTGCACCCAGAATACCTTCAGTGTTTCTTCAAAATGAGGTCATTGTTAACTTGGAGATGAAATATGTCCCTAGAATGGCAAAGGAAGGAATTTGTTTCACCTGCCTACATGAGCCTTCCCAGCTGGCTTCGTGTAGATGCTGAGCAGGCATGTGTGGAGCAGGTTAATGAAAAGGCAATTGCCACCTAGCTAAGAGCATGGCTTGATGTGTGTGCAAACTGAAGCTTGGAGGAGTGCATGTGACACACTGGAACAGGTTGCCCAAGGAGGCTGTGGATGCCCCATCCCTGCAGGCATTCAAGGCCAGGCTGGATGTGGTTCTGGGCAGCCTGGTTTGCTGGTTGGCTGCCCTGCACACAGCAGGGGGTTGGAACTGGATGAGCATTATGGTCCTTTTCAACCCAGGCCATTCTATGATCCTGGCTGTGGATCCTTGGTTATCCCTGCCCTGGGACTCATGGACTCCAATGTGGTGGTGACTGGAGTAAAACCAGCAATGTGTGCTCAATACGGGATTTGCAAGATACCTCCTTCTGCCTTGTGGAAACAAACTGTCTTTGCTCCTTGAGATGCCCTTAAGCCATACAAGAACACATCCACCTTTTAATGAATAGCTCCATTTTCTTCCCAGATGCTCTACCTGTGAGTTGTCAGCAAGAGAGCCCTGCAGCAGCACAGTCCATGCCTAGTGCCAGATTTACGGCCTCGCAGTTGGAACTGGTACTGAGGCATCTGAAGCCAGGGGCTGTCAGGAGCATGAAAGTGCTGATTCTGCAGTTCTGTTGATGAAGGGACAGGAAGGAGTATCTGAGGCACTATTTCACAGCGTTGTAGATTCATGAGGCAGTAGGTAGGATCATGAAACAGAGTCCTTGTAGACTCCTAGGAAAGACTGTGCAACAAAGGGGGGAGTTGTGACTCTTCTTTTGACAGAAAGAGGAACAGCACTCAGACCTGTGCTGTGAAGGTCTCTGTTCCTTCACTGTGTAAATCAAGATGGTTTTGATCTCCACAAAGGAGATCCAGTTCAAATTCAGTCTCTGTTGTGAATTTTTACCACCTCTACTGCCAATCTAATGATATCTTCCTGTCACGTCTGTCTGCCTGTGTCTCTCAGATTCAGCCAATTCCTCCTGATCAGTGATGGGACCATTCCTCTGGCACAGAGCTGGAGCTGCCTTAATCCCAGAGAAACTGGGAACCAGCACTTTGTCAGCAGCAAGAGCAAAGAATGGGCTTAGTCAACCCCTTTAGTCATTTACCATCCCCTTGCCAGCTATTAGCTGCACTTTGGACTCAAAGGATGAGATTTTTCTAATGAAATTTCAGCTGACAGCAACCTGGTTCTCATCCAAGCACCTCTGCATTACTTCCAGGGAAGAGAAACAGGGCAGCTCCAGGGGTTATGCATCTGACTTGCCAGAGGTATGTCTATGGGAAGGTACTGATCATATTCCCCATGTCAGAGGACTTTGGAGCTTGTGCCGGTCCATGCATGCTGAGATAAGATAAACAGTCTCACCTTCAGACAGAGTTGAAGCAGCCCTAAAAAACAGAGTGGGCAGGAAGCCTCTAATAGGTGCAGTAGCCTCACCCTGTGCTCTGCATTGGGTTTTGGTGGTGGAAACACACACACACGAGCAAAGAAGAGCTGAGAGGTGCGTGAAGCTGGGAATTACACAGCATCAGGTTATTTTACGGTGATATTTTTGTTCATTAACTCTCTGATCTTTCCACATGCTGCCATCTGTAGAAAGCACACATTGTACATATGGGATTTTTATTCACGCTGTCAGATGGAGCTGGATTATTTCCAGTTACATCAGCTCCTTCCCATCAATATTCAGGCAAGAAAGAAAAAATGACTTTCTGTACAACATTCTTGCTAGAGTTTTAAAATAATGTTTTTTTTCCTGTTGTTTTTCTGTCTCTCTGTTTCATAAACATTGCTTTTCGTTGCCCTTAAGTTCCCCACTGCTTCTATCCTGATCCACACCATTTACTTCCTTGCTGGAACCTATGCTGTCAATAGAGCTGGTCAAATAAAGATAAAATCAATTAGGGAGTGAACATCAGGCCAGGCTCTGCTGGTGTCAATCCAAGCTTGAGGCAGCGGTGTGTTCCAGCACGGGGCAGTGCAGAGGGCTGTGCCTTGGCATCCCACTGGAGCTCGTGGCAGGGACACAGGTCCAGGAGGAGATGGGAAAAGGCTTCCAGGCTGCACCAGGCTCATTGCAGAAGGTTTTTGGCATCTGTTCTTACCCACATACTCCGGTCTTCCTTTGCTCTTCCCTCCTTCAGTCTCAACCATTCTTCTCTTTCCATTTCTAATTTCTCTTTCACTCTCTCTGCACTCCAGCTGCTCCCGGGTGGCTCAGGGAACAGATCCACCTCCTGGCTTACAGTGCAGTGCTTTTCTGGTGCGTATGGGGGAGCGACAGGTTTGGGCAGTGCCATGGCAGCGAGGGACTTCTTCCCTTCAGTGAAACCTCACTTTGTAGAACATGATCTGTTAAGGCTGCCGAAGTGTAGAGGAAACCTTCCTTTAAAGGCCCCAGCAAAGGAGAAAACGGCCTTTGCAAACTCTTCCACTGCTCAGCTGCTCCATCTGCCTGTTCTGTTTTCTTTATTGTTTATTGTATGTCTGCCGAGCTCCTGGTATGACAGCAAGTCTCCACGGGTCACATTATCACTACCAAGGCAGTAATTAAATGAGTACTAAGAAATGGCCCTTGGAAAAGGTCCCCTGGGCATATTTTGGTTCTGCTAATAAAGAACTGAGGGCCAAGGGATACAAATCAAGGCTTACATGCCAACCTCTTATTGAACGTGGATGTTCTGAGATCCACATTCATTCTAAGCCCTGGAGGTTTCTATCACTCTCAGTCAGCCATGGAGAGAACACAGGTTCCTTGTATTGAATACCGTGGTATTAATGGTTGTGTTTCTTGCCCCTGGCACCTGATAAAATTGATTCTGCAGTGATTCCTCTCTGTGGGGTGGGTGGCAATAGATGGACCACAACCACTTTCTAGCTGCAGGGACAGAAGCTTTCCTTAGCTGTGCAGTAACCTAACTGCAATGAAACGTGCTTGCTTTGGTGCATAAACAGCCTTTGCCCTCAGCCCTGGCTCCTCTGTGCTGCTCTACACAAAGAGGGGCAAAAAAGGCCTCTGCAAAAAAAGCTTGGTGTAAATCAGTGCTGGAAAGGGAGCAGTTCCAAAGTAACAGCCCAACGCCCCACCTTCCCTCCACTTCCCAATCAAGTTCTCCTGAAACTAAAGCATCACCAAATGGCAGCCTGCTTTCTCAGGGAATGGATTCCTTAGGGAATCTTCAAGACAAAGCAAACTGCAAGTTGCTCTGAAAACCTTTGCTTGATTTTCATCCTCCTGCGATCAGCATTCAGTTGCACTGCTGGGAGGCTGGACTTTTCCCACCTAGGAGCAGCACAGAGGAGCAGTAATCTTGACAAAATCTAAATAGAGGTGTCTCTAGTAAAGTGTAGGGGAAAACAATGGCCAAGACAGCTTTTGTGGAGTGCATAAATCCGTGTGCTGATAAATTACTTCAGAAAGTGCATTGCACAGACACAGAATCCTAATTCACAAGGGGCAGCTGGTGATAATGACTTCACAGGTTGCTGTTACCGGGGCATAGACGCTCTATTTTTCTCCTTTATGGCCATCTGTTTTCAGGAACACATCCATCAGGAAAAAAAATCCTTTCTAAATGTTGAATTTATTTGATGGCCAGCCAAGTGGCAGTGCCATACTGAGTGGCTTGGTAGCTAATATATAGTTCAGCAAAAGCTTTGCGCTCAGTTTCTCCCTCAGAGCTGGAGATGACTGAGCTCTGCTCATGGGCCCATAAATTCCTTGCTGCTCTCCTTCCTCTTGGCTCTTCCAGGAATCAGTGAGAAACTTCCTGATGCTTGACTGTGGTCCTCTCTGAGATAATTTTAGGTGATTAAATGGTGGATGAGTGGTTGCTTCTGACTATTCAGACCTTCTGCCACTGTTCCAGATTGTATTCTTCAAATGGAATCCCTGGGGATTAGGAAGAATATTAGCATCGCTGCTGCATTCATTGGCTGCTTAATTAGTAGCTCTAGTTTTGGACTGGTTTGCACAAAAACCCTCTCCAACTTGAGTAAAATGGTGTTTGAAACTCAATCTAATTCATTCAGCAGCAGAGCATGCTGTCCAGAAGCACTGAGAAAACAGAACTGCTCCAATAGCTCAATGCATCTGAAATTCATGACTCAATCCCCCTAAAATTGGCTTTAACAAATAATGAGTTTAATTTTTCTTTTATTTGATTTTTCAGTGGTAATTTTACACTCTTATTTGCTTTCTCAGTGTCTAGTCACCATTGTTAAGTTTTTTTTCTGATTTGGGTGGACTGTGAAAGGCTTATCTTCTGTAAGGGAAGGCTGGGAAATGAGAAACTGGGTCATTATCAGCAGACTTCTAAGAAAATAATGGCAACTGACAGTGGTAGATGTTTATCAGGAAGATTTTTACAAGATAAATAAAAGCAATGACTTTATTGGATCCAGAACAAATACATTTTCCCTCCTGGGAGATGAGAGACTGTGTGTCAGCTGGATTTGTGTATGGATGGCAGCTTGTCAGCACTGGGTGTAAAAGCTTACTCTGTCTGCAGGACAGCTTCACGTATTTGCAAGCCAAAAGAAGCACTGGCATTTTCCTCTTGCTCCCATTGCTGCTCTTAGGAAGAAGTGAAGAGTGGGATGGACACCAGGGATGGATGCAGCCAGGAGTGTTGAGCTGCATGCCCAGTTCTCATGGCTGCATTGATGGCTGGTCAAGCACAGCCCAGGTAATGCTGAGCAGGGACTGTTGTGCTTGGATGCATGACTTTGATTTGTGCTTACATGCAGAACTCTGCTTGTACACCAACCAAGTCCTAGATCTGTGCTCCAGCCAATGTTTTATTAAATCACAGTTGTACAACAAAATGAAATCTCAGCTCAGCATCAGCCAGAACCGAATGGCTGTATTTCACAAAGATCAGAACCTCAGGCTATTTTTTACCGTTGTTGTTTCTGTTTCAAAGATCTTTGCAGTGAAATTCAGTGACATGTCATCCTCATACAAATTCCTACCCTTGCTGCTGTTTAATGCTAACATAGAACTGATTTCTCAAGGCCTCAGCATCTTTGAATGATCGTTATTTTGCCAGCAACCACTTCTTCTCTGCCCAAAAAATAGTGACAGGTAAATTGATGTATCTCCATTGAGCAGGTGGGCAAAGAAAGTAAAGGTTATTGAAGTGTTGTAGAAATTGCTGGTTTATTTGTTGCAACTATGTCTTGATGAAGCAAAGTCTGCTTTCTGGAGCAGTAACTCTTCTTAAATATGTAATTTTAAAATAATGAATGTATTAGAAGTGTGTATGTTGTGTATCTACATGGCCTTGTTTTGTTCAGGTCACACAGCCACTGCAGTTCAGGGTTCATTCTGTTCCATCATATTCTATGCTTTAGCTCCTCTGCATTAGCTTGACCAGCACAGGATTAAAAATCTTCTGAGGCTTACATCTGAGATCTTATGATCTTACGTTTTTTTTTGGCCTTGTAGAGTTTGCTAGAACAAGAAACAGAAATTGGAAAGAGCAGAACCTTGGACTATCTTCGCTGGTTTTGCTAGGAGTCTGAAACCTGGTGAAAGCAGCCTTGCTTGCAGTCAGGAGCACCAGCTGCATTTGGGATTGAAGGAGAATTTCTCTGCACGGATCTCTAAGGAGCATTGCAGGATGTCCCAGCTTGTGGCAGTGTCTTTGCCACTCACTGCAGGCCTGCAGTCAGGAGGAATGAATGAAGGGACAGCCGTCTTCAGCCTGTGCCCATGTCAGAACTAGGGGTCAGAACTGGGTGATTGGTGAGGTCCCTTCCAACCCAAGCCATTCTAGGATGCTGTAAATAATTCCTGGCAGCTCCTTTCGGACATTCCAAGTTAATGGCATATGTTCAGAATTCTTCTTTGGGCTTGCTGCCTGGGTTGAGGTTTGTATTACGGTGCTCTGAGACCAACCTTCAAGGATAACCAGCCTGGGCCTTGGCAGATTGTAGTCACTTCTGACATGGCTCGCAGTGCTGCCAGCCAAGGAGAGGGATGTTTTGGAAGGTCTGAGCAGGAGGACAGCATCCTGCTACCACTGCATTTCATTGGGACAGAAGAGATCAGCGAGGTGGACCAACTGCCCAGGCTTCAGGAACTGAATGCATTAACTCTGGAGGAATCAGAGCAATTCCTTTAAGCTTCCGGGCCCCTCCTGTCCAGGCAGCCAGGTTATGCTCTGAATGCCCACCTGATAAAATTAGTTTCTTGGTAGTTCCTCCATGTGGGACCAAGGCTTCTTAGCTCACAGCCCTGACTGTCTGAAAGCCTTACGAGCCTCCTTTGTGAATTTTTAGTCAAGAAAATGGAAGTCAGAGCATCATTGCCTGGCAGGTTGTGCCTCTGTGCCAATCATCTGCATGATTTTATAACCATGTTAAATGATGAGCTGTGATGTTTGATGAAGCTGTGAATCGATCTGAGGTGACAGGCAATAGGGGTGTATCAGCTGGGAGATAAATCTCCCTGACTGGCATCCACAGAGCAGAACAGCTCTTCCTTTTGCTTTTTGGTGAGCCCTGGCTTTGAAAGTAGCAGTAAGAGATGTGTATCAGCAGAGAGGTTGCATCCTACCAAGGTGCTGACATGCAGTGACAGTGAAACGATGCGTCAGAGGAAAACAGGCATTTAGCATACAGAAGCTTTGGGTGAAATGTTAGCAATGCAGACTGTTTCAGTGTGATCAATGTGGTTTTGTTTTTGTAAAAAGAAATCATTGCTGCAGGAGTACAAATGTTCAGAGCAATCAAATTGTATCTCCTAAGAGTTGTCTCCAACAGTGTTTGGTATCAGAGACTTAATGGCATTAGATTTCATTAGTTTGCTTCTTCCTGGTAGAACATACCACCTCTAAAACTCAATGTATTCTTAAGATGGAGAATTTCTGAATTCTGTTATTATGAGAAAAGTGATGCTGAAGGCAAAGCAGATTCAGCATGTGCAATTCAGGAGGTAGATTGGAAATGGTCTTTGTGGTTGTAAATGGGTTGAAACCCTGAAGTGACAACTTTTATTTTCAGCTCTGAGGGTTGGACCATCTCACTTTCAGCTGTCAGTGAATTTGGGTTTGGTTTTTTTGCTTTCTCAATTCTATAAGCAGGACTTGGACGAGGTGTCTGAAGCCGTAATACTTGTTCTGTTTCTTCAAAACAAGAACACAGCTGAGGAATTCTAGAGTAACTCCATATCAAGTATTGCGTTTGGTGTTAAAGCAGGAACCTGGCTATCAGCTGAGGGAAGGAAGGTACCCCCTGTGCACTGCAGCCAGCCCAGCAGAGCTGCAGCATTCTTCTGCAGTAGAAATCAGTGACTGTGTTTTCTGCACGGCTCCAGACTGCAGTGAGCCCTCCCTGAGCTCCCTGGGAAAAGCTGTGCTTCTCTGCTGTGCTCAGAGTGGAGCATTGGTTTAGTTCAGGGCCCATTCCCAGTCCTGCATTTAACTGCTGGGCTGAAATGTTTCTGTCTTGCAGCCACTGCAGATACACAGCTGATACTCTGAGAAATGGGAGCGTGTTGTACAGCTCTATGCTGTCCCATTTCAGCAGCGGATAAATAAACGCAGCTCTGTGCTACATCATTGGAAGTCTCATGTTTATGGAGATTGGGGGAGAGAGATTGGTATGAGTGTCGAAAGCAAATACCTCTCTCTAATTACGTTCCTCCAAATGTATCTCTAGCACACAGTTTTACAATCAGCAAGTTATTAGCTACTTCAGATGGAATTGCTGCCAGTGCTACAGGGATATTAGTGCAGGAACCAGCAGTTCTGGGCACAGCACAGGCCTTGCTGCTGCTGTCCTGCAGCTGGAATGTGTTCCTTCTAGGGAAAGAAAGAGGGGAGGAGAAGAGTGAGACACAGACTGATGGACGAGCATGGCTAGGATTGGGAGAGAAGACAGAAAAGGAACACAGTGTTCTGAACATATCTTTCTATTTGTGTTTTTAAAGGTTTTGCTGAATTTTCCCCTTTGCTATTTTAATATTTAATTAAGACCATCATCATCGTAATAACAGCCACAGGATGGGGGTGTTTCTTGTTGACTTGGCAATAACTCTATTCTCAACTAATAAACAGCAGTGCTGAATATTCCACTGCTGCCTTTTAGAATTTATTTTATCTATGATATGGTTATTGCATCCCATAAACAAGAAGTATCCTCAAGTTACCATTATAATAAAACTGTTACAATGCGCTGCGTTTTATATAGGAATTACAGAATGTGCTTTTGCTTTTGAAAATTTATATATTTCATTTACAGATTTATATGCAGGGTTGTTTTTTTGTTATTTTTTTTTTTTTTTTTTGCTACAGGTTCAAGTGCAAAATGATTGCACTTGGAGGATGAGAGCACACTGATGTTGGTGTGTGCAGTGTGGTTCATGTTGCTGTGCTGGTCCAGCATGAGGCAGATAAATGAAATATGTGCTATGTATGCTGTAGGTACTTTGGAATCCTTTAGGAAAAAAGCCTTGTTTTAGAGATCATGTAAATTATTATTTCCAGAATAAACAGCAGATTTCCTCCATTCCAGCTTAACACTCTCCAATGAGTAAGCCTGGAGAAAAAGTAGATGTCATATTAGCAGTAGAGTTTGGGCATCTGGATACACTGAGTGCTTCTCCACTTGTAATGCTATAGCTGCAGAGAGCTCAGTGGCTCTATTGCACCAGCTGGGTTTTATTTAAGCCAACAGGGGAAGAAAGAAGGCAGAAGGGAGAAAACAACCCACCTCCTGCAGGCTCAGGAGCCCTTTGGCCATTGCTGCGTGCCCAGCCTTGCATGGCAGCACTCCTCTGCAACCATGGCTGTGGTGTCAGCCTGCACCATCCCTCACCTCTCAGCAGCCATTTGGGGTGCTGCTTTCTGCAGAAGCCCACCTCGTGGCAGAATCTTGTAGCTCTGTCGTATGCTTTGTGCTGCTGCTCTTCGTTCCTGAATGCAAACAAGCAACTGGGCTGAATGGCAAAACTTGAAGTTTTAAGTCTCTGGGAGTAGCTCCCTTCAGCAGGCTTCCAGAGCATGCAAACATAAGACAGGGAGCATCCAGTGGTGTCAGGGATGCTCCAGGCAGGTCGAGTCTTGGCACGAAGCAGCAGAACAGCAGTGATTCCTCTGTCAGCTGCCTCTGCAGCTGAGGAGCAGCTCAGCCTCAGCGTGTTTCATCTGCATGAGGTAATTATTTTGCAGAGAAGTGCTCCGACGGGAGAGGAGAACTGTGCTGGTGAAGGAGAGAGCGCATAAGAACAGTGAGAGCCTGATTTGCATTAACCTTTCCACCCTGCATCACTTGAGTGACATTTTATGAGTAACCCACAACTTGCTGTGAACTCAGAAGTGGTTCAAGAGTAAAATTGAATGGAACAAAAAAGAAATCAAAGAGGGTCAAAGAGAGCTGCAAGTGGGAAGTGTTGTCTGCAAGGGCACTCGAGGGAGGTAATTAGACCAAAAATTCTGGGTGGGATGCAGATGGCA
Organism: Centrocercus urophasianus; assembly: GCF_019232065.1. Lineage (NCBI taxonomy): Eukaryota > Metazoa > Chordata > Aves > Galliformes > Phasianidae > Centrocercus > Centrocercus urophasianus. The sequence goes on from NW_024885011.1 coordinate 2,697,032, forward strand.
TTGTGCCTTGTGATGAACGGCCTCAATTACTTGAACCCAGCCCTTGTGCTGCTGTAGTGCTCAAAGTTGAGTGACCCAATGCCTTCCAAAGTGATACAGTTTCATCAATATGCTTAATGCTTGATAGAATGCATTTGTTGGTAACTTTTTTTTGGGTGCCAAATCAGCTCGTTTAAAAAAAATATCAAGTAAAACCGTGAAAAACAGAAGCTGGGGCAGAAGGGAAAAGAAGGTGAAGGTTTTGGTTTTCTTTATCACCCCTCTGCTGCCTCTGTCTGTTACTGTCTGACTTATTTGAAAAAAGTGAACAGGAAAGCAGTGAACGATTAAAAGGGAGAGATGAGACATGGATGAGATCTGTGAAATTGTGCAAATGTAGCAGTTGTTTTTTTTCATGACAGTCTGTGACATTTTGCATTCCCCTCTGCCTCATCCTCTTTGTTTTCCCATTATCTGTACACGTCCTGGACACCCAGCCCCCAAAACAATGAAGTCAAGCAATTAATGTAGTACTGGAGCACTCTATTTTCTACACATCTCTATTCTGTAACCAAGGAGGCATCTGAAGATCTCCTATGCAGAAGCCGACCCCTCCAGCTGCTACAACCCAGTCAGACCAGGAAAGCAGCACTGTTTGTTCCTACCCTTCTTTTGCTGTGTCAGGTAATTATCTATGGACAGCCCCTCTGAACATCTATTAGGAAGGCAGTCAGGGTGTCTGGAGATACCACGTTTAAGCTGGAAATCCTTGGGTATTCATCCTTGCAGTATTCATAAAAAAGACTCAGCCAAGTGGCTGCTGGCTGTCTGAAGAGGATTTGTTTTTCTATTAAAAAAGCTCTTTCTCTCCTGCAAACACTGTTTAAAATAGTGGCCTGCCACTTACCGCCTTGCTTTACAATACTTTTCTGGTGTTCTTTACAGCAGACAATAAAGAGGCCAAACACAAGAAAAAAACAATAGGTGTGAATGACACTGCTGCAGAGCATGGAGTGGAAGGGAGATGTGGAAGGATTTTCTAACAGGTCAATAAAATCCAATGTAATGCATGAGGTTTTCTCAAGTACAGAGCAGTGTTGCACTGAGGGATGTGTGGGATGGGGAGGTGGGAGCTCCATCAGCTCACACAGGGGCTGTGCAGCTCAGCAGGTCATGCCATGTTTGTGTGCCTTGTTCCTCGTGTGCACGCGTGGTTCAGTGCTGCCTTGTGTCCTTTGAGAGTCAGCAATGAAAACCAAAGCATAATTTCAGGCCTGGTGGAAAACGTGTCCATTGATATTTCAGAACAAGGTGCCGATTTTCATTCCGGCGAGTCTTCAAATGTCATTTATTAATTATTTTAAGTACTTTTACCAAAGTAAAACAATCGTGAGCCAAAATCCTATGAGTACTTTGCTATGCCACGTCACAGTTTTATTTGGTTTAAAAAAGGATTTATAAAAACCAATTCAAAATGGAAATGCTCATCTTCATAATTGCTGAGTTATACTGGGTTATACGCTCTGTGTTCAGCATTATCTCTGTGAGAACTGACATGTTTCATTAGAAATTGTATCTTCACATAACAGATAATTAAATGAAATTCATTAATATGTGATTTGCACTGAAACCACAGCTTTCTGTGGGAGCTTTTGCTGTTTAAGTCTCCCACTGCCATAAACCACGGCTTCATTTCAGCAGCAGGGAATGTGCTCAGAATGCCCACACTCACAAATGCATCCCAGGAAAGATTTCTCTCTGCCTCCTGCCCTGCTTAGCACAGTCTGGGCAGAGCCAGGTTCATGTTTGCACACATGAGATGGGCTCCTGGTCCTGAATTTTAGGGGGTGTCAGAGCCTGGGGGTCTTCTCTGTCATGTAGCACAGGCAGGGCTTTGCTGGCTCCGCTCCCTGCTGTGTCCTTGCAGCAGCTCCCTGACATAAAGGTTGTTTCTCTCTTTATGTGAGTGTGTGATGTCAGCACAACAGTGCATGGATTTGCCCCTGGAGCTTTGGCTATGCTGCAGTAACAGGGATGCTAATATAGCCATGGTATAGCTTCACACTTGTTTTTGGCTGGGGGAAGCAGTGCAGCCTTGAGGATAAGGCATCCATCAGTAGTCTCACCCATCAGCAATTTGGACCATATTCCAGTTGCAAAATTACTGTGGAGTGGTTTTTATTCAAGTTAACTCATTTCCCTTCACCCTTCTTATCTTCTTTAGGTGTATGGGCAGCATCCAAACATGTTTGGGTGCCTGAATGATACTAAGCTGGGAGGTGCAGTGGGTACACCAGAGGGCTGTGCTGGCATTTGAGACCAGGAGAAGGGGATGGGGGCAGGAGGCGCCCCTGCCCTATGCTCCTTCACTGCCTGTAAGATGCTCAACATGATCTGCCTGTCCATATCAAAGTGTGTCCCTTTGAGGGAAATTCCTCTGCCGTAAGGTAGGTATTTATTAATTAGATGTGTAGTTAGGAGCTCATCTCTGTAAATGTTGCAGAATCAAGAGGAAGAAGTAGGTTCCTGCACAAGGCAGTTGTTCCTGTGGTCAGACAGCCCCCTTGGCTGCTTGCATAATTTGCTTTGGGGTAGCACTGACTTGGGAAGAACCAGTAGTTACCAGCAGATACACAGATGTGAGGCATCTCAGAGGAGAAGAGATTAATTCTGGTTGTTTTCTGAGTGTGCTGATTGGACTTCACTTGTCATTTTCCACCCTTCCTTTTCAAGGAGACTGAAAACCCTCCCCAGGAGCACTGCACCTGCCAGAGGGGTGGTGAATAATGATTTAATTACCACCACTGAATGCTCTGTGCTCACTTGCAGGCAGCACTGGAAGGAGGCTGCCAGCTGCCAGCTTCTGCTTCCCCATTAATAAAGGGTAAATGATACTTAGATGGATGCTGCTGTGCCTTGGGGTAGTGCTTTGGAAGCTGATACTCCTCATCTTTTTGTTAGTGGATTCAGATATTCAGCCTTGCCCTACAGCAATGGGTATCCCAGAAGATAATTCAACTGTTGCTGCATAAACTCCTGCATTTTGAAGGGTCCATGAAAGTGTTGTATTTGCAGGCAATGTACTTACAGCACAGTGTGCTGAGATTCATATCAATTCTCATTAACTTGAAAAAAACAAAAAAAAAAACAAAAAAAAAACAACTTAGGCTTTGAAAACATCAGGGAAAAATATTAATCAAATAATCAGTTGGAAATGTGCCACAAAATAAATCTCAAGTATTTATCTGACTGAAGTTATTTGGCTGCTCTTTGAATGATCAGCTTACAGATTCGCAGATCGTAATAATGACGAACAGCACCCTGAGCACAGGCTGTGTGCTGATGGCTGGCTGTGTTCAATGAGCACATGTTGTGTACTGGGTTTGCTCTGCTGTCCTCTCCTTGTTGTCCTGCTCCTCTATCCCAGCTAGCTCAGGTCTGTAGGACAAAACTCCACTGCAGCAATGATGGAGAAGGTTGAGATGGAGGAATCATCTCCTACCACCCCACCTCTCCCATGGAACTGCACATCGCTCTGGTTACTGACACTGCAGTTGTGTGATAGCAGCTGGATGTATTGTGTCAGAGCAAGACACCTTCCTTTATTAACTCCAAGATAATCTCTGACTTCACCCTTCAGAGACTTGTATTAATATTCTACTTGGAAAGACAGAAAGAAAATCAATAGACCGGAAAGCTCTGCGTGTTGTTTGTGGCAGCCAAGAAGGATTCATTTGCCTTATGATGCTTTGTTGTGACAGATGGTTACTTTGTGCTGCTCGGAGGAGGCCCATCCAGCAAAATTAAGATCTTTATTGGGAGAACTCGTGACAGATTTCACGAGGGCAGCACTTTTAGGGGAGGCATCCAACAGTGCAGCTTTTATAGCACCTTCTCCGTGCCGTTACAAGCTGGAGAAGCTTGTGGCTGTTCATTTGCCCAGCAGCATTTTGCTTGTGCTCCAGACCCCTGGAAGCAGTGCTCACGTTAGCAATGGCAGTGGTTGATCAAACTCAGTTCAACTGCTTAATCTCTATTCCTGCCAGACCACGGCGAGTGGCTGCCTTCATACTCTGCAGGTGAACCTGGTAAGTGAAGGGCGGGCTACAAAACACTTCTTTTCATGTTAATTTGAAAGCTGAGTAACACACTCTGCACTCCTGATATCGGTGCACTGCACCTTTCTAAACTACTCTACTTTCTGCAGCTCCTCCTGCAATAATTCCTATTCATTGAGAAAATCCCATCCAAATCATGCCTGAATTCTCACCAGCCTAATTATGTTCTGCCTCCTTGCAGTGAGTTAAGCAGCCTCTTTGGTTCTTGACCTAAAATCTCAGTTTGGCTCTTGCTAGATATTTGGAAAGTTTTGCTTTTCTTTACTAAAACGGCTCTGTTTGATTAATAAATAGATGATTCAATCTGTCTACCTCCATTTATTTCTTCCATCAAAGTTGCTTTTTTTAACAGTTTGCCTGTTAAAATCAATAAACCTTCCCAACTGAAACAGTGCTGATAGCATCTACTGAGGATGCATTCCATTTCAGGGGAGCAAGCTATGCAAGGAAAGCACCAGCAGGGCATGCAGTCATTCAGCTCTGTCTGTCACCACCTGCTGGCAGGGCAAGTAATTCTCCAATCAAAAGCAAATTACTTTTGGGAAATACAGTTGCCTCACTATTGGAGTTACCATTTCTTCCCCCGCACGAATGTATGTGCTCAGTCACTGGCAAACTGCTGCAGGCTTCAGTGATGTACTGCATAACAGAGTGCATTTATTGACCAAAACAGAAGACCATGTCCAAGAATACAAAGTTTTATTGATTTGTTTTCTTGTAGATGGCATTTTCCCCTGAAAGCTGCAGCATGATCATGATTTGTTTTCATCTCTTACTTTTATATATCTATTGATTTAGAGTGGGGGAAACAAAAGGAGATTTGGAGTTTGGTCTTCAGCTTCATCCTTTGTTGTGTTTGCCTGGAAGTTGGGAGCTTTGAGAAACAACAGCAATTCATAACCTTGGGTATTTAGGTTTCATTCTCAAAGTGGGGGTGGAAAATGTTCCCAAACAGTTAATGAGGGAAATTTTGTCTATACCAAGGAGAGGAACATAGAACACCCCTTTGCCAGCCATAGGTTTGGTTAAGGCCACCCTGCATGCTCAGAAATCCAGAGAGCAGCTTTGGTGTCTCCCAGCTTGTGAGGCCCTGCTTCTCTTGGACTGTGTGTCAGCTCAGCAGCACAGAAGAATACGGACTTTTAATATGTGTATATTGTATAAAAGTCTTATAATTAAATCCTAATGGAAGTCATGGCTCTCCTGGGAAGGTAATTTATGTATTTATTCAGATTCAAGCATATAAGCCTATGTATTGATCCAGCATAGGAAATGTTCCTTGCTCAGAGCTTTCTGCTGCTGATGGCTGGAAATGGAAGGCTGTGCCCAGGGCAGGAATGGACTGGAAGCTGCCTGCTGTGAGCTCAGATTGGCTCCTTCAGGTTCTGGAGCTCCCATCCAGAAAAAAGAAATGAACTTTGTCTTACAAAGACCTTTGAGATTTCAAATTGTCTTTTCTTTCCAGTGAAGAACAAATCCGGAATATTTTCTTGAAACACAACTTAGGGTTTTTTCTTTTCTTTCCTTTCTGCTGCCATTCTCTCTTTTTAGCACTTTCCCCCTCTTCAGTCAGAAATGTCAAGCCTCAGAAAATTTCTCATCCAAAACCATCCCCCAAACTATGATAATTCTATAGAAGTTGGCCAGAGCAGCACAGCATATTTCAATCACAATATATTGCAATGCTATGACCAGCAGGCTTCCTATTACAGCTTCAAAATGATGTAGACAGCCTCAGGAACATCAGATGTAGGAATTTGACCAGTGTGCAACCACGTGAGTGAAACACTCAATTTTTGCCTTTGATGCCCTGACAGTAAGTAGTGAACTGATGCTCCCAGCTGGAGAACAGACTGGCAAACTGCATCTTTCCATTAAGTGAGTGGAAGTGGGCCAGGCTGGTGAGAGGGGCTGAATCCGGGCACCTCGCAGCTTGGGTTCTCCTGTATTGTCACTTTGGAAGCAGGAACAAAACACTGATGGGAGATCTTCATCCTGCTGAAGGGTTGATAACTGCAGGACAAGGGGAAATGGTTTGAAGTTGAGGGAGGGAAGATTGAGGTTGGATATCAGGGGGAAGTTCTTTGCTATGAGAGCGGTGAGGTGCTGGAACAGCTGCCCAGAGAGGCTGTGATGCCCCGTCCATCCCTGGAGGAGTTCAAGGCCAGGTTGGATGGGGCCCTGGGCAGCCTGGGATGCTGTTAAATGGGGAGGTTGGTGGCCCTGCATGTGGCATGTGGGGGTTGGAGCTCCGTGATCCTTGAGGTCCCTTCCAACCCTGGCCATTCTGTGATTCTGTGAAACACACAAGGCTCACACTTTCACCCCCATGAAAGTGGGGCTTGTGCCATCTGTGGATGAGGTCTTTAGGTCTCAGTAAATTAAGCTGAGCAAAACCCCAAAGGGACAGCTCACATTTTCACTCTGCGATATCTTGCTGCTTTGCATTTTTATCCTATCCATTCCCACAGAAGGCTTTGCAAATGTCAGCTCTTATTTCCCAGCCAAGAGAACTCCTGGGTTGGGTTGTTCTGCTGGGGCAGAGCAGCTTCACTACTGTGCTCCAGATACATGGCCAGGACCTGGTCCTGCCTGGCACAGAGACCTGCTGGCATTGGCTCTGTTGTAATGAGGCGTGGAAAACATTGCTGCTGCTGAGAGCAGAGGTGAATACCTGCATGTTCTGAGCCAGAGGGCCCAGGTTTGATTTGTAGTGCCAGAAGGCTGCCGAGGGACAGGAGGCAACGTTTTGAAAGGGCTCAGAGATCTTCTGATGGAAGGTGTTATCTGGCTATAAAGCTGCCTTATTATCCTCTGCGTGGCTGAGGTGCAGGTGCACAAACCTCCATCCAAAAATTTTGCATGTAATTGGCTTCACCTGTGGAGACAAAGCAATGATTTTGGAGGTGGGAAGAAAGGAAATAGAAGCATGCCTTTCTGCTCACAGCATCACCTGGTACATCTCTGGAAGAAAAGCTTATCCTGAGCCATCCAAATGGCTTCTTAAATAAGCCCTCTCTGCTCACGTGCTGTATCCCATCCAGCAGTCAGTGCAGGCTGTGTTTTTCATCATTATTCTTGATGCAAAAAAAAAAAAAAAGAAGAATTGAGACAGTATTATATTTCAATTAAAACTCCATGAAAATTTTGGCTGTGCTTTTTAATGTGATAATGTTAATTAAACTTTGCTCTCATGTTCTGAAGTCTTATAAAATGTCTTAGAAAAGGATAAAAAATAATAGTAGAAATAAAATTGGGCTATTTATCTACCAGGAGATTAAAGGGCTTCTTGTTTCCTTTGTGAATTTAGATTTCCAGAATTAAATGAGTGTGAAGTAACGACATTTTTTCTGCAGAATCATTATCATTTTTATTGCAGTGGAAAATAAGCAGCGTTTCATTGTGATTGTACTTAACTCACCTAATTGCACCTTGCTGCTCACCAAGCACACCTGCTGCTCAGCTCTGCCCACCTGCACCAGCAGATGACACAACCCAGTCCTTTCCTTCACCTCCCTGCCAGTGTCTGAAAGGTGTTCTCATGTGGGGTGAGTGTAGCTGGTAGGTGCAGAGCAATCAGCTCCTTATGTAGCCATCAAACTGGCCAATGAAGTCTTTCTTGTTGATTTCTGAGATTCGTTTTTATTGTGCTTACCATTCTTGGGAGGCACAGCGTGTTAATGATGGACTTTAGAAATGCAGTTCACCACGTAAACACGCAACAAAATAGAAATGCGCTCGCATAGACAGGCAGAGCTGTGGGAGCAGAAACGTGGATGTTGTAGTGCACAACCTGTAGATGCCCTTTTGACAGAGGAATTACTGAATTGCAGAGTCATTCAGAAAAGTGGCAGCAGACTGCACTGATGCACACTCTGTCCTTGTACCTGCTGCATGGGGACATCCAGCTGCCATGGGCACCTGCCTGTAACCGTGCTGCAGCTGTTTGATGGCACAGCAATGCTGTACAAAAGCACAGGGGGAAGCAAAGGCCTGTGATGCAGATCCCAGGTCAGAGCTCACCATTCACTCGTGGTGATGCACTCAGGCATTGCTCGCTTTCTAGCTGAGGCTGTTTGTCTTGGGGTGTGAGAAGGTGCCCAGCACAGCACGCTGTGTTCTGGTGAATAAAAGGTTGAAGTAGGTAGGTTGAAATCTGAAAGCACCCTCATAAGTGAGAAGCTTCAGTCTTCTTTCCAAACACTTGCCTTCAAACTTCTGTTTATTCACCCGTTCTTTAAAACAGATATGAAAAGTCAGTCTTCACTGGGTTGTCTTGGTTATCAACCGGGGCTGTCAGACAACTGAGAAATAGTGTTAATAATGTGAAAATTCTCACCATGACGTTTTGTGAGAGTTTTCTGCAAAATCCTGGATTTCTAGAAGATTTTCGGGATGTTTATGATGTTTATGATGGATGTGTGCATCCTTCTTCTGGTGAAGCTCTTCTTTGACACTGCCCAGAATGGCGTTCAGAGCAGTGACTGAGCAGCTTCACACCTTGCAGTCAGAACCTGATGGTCACGAGGGATGCATCCTTGTTAGCCTGAGTCAATGTTGTCATCTGTATTTCCCTTTCTTTTAGCTCTCCGCATTGATTTTGTCAGCCGTTGACCTTTTAAGATTTATCCATTAAAATTTTTAAGACCCTGGAGTGGAAACAACTCTGGGCACAAACCTAACATGGTGCTGTTTGCTCATCTCTCAGCGTGGGAGCAGAAAAATAACAGCACATAGGCTGAGACCTCCAGAGAGGTGCAATAAAACTGTGGAATCATCTTGTAAACCAAAGAAGAAATCTCTTCTGATAGCATATATTTGTCAGCCTGACATTCTTTAGTACTCTTCAAAGTCCAAACTGTAATGGGGACTTTGGGGCCAGGATGCTTAATGATCATAGGTGAGGGCTGGGTCAGGAGTTCTGTGCCCTCAAGGCTTCTGGCGCTGCTGTTCTGCTGCTCTGTGCATGGAAAAGAAGAAATGGAACAGAAGAGTGATTATATTATAAAAAGTATGTTTGTTAGACTGCTTCTGGCTCTTCCCTTATCAACATGCACCCCTACTAATGGCTGTCCCTCCACTCTTCCTTAGTCATGTTGGAAGATGAAGTGCTTGCTCACAGGAGTGGGGACAGGCCTAGAAATAGGAATCAGGATCCCAGCCTGGCAGTGGGCATTAATTGCTTTGGCAAAGTGATGCTATGAGTTTTAGTGACAGAAGCAGTGAACCAGAACAGATTTTCCTGTAATACCAAGATTTTCGAATGTTTTTGCAATTCATGAAGCTGTAAGCACTGAGCACTGCTCAACATAAAACGTCCTTTATAAGACCAGGAGGGTTGTTTTTTGTTGGTTTTTTTTTTGGCCCCTCTCTTTCTTAAAGAAAGTGTCAAAGGCTGCTGAAACTGCCCCCCAGAGTAGGGGAGGCTGAGACTCCAGGAGTAAATCAGAAGGCCCTGCATGTGACAGGGGGGTTGGAGATTCATGATCCTTGAGGTCCCTTCCAACCCTGGCCATTCTATGATCCTGTGATTCTGTGAGAAGGGACAGCAGTGAAGTCAGTGATAGGGGCTGAGATCAGTGGTTGTGTGGGTGCAGGGGGGATGCACTGTGCTCCAGGGAAAGTGCCAGTGGTTCTCTGGAACCCTGAGGTGAGGCATGGTGGGCATCAAAATCCTGCTGTGAAGGTGCTGCTTCCAGTGCTCCACTGATGCTCATGGGCAGTGCTGGTCAGGGATCTCTGCTGGATTTGAAATAGGAGTCCTGGAAGTGAGAATGTCCCCTGTGCTCAGTGTCTGTAGTATGAGGGGAAAAACTAAGGGATCAGGTTCTGCAGAGAGCATGCAGAGCTTCCAGGGGGCAGAACTGGAGAATGATGTGGGAAGAAGAGCCATCAGGCTGTGCTGGGGGAAGCTTTAAGTGAGGGTTACTGTATGACTCCCTCAGGAAGCCATGTGTCCCCACGTGGAGCAGCTACATTTCTGCATCTCTCATCCTGTTCCTGCAGGATGCCTGGGATCAAGTCCCTGTCTCATTGGATCTGCAAGTGTAAGTCATGAAACACAGCAGGAACATCCAAACTAGGCTTCTCCTATCTGTACGTCCCTCACAGGGCTGAAGGATTTGCAGGTCAGCCTCCATCATGTGCTTGGGGTGAGGCTGCATGGAGTGCTGAGCCAACTGTGTGAGCTTGTGGGGCTGCAGCACCCTTCCTCGTGTGCATTCAGCTGGAGATCCTGAGCTTTTTACTTTGTGGGTACCTGGAGTGAGAGCCATGACACAGAAGGGCTGGATTCACTTTGCACCTCCATGTGTTCTTGTCCTGGAGAGCAGATCCCTGGAGGGAGGACCTCCTCAGTGTCCTGCCCTTCCTCTGTGGATGTGAAGGAGTCTTCATCTCCACACCAGCTGCATTACTCTGGAGGACTGCATGGACCATTTGTTCAGTATCCCTCAATGTGCTATCAGCATTTTTGGAAACCTAATTTCCAGTTTTTCTGTGGTGATATCTGTGCACCAAGCAAGGAATAACTAAAGCTTTTTATCCCCTTTTAATCACAGTAAATCAATGCACCGTAAGTGGGAGGTTTAAAACCAATTTTTTATGCACTGCTGCTTACGTTGAAAAGACTCATTACAACCCAAATTAATCAATATAGCCTGTAACTCTAAAGTAACTCCTGGATTGAATCAATGACATCGATGAGGATGAGGGAGTGGAAAGATAGAACAATGAGAGGAGTGGGAAGGCATTAAGCAACACAAAGCCTCCTTGAAATGTTTTGCCTTGCTTTTAAGACAGAAGCAGCCTCCTTTGGTGTCTCAGGCTACAATGTAGAAATGATTTTTCCATCTGTACTGGTCTCTTTTCAAGTGAGATATTGCTTGGGGACCACAAGAGGGCAATGGAGATTGGAGACAGAGCCATGGCTAGGCATAAGCTCAGATGTTGTCTCCTTACCCTGCCCACCCTTCTTTGCTGCACCCAAAAAGTGCCATCTCCACCATGCAGAGAGAAAGATAAAGGATAATAAGAGCACTCTGTTTTCCAGGGCTGCTGTTTTGTAATCAATGAGACATTATTACAAGTAAAACATATGTCTGCCATGTAGCTAATGCTATCTAAATCGCATCAAGCCCCTAGCAGCCTGCGTGGTCTGTGTATGTATTCTCAGAAAGGTATGTGGAAGCAGTATTGATTTTTTGACTAAGTGTCCTAATGAAATACAAATCTGCTGTCATTTAGAGAGCCATCTGTCATGATGAGAAATAAAAAATGCTACAAGCAGAACAATAACTATAATTCAATTTGTGAATCCAACTGACTCTCAGCAGGCAAAAAGCGGCCAGCCCCAGCCCTTGGCTTCTGGGATTGGTTCTGTTTGCTGAGCTAAACTTGTCAGAAGGTAATAAAGAAGTCAATCAATAAAGTATTAAATAAATTTCCAATTATGGGTAAGGTACCTGTTGCAGAAGACCTCCTTTGTGCAGTGTGGAGATTTAAAATCCATCTACATGGGCTCAGGTTCTCTGGCAAGTGGCAGAGTAATTTAATGCTCGTGGTGTTATATTGTCCAACATAACCGTAAACTACTAAAAAAACCCCACGCTTGACTGCTGAGCAGGAAACTGCTGACAGCAGGTTAATGAAGAGGTCGTTCTCCTAATACCATCCAGACCACTGGTGATGCGGGCCCACCCTGCACGAGAGGAACAGGAATATTTGTCCAAATTAACTTCTCAAGTGGGGCGGTTAAACCACATTAGCCACCTATGTGGACACGCTCATTCAGAGGTAAAAAGGACTTTATTCTATTTAGCTTTGCTCTGTTTAAGTTCTGGCTCATCAGAGCACTCGAGTGTCTGCTTACGTCTCTGGGAGATGCTCTGATTGGAGATGAACCTTATCTTACCCTATAGGGAAGTGGTTCAGTGTCTCTGTGCCTGCATCCCTTACTCTCCAGTGGGTCCACAACATCTCATTTTTCGAGGCTGAGTCATTTGTGTGTGGGAAATACCATGAACTCCTGGAGGAACAGGTGCTGGTGCTTGGAGCTGCGCATTGAGGAGCAGGGTGCAGGGAACAGGGCCACGTCCCCAGGTCAGCGAGCAGTGCACAGTGTGGATGTAGCATGTGGACTTTGCTTCATGCCCAGGTGTATTTCCTGAAAAAAAACCAATTTGAATCTTTCTATAGAAGAGCCATATAAGAGCTAATGTGTACACAGTGTAGATAAAGAGGGGACCAGCAACACGGTGCTGAAGAAAAGGGGGGGAAGCAGCTTGATTGTCACACACTCGAAGCAAACATGCTGTGGCCACAGGCTGATTCTTCTCCATTCTCTGCATCACTTTATCCCTTCCTTTGCAGATATCTGTGCTTTGCAGAGTGCTGCTGCTCGGGCCACGAACCCCCTCTGAGAGCCCCAGATGGGGTCTAGCAAAAAGCCACGGCTGTGTGCAGTGCTGCATTGTCTGAGATAATATATGTCCAAATTATTTTTTTTTGGAACCTTTTCCTAAATTCTTTATCTGCCAGGCTCCAGGCTGTGGGATCGATGTGCTCCTGTGTACTCATTCACTTCCCATCTCTACAGCTTTTCTCCAACGAGGGCTGTGCTGGAGCTGGGCTGTGTCAGCCCCTGATAAGCCAGGTTGCTGTTTGCTCTGACAATCCTTCCTCCAGAATGCCCTGTGTAATTCTGTGGGCATCAAAGTTCATACTCTCTCATTGCAAAAAAAAAAAAAAAAAAAAAAAAAAAAAGATATTTTTGTATTAATTGAGGGTCTTTTTTTCATCTAAATGATGCTCAGTATTAATGATCTAGCATCTGCCAGCAATCTAGGCTGTTATTTATGAATGAACCAACTGCTGAAGGTGGATTTGATGAATCTTCTTGTGACAGAGGAAGGCTCGGGTCTCTGAGCACTGGGCTGTCATGGGTTTGTGCTATTTCAGCTACCTGGGGCTTCAGTCTAGTGGAGCTTGCTGCAGAGTGTTCCTCTGCCTGGAAGACTGACAGGAGCAATAGAGCAAGTATAAAAAGGAACAGAGCAAAGTGGGGAAAAAATAACTCGAAAGGCGCTTTGTAGAGACTCCACTTCCCCCAGCTCTGGCAGGGAGGAGGCATTGCTAATGAGAACCTCAGCCTGGTTGCTTTGCAGCTGCAGGATGGAGCTCCCAAAGCCCTGGGATACTCAAGAAGAGAAGCAGAGCCCTGGCTGGAGGAGCTGCTGAGGGGAGCCTCACCCCGTGCTGGGACAAAGGCCAGGCTACTGCTGAGCTGTGCCCCTCTGCCTGACCCTGCTGATGCTTTTCCACGGCTGCTCCATTGTGTGAATGACTGCTCTCTGGGTGCCAGTGCTGGTGGGTTTTTGCATTTAGTGCACGGATCCCCAGGGCATCACAGCTCAGCACAGCACAGCCTGGCTGCGGAGCCTCCCCCAGGAACAGGAGGCAGAGCTGGACGTACAGCTGTGCCAGGGCTGGAAACTTCATTTCATTCTCTGCGTTGTTTGTAAATATTTTACTGTCTGGTATTAAGTGAACGTAATTACTGCAGCTTAAAGATGAGGGAGGCTGTTTAATGGGGATGCTGTCAAAGTATTTTCTCGTAAGTTTCAAAAGCTGTTATTTTTTCTCTGCTGTTGTTGGTAATAATCCCTTGAAAGCTTGGAAGTAAAATGTACTGCCTTCCTCTGCAATTGTTTTTCTTTGTTATGTTTCTCAGACAAAGAGTAAAACATGAACTTTCAGTCTCAATTACTTTTATTTTAGATTAAAGGAAATAAACAAAGAATGAACAAATCTTAAACTCTGGGAGAGCGAGCAGCCACATCTCCTCAAGCCACACTCCTGCTTTGGGAACAGCAGTACACAGTGCCACAGTGCAGCTCTCAGTGAGATCTCTCTGCTAGGTCTGGTTTTCTGCCAACCCCGACCTCTGCAGGGCAGCTCACACCAATGAGGAGAGAAACTGGTGTCCATCAGCAGCATCCTGTGGGGATGTGGTGTGACAGAAGGATCCCGCAGTGCAGTGTGAGCATCATCACAGAAGGAGGAAGGCTTGTGGTTTGTCCAGCTCCTCTCATGCTGGTCAGGAGGGTGTTTTCATCTGTATCAGAACAGCATCTTCAGTGTGTCTGAGTGCCTGCTGATACAATGTTCTAGGCAGCTTCACAGTGGAGCCACAGGCAGCGCTCCTCCAGCAGTCCCCCTTCTCCTGCTTTGTAATGACACTTAATTCCACAAACTCCATCTGCAAAATGCAGCTCACAGTGGGTCTGCGCTCCTGGAGATGGAGTTGGAGGAGTGATGGCCACTTCTGCATCAGATCTCAGGATGGTTTTCGCAGGAAATTAAAGCACATAATTCAGTGAAAGAGAATCTCTCCTGCACCGCAGACATTTCTTTATTCTTACGGAGATAAATATTCAATGTAATTATCTGCCAAGTCCCAAACAAGATTCATTTTGTCAGTGCATCTCTCTGTTCCTCCCAGCACCAGCATCTGCCCAGCTGCTGCCCTGGGTGTCACGGAACGTTCCAGATGTGCAGCAAAACCAAGGACTTCAGTTCTGTAGGGCACTGCTTCCTGACCCTGCCCTGAAAAGCATCTTGAGAAGCAGGTGTGATGTGTCTGACTGTGCAGAGAAAGCAGTTTCCTTACTGTCCCTGTTACGTGGCTGAATGGAGGCAGTGAGAATCCTGTTGGGTACCTTCTGCTGACAACAAATCAGCTCAGGCTAGGAGTGCTAACAGTAGGGGTTTGGTTTGTATGCATTAAGTGGAAGATAACCATCCCTCATTAGAGGTTTGCAAGTCTGCCTCTCTCTCCCAATCTCCTGACAGCCCACGTTGAAATCCCTACAGATAGTCCAAAGCTCTTATTTCTGGTACTCAGTTTTCTTTAAACAATGTTATTTCCGTGATTCTTCTAATAAGCAGTGTCCTTGCTTCTTAATTCTAGTGTCAGAGACAGGCTTCCTCCATTTGCCAGAGAACTTTTTGTCTCCCTCTAACTTTCTCCATGCTTTTGCCATAAAATCTAAGCCAGTGATTGGCAGCCCAATTTAAACTCCTGTTTAATATTGCAATCAGGAGTGATATTTTGTGTTTGCTTTTTGAAGTGTGGAGAAAGGGTAGTAGAATTTGCCTTCTTGCACTCATTTTACCCACAAAAGTGAAATTTTGCTAGCAAAGAAGAAAAAGAAAAGGGAGGAGGATAAGAAAGAGCTGAGATTAACATCCTTTAAAATGTCCCTGTTTACTCCTATCGTCTCAGAGCTAACTTTAAATAGGATAAAATGATCCTTTAATCCCCTTTATCTTCTTAAGAGCTGCTGTAAAAGATCTACTTGACATTTGAGAAACGGGGGAAAAAAAAAAATAGAAAGGCTCATAATATTCATCAGAAACGGTGGATGGTTAAGATTTGAATTTAACAAAACGAGAAGAGCTGGATCCTCAAATGGGAACACGTTACTGTAACTTCTGCTGAGCAGCTCCAGCAGCCCCCAGCTGCCTGGGCTGTTGCACGCAGCAGGCGTGCTGTGCTGGGCCCATTTGGGTGAGTTCAGCTCCTCACACACACTGGAAATTCATCTGATGCAGTCGCCTTTGCAACACTGGTGAGGCTGGGGTGCTTTACATGCTTCAGGAGCTCCCAGTTGGCATCGAGTCTCTCTCTGTGCTGTTTGCTGTTTTGCCTTTAAAAACCTGGCATCTCTCACTGAGTTGTTATTTGCAGCCTCGATTCCAAAACATCTGTTTAGTCTTGAATAAATATGCATCCCAGTTACTTAATGGCTTTCTCTCAATTTTCAACCCAGAAAGAGTAATGAATCATGAATAAGTTATAAGGAGCTACAGCATAGAGACCTCTAAGCAATGTATCCTGCAATGTATTGCCTTGGCTATCTTTGCCCATCTACCGAAACGCTGCAAGAAAAAAGAGGAAAGTCTTTCATTTGTTGTTGCCCCATTTGCAGTGAGTAATGAAAGAATGACATCCACTAAAAGCCAAGGGATGTCTGCTCCAGAAGCCTGAACTCCCCGTGATGAACTGCCCTCCTCAGCCATGCTGGGGCTAATGCTTGGGATGATGGATCTGGACTTCCATGGGCTCATAACTCACCGCCGTATGAGAGCAGTGGTAGAGTTGTTTAGAGGAAAATAGACTTACCTGAAGGCAGCACAAAGAGGCAATATGACTTTGCCTGGCTAAGAGTGCAGACATTTCATGGCAGCTTGTATGAAGACATCCTTCACTGGCATGAAACCTGCGAGACAAGGCAGCACAGGTCTTCAGAGTGGGCATGAGCTGGCGGCCAGAATGCAGCAACAGACATTAAGGGACCAGGAATGGGATCCATATGTTCAGAACAGATACCTTTTTCAAGTACTGTGTGTGCCATGGACTGTCTTTCACTGGCAAACGGCATTACAAACCACAACAGGAGTTTTCCTTCCAGTCTAGTTACTATATCATTGATAACAAGAGGAAAATCCTAATGTCATCCCAACATTTTCAGTGTTGAACGTATGTTTGTCATTTCCTGTTACCTTCTTTGCCAGTAGTGGAGTGCCCAGTGTTGAACTTCACCTACCACGCTGTGGAGAGGTGCAGTGCCATGTTACCACAGTGGGGATGCTGAGCCTCCAGCAGCCTGTGCTGACCTAAGGAGACACGAGCCAGGGTGTGAGGGGAAGTTTTTTGTGGGGAGCAATGGGACAGGAGCAAGCTGGCTAAATTCCAGGGAAGGCTGTTCAAATCAGCCTCACTGAATGCCACCTACAATCGTGTCACTCGGTGTAAGAGATGAAATGGACACATAAAAGCTTTTATGTATGAACAGCAAAATTCCCAGCGCAGCAACTGCTGCTGCCTGTGTGCAGACAGCACGTATGAAGTGCTGTAGGTCTGCGTGCCCCACCTTGTCTCAGCCTCTGTTTGCAGGTGCTGTAAGCACAGTTCTGAAGGTATCTGATCTCTTGTGCGTCGTTCTGTTCAGTTTCTGTAGTGATCCCACATTACTGGAGTTTAGAATATGTTCCAGGTCCAGGTAGATAATCCAAACACTGCTCTAGGAAATAATCACAACAGACCTGTGAAAGCACAGGTGGAATTGTCCTTGTCTCAGAAAGGAGAAGTAAAACAGTGAGATTAAAAACCAGGTGGAAGGTGTGCAACCTGGCAAGCCAAGGTTTTTTCCTTCAACTATTCAGTTATGGTTACTTACTGAAATTCAAAGCTGTATGTTTGGACACCAGGATGAGTTCACCAAAGCCGTACACTGACCTGGAAGTTCATAGCTGTCTTCATTAGACCCAGTGTCATGGAAATAGAAAAATTCCAGATAGCTGCACAGCCAAATGTAGGAAGACTGGTCAGAGTTTGCTTTCACAAGCGTAGAGCTCAGCCTGGGCTAATGGTTCCCTTCCAGCAGGCACAGAACATTTCTGACTAGATCCATGACTGCAGTAGAGATATAACCTGAGGTTATTCTGAAAGTCACCATCTAAACTTCTCATCCTGGACTTCCTTGTCTTTCATGCTGTCCAGCCCTTGACTTTCTCTAAAATAAAGCAGAACTAAAGCGAAAATCCAAATAATTATAATGGCATTGCAGGTATCCTTCCAGAGAAAGGGGTTGAATCTGCATGGGAGTCAAGCAGTGCTCTTAGCTCAGGAGAACTCTGTCCTCTGTTGCAGTGGTCCTTGTAGGGTATGGTTCAGGCACTCTGGGAGCTGCTTAATCCTCTAATGGCAGATGAAAATAGCCTTTCTTTATAGCATTGTACACAGAAGGAAAGCAGTCATAGCTTGGAACCTAGAAAAAGCTGAAGAATTTACCTGAAGCAACTTATTTAAGTAAAAAAGCTTGCTTCCAAAATGGGATTCTCACTCTTAAAAAACAGTGCCACAGAGCTCTTTGGCCAGTTCCCTTCCTCCTAATTTGGTAGACTGTGATGGAGTCACCTCTTTGAAGCAGTGTTTATTGCTCAGTTCCTGGTGCTGTTCTGCACTGAAGTGACTGCAGATGGATGGAGCGGAGGCAATGTGGGGCTTTGAATCTGATACCAAGCAAATATTCGTCAAGATTGCTGTGGAATCTCTTAAAATGTGAAGTGTGCTTTGTTACAATTGATGATGGAAAATTATAATGGGAGTACAGAAAAGCATGGGGAATGTGGAAACCCTAGCACAAACTGAAGTGGTTTCAGAATTCTATCACAAACGACTTCTATGTTTATGTTAATTCCTGTTAGGAGCATAATTGCTTCAGTTTCTTGGCTGAAGACCAGAAACAAGGCCCAGTGATTCCAACCAACAAAGGCATGTCACAAATAGCACACAGGCGGCGTAAGCTGTTGGTGAGCAACTTTCAGGCTAAGAAAGCTGCCTCTCCAAAGGACTCTGTGAGACATCCTTGAAGCAAACCTCTGTGGGAAAATCACGAAGGATTATTTAACTGCAGTGAGGGAGAAATCCCACAGCAGGTCTGAGGGACCTTCAGGCAATCCTTTCTGGCTGCAAGGTACCAGTCCATGGAAAAAAACTAAAGATGGGCCAACAGTGCAGTGTTTTATCATTGATAGTAGGCTGAGAAGTGAGTATAGAAATGGGAGAAATGGATGCTGCTGTAAATGCCCAGACATTAGGAGATGTTGCTGGAGCCCTCAGTGCTGGTGCTAAAGCCCAGAGCAGGAGTCCCACCACAGGTATTTCTGGAGGGGCTTGAGCTGGAGTGTTTGAAACCACAACACTGCACCTCAGAAGTGCTTGACAGCCACAGGTGTTTGCTCTGCATTGAGCACAGTAGGTGAGAGCTGCCCTTAGCCATGGAGTTGCCATCACCTTCCATCTACATGGTGGTTGGCCAATACTCCACGCTCCACTCCTCCTCAAACCAGACCCACATGGGGCTGTCCTCTTCCCAGGCCGTTTTTTACCTACCCAGCCTTTATATTGTTTAGAAGCAGTTACCACAGTGACTGTATTTTTTGTAACTTCACATTATTCAAGCCAGAGGCCATGATGTGATGCATGCTGTGTGCATAGCATGCAGCAGGCAGACGTCTGAAAGCACCCTGCTGAGCCCAGCTGGACATGTTTGCCTCTGCAAGGCCAAAAAGGGCTCTGATGACCTGGACACCACGTTGCTTAGGTTTAAATTCAAAATAATATTAAGATTTAGTGATAGTGAATGGGAGAAATGCATTTAATTTTAATATATTTTCCCTTGGGGTAAGTTGAAAATATCTACCAAGCATCAGCTGATATTCAGGAATAGCTTTTTCTGCTTCTTACATACATACATATTATTTTTGTGGGTGACTTTGAAGGAGCTCTATTAATACAGCACTCAGTTTGAATAATAATAGTAATAATAATAATAATAATAATAATATAAACAATAACACCACCACCATCTTAATTCCATTATGTGTGGGGAAAATTAACTCTTATCAGTTTCTGCCTGTGGAAGCTGCTTGCACCTTGCCTTGTGCTCAGCCCCTGCTTTCCCACATCAGGATCAGTGCTGCAGGTCACTGGGGAAAGCTCCTGCCTGTGTGTAAACGATCTACTTGCAGCCTCCAGATCTTCTGTAAAGCATTTTCAGACTTCAAGGCTCAGTAGAAACTCCTCACACGTAGTTGAATATTTCAAGCCAATCCTAGCGGGTCTGGATATTTCGAAAAGTAATTTGGTGTGTGAGGAAGGCCCAGCAGAGCTTTCACAGCCAAATGGGTTGGGTTCAGCTTTTGCCTGAGAATGCAGGGAAGTTGTTTCAGTCAAAGCCATTCTCTCTCAGCGCTGTGCAGTGTGGTGGAAAACCGTGGGTAAAGCAAGCAGTGCAGCACCTCAGCCGCGTGCCTGGTCTTAATTACCATGGGTGATTATTTCACTTCAGTAGCTGGCTGTGTTTGAACACTTGGTGTGTTGCATTACAGAAGCAATTTGAATGCTTCCATTCGTTCCGCAAAAAGCTTCTGTGATGCTCCTCAATTATTCATGGCACAGGTTTATTCCATCTGAGACACCTCCGTGGCTCCCAGCACCTCACGTTGGGGTATCGCAGTGCAGGAGCTGCAGAGCTTCTCTGTCATGAAGGAGAACAACGTGGGCTGGGGGTGTTGTGATGCTGCCCCTTGACAGCCCAAGGGTGCAGGGAGAGGCCAGGGAAGGTCCTTACCTGTGCTACATAGCTGTGGTTTACCAAGAAGAGCTGGGGTTGTGTGGTGGTGTTAAACGTGGCACTGCCACAATGCTGAGACTGGCAGTGAGGGAGCAGGACAGAGGGGATGTTGGAGGATGTGTGAAGGGGGTAATGTCATTCCAACGGAGGTTTTGATTGAAGATAACTGAGTGGAAATAGCAGAGAGAGTCCTCTCACCATCCATGCTGTGGTATATTGGAGGTGAAAAGCATCTCTCATGAAAATATAAAGCAAGTGTATAACAAAATAAAGGTACTGCATTGCATGCATGAGGGATGGGGCACATAGATCACGCTCCTTTGCCCTGCTAGAGCATGGTGAAGCTGGGAGAAAGTGTCTGAAACAGAGGAACCATATCTCCAGGTTTGTGCCCAGCAAATGAGCAGAGCTCCTTCTGAACCCGTGTTTAAAAGGTGGGCAGCTGGCATCTCTCATCCATCAGAGGCTTCTGAATTACAGATGAATCCAACCCAGTGCCTCAGCCTGCGGTTCATGGGACCTCAGACATGTGAGTGAATGCCCCTGCATTACAGTGAAACACCTCGCTTTCAGCAAATTGACATTTTGGAAAGAAAAAATATTTTATCATCGGAGTTGGAAGATGCAAATAAGTGTCTGGGGGGGTTTTTGGAGAGCACTGAAGCAAGTTGAGCTCTGACTTCTATTTTCTAAATCTCTAATTTCTAAAATCTCATCTAGTTCCTAGCTACATCTTTCATTGCCTTTGAAAATTGGGTCCTTTATTAACGAGAGTTAAATTACATAATACTGAAGAAAGAATTTAAAATAATTACTTCCTAACCCCTTTTGCAAAGCCCTGAAGCACGAGGCTTTATTACCCTTATCTTAACTTTCTTAACTACTAATGTTTTAGCAGTTAGAAAATTATCCTTTCCCTTTTGAAAATCCAGCTGCAGTTATTATTTCCACATTTTTATTAGCCCTCCTTCTATTGATAATAATCACACCATATTGAGGTGTTCAGGAGAAGACATTAAGGCCAATCAAGTGAATAATTCAACATTTAAAAAAATGGTCTGAACACAAATTTACACAATAGCCTGTGACAAAAGAATCTTTAGGGGACGATCAAATAAATAACACCCATTTTTCAAGAGCACTGCAACACCATCAAAAGAATAATACAGACCTTTTCTTAATGGTAAGCTATTGCTATTCATGTATGTAGGCAATTTTAGGAGCTGTGGAGCTGTGCTCTGCCACGTATTGGATGCTGCTTTGGGGGCAGGCATTGATCCCTGTGTGGCTGTCCTGGCCCCACGTACTGCTGTGCTTCTGAGGGCAGCTCCATCAGCTTCCCGAGGCTCTTTGTGGTCACTGATATGCTATAAGGATGCCTGGCCACATGCACTGCTCCTGTGTGCTGTCTGGCTGAGCTACAGGAGAGAAAGCAGAGCTCTCTTGAGCGTTGTTTGCTCCCTGTCACTGAGTAAAACTGAGTGGGTGTGAAAGCCACAGAACAAACATTACCCCATGCATGGGAGTGCTGCCAAATGGGGCTCGCTGGCCAGTGGCACCGAATGAGAAGTTTAAAATCGTTTTTTCAATAAACACTTCCTTCAAATGTCTGGCTTGCTAGATCTGTGCAGAGCTTGCCCTGCTGGATAGTGCTTGTGCTTCTCGTTTGAAGGTGGCTGTGTTTGCAAATGCTTTTCTTGACTTGCAAGGTGCCTATTAGTGCTGCCAAGGTTGTACTGAGTGCTGAACAATGCTTGGCTTATCACACAGCATTGCCCACATCCTAACACACCCAGGTCTGCCTTCTGCAGGAAGAAAACAGCTGGAATCATTGAGTTAAGCACTGGGAGGAGGAAGCTGGCGGGGTCTCTGCTCCCTGCTTCACCTGCAGTGCCCTGGTGGGGGTCAGAGGCACAGTGCTGGGGCTCAGCAGGGTGAGGGTGTTGCTGTATGGGACTGTGGGGAGCAGACTTGTGTCCTCCCCTTTGGGAATGATACCCCACCCTGAGGCCCTGCCTTGCCAGATGGAGGGGAACGGGAAGCGTTTAGGATGGGAACTGCCTCCCTCACTGGTTTACACTGTTCTATTTCTCTATGCCATTGATTTATTCTTTCTAGATTTAGCTTCCATTTGCTGGGATTTTTTATTAGCCAAGAGTTAGAGACAGCAGAGAGCCATCTCCATCATCCATCCTCTCTAAGGCTGTCTCCTGTCCTGCCATGCCTTGTTTCTCAGGAGGCCCTGTCTGTCATCAGCCTCTGCCTGTGGCACTTGTCACCTGGCTCCTCTGCCATGTTCCTTAAGATGCATGTTCTGCTGATAAAACCCATTACAGCCCACATGAGCATTGCCTGTGCTATTTATTACTCTCTCTTAAATAATACTCTGAGATTTGGCTGCCCTTCTTGCCACTACTTAGCCTTCCATCTCTTGCTGAGGAGTCGGGATGCTACTTTTTGCCTCTTTTCTCCTAAGCTAAACTTCTTTGCAGGCTATAAAATAATGATTTGAGGGGAAGAGCGCAGGTGACAGGAAAGCATGGTACCTCGGGCTTGATTTAAAGACAGGGGAGGCAGCCAGAGCTACGAAATGGATTGATGTTGATTGTTTTATCCGATGACGAGAGTCTGGCTGCTCCTTGGTGAGACTGAGCGCCTGGGTCTGTGCTGGGCACTGTGCAAATCACGTTGAGAAAAATCCCCAGTTCTGAAGAACTGGCAGTGTAATGAGGTGACAGACAAATGAGCTAATTTGTGTGTGCTCAGAGGGATAATAGAGCCTGCAGGACAGCACTGCTGAGTCAAGGGCTGGAGCCAAAAGCACCTGGCTGCAGGAGTTCTCCTGATGCACCCTTGGGCTTTTCTTTGCCCCACAGTGATATGAAGCAGTAAATTATTTCAGCTGTGCACAACATTATCTGCGTGAAGTGGCTTCAGGTCAACTTTTGGCATCGTGGGTCCTAAGAGAGGGGGATGAGTGCTGCAAGAGGGGATCTCATGTAATTAACTCTATAGGTGGCAATCTGAAGGTGGCACAGGGCTGTGCAGGGATGCCCCACTGCACTGATGGCAGGGCTGGCTATGGGCAGGGGGCTGTAAGCTGGGCTGCTTTACAGGGGAAGCAGAGGGGATGGCTTTATGAAGATGACTGAATTAATCGAATCGATAGTTTTAAGTGCTTGGTGCTTCAAGTGTTGGTTGTAAAAGCCTGTGTCAACATAATATGTAAGTGCTTGGTAATAGACAGCTCGTTCAAGGGAAACACATCTCCTGGAAGTTTGTGTACATATACTGCTTGTTTGTATACGCAGTCATAATTCATGCCTTTATAGAGTGTTCAGGTATTAATCTACTGTAACAATAAGACACAGAGTTAATGCTGAGTGCATCCCTCCTAGCACCATCTGCTTGGGTAGAGGAGAAGACTGGCTAAGGAGCTGGCAGGAGAACTGTTGTGTGTTTAGCAGCAAACACTGAAGGAAGCTGAGCTTTGCAGTGGGCAATGCTATCTACAAAGTAATTCAAATCTGCATATTTTGTATGTACTTCTAGCACCTGACCATAGTGACATCATGGGCTCTGCAGGATCTGGCATTTTGAAGTGACCCTGAGCCTTTAAACCAAGCTGGACAAAGCCTCGGTGCATTACGGGAAGAAATCCTCCTTTGCTCGAGGGCTGGTAGAGCTCAAAGGCTGTTGTTTTTTTTTTGTCCTTGTGATTCTGAGCTCTCCTACTGTAGAATTTCATACTGATCCCGAGATGTTGTAGGAAGCAGGTTGTGCATGCTGTCAGTGCATGCCCCGCTGCATGTAGAGCAGGAGCTCATTTGTGCGTCTGCTCAGGCTGAGCCACCAGGTGTGCACAGAACTGCAGCTGGACTGGTGGCAAAGTTTGGGCTGAAAGCAGGAAAGAGAGGAGCTCTGACTTCACACACCAGAAGAGCATTTAAGCCCGTGTTTAAAGTTTAGCCATAAATATATAGGGATATTTTCAGAGTCATGAATGGAAGCTAAGCACCCCGTTAGCTTTGATGGATTTGAGCAGAGCTTGGAAATCTCCTTGATCCCTGGGATTTAACCATGTGCTTGAAGTTTCAGAGCATGCTGAAGCTCTGCTTCCACTCAGCCCCTTATCCCAGCAGAGCACTTCTCCCAGTGCCATCTCACTGCTCAGCCAGCCCTGCAGATGCTCCTCACCTCCAGGGAACGCTGGGGTTCTGCTGGGCCACGTCTGTCTCTGTGATTGCCACCACCTGCTCCCACTTCTCTGACTGTCAAAAAGGTGTTGGTTTTCTTTTTTTCTTCATGTTTATTAAGAAAACTGACGTAAGCCAAGAAGAAATGTTTTAAAACTACTCCAGTGTTATGTTCTGCTGGCTGATAAATCAGTACCCTTATCAAGTTTCCATGCATTGCAATGGATTTGGCAGAGGCTAGAATGAGATGAAAGCCCTTTATTACCCTCATCTCCAGATTTGTGAACATTCACACTCAAGGACAATTTCCCACACCTTATCTGGACAGAAGCGGCGTTGATTTAGCTTACATTAACCTTTTAGGACCTATTGGATTACATTGGATACATTTTGTTGGATAAGAATTTAACTCAAGTTTAGTCTCTACCGTTCTTCTGGGCAGCCACAGCCTGCAGTACTGTATTAATCACAATCAGGCAATCTGCTTCCCAGCTTTTAACAGTGAAGTGTTTTTAATCACAATTTTATTTCTAAAATTACTGACCAATCCTCCCAGCCATCTTGCTCATTCTATATCAATTGTTCCCAGGCACATTTAACTTCGTTAGAAAATCTGTGCTGTGCTGTTTCAAGGCAACTTAAGGACATAATTCTCTGACCATCCAGCATACAATGTCCTGTACAACCTTCTTCTTCTGACCCACCTTGTTGTCATTTTATCGAGATTCACGGCTTGGCTTTTGCTTTGGAGGCTGGGGGAAGATTTTTGAAGATGAAGTCTTGCGATGGGTAGCTGATCTCTTTGCACAAAACCTGATTTGAGCCTCCAGAATGGACAAACAAAGCCTGTGTGCCCCTGCATGTCTGGTACCTGATAAGCAGGAGCCCTGTGTCTTTCCAGTCCTCTGGAGATCCTTTCACAAGAGCAGTGCCAGGCAGCTAGAGGCTCTGTGGGGACCAAAGCAAGCATGAACAAGTAAGTAATGCCATGGGAATGACTTGCACGCCTTCCTGGGGCGGATGCTGCTTGCACAGCCTGAGGTTGCAGAGGGAAACATCCTCTCTGGTGTCTGAACTCAGAGTTCACATCAGAGAAGAACTGCTTAGAAAGGGAAATAACTGCTTCAGTGCCCAAACTACGGCCCTGCAGCATCGTGCCTGGGGAGCTGCCCTGCTGCACTTGCAGCGTGTAGCAGTGCTGTGCTAACAAGGCAGGGGACCTCTGGCACAGGGCTGGCTGTTGTGTCCATTGCTCGTTAAAGGAACGTATTTAAAACATGGCTGGGTTAACCCTGCACGGCATTCTGCTTTCTTCTACTCCATCCCTTGCCTTAGGACAGACCTGGACTTGCTGAGGCTATCAGACTCCAGGGAATTGTGATGTTTGGTGACATGTATTACAGGGCCTCTGGAAGGAAGCTCACATCACCTGGGAGAGGAAATGCTTCTTGTACCCCCGGGAACCAATTACTTCCATTCAGTTGAAAGTAGTTTTTTTGCACCACACCGTTTTGTCCTGTGCAGTGTTTTGCAATTTGATTGATCGCTTCTTCTGCTCCTTTCCTTCTGCTTCTACTTCTCACAGATTAGTGGGGCTGTAAAAGGAGAGAAAACAGAAGAGGCAGCCCCATAAAAACAACTGAATATGGAAGACATCAAAGTAACACAGCGCAGGAACATAACTATAAGTCTCTGGCTACAGGTGGTGTTGAAGATGTGGAGGGCTTGTTCTCATGGAGATTGTAATAAGAACAGTAAATGGCACAGTACTAATCCTGGCTCGAGATAAAATACTTGAAGTGACTCTTGGAAAAACAATGGGTTATGCTGAGAGGCAGAATGAGCCGTAACTCTCCTGAGAACCAGGAAAAAGAATTTGCCCTCAAATAACTTTGTATAACAACTCCTTTAAATATGTATTTTTTTGTAATTCCTGAGGGTAATAATTCTGCAGTTTACCAGTTTTGCCATTCCTAGCCCTTGAGATCTCCCTGGGAGTACCACAGTGTCATCACTGAGCGTGGATGTGAGCACAGGGAGGTGATGCCCACCAGTACTGCGTTGCTGTTAGCGTGCTTTGGGTCCTGGTGAGCCCATAGCTGCAGAAGTGGAGAAGCTCATGAGTTGAAGATGGAGCTGTTTGTGCCTGGATAATCCCCTTGGAAGGCTGACCAGTAAAACTTTGGGGTCAGCTGTCTGTGCCCATAAGAGTGAGTGGAGCACACTGTGTGTGCACTCAGAACTGCTCTGGGGGCTGAGGTGGGCGACTTGTGGCCACAGCAGTGACTTGCAGACAGCTCGAGTTGGCTTCAGGAGGGAATTCTGCAGCACAGCCTGCTGAGGGCAGGCACTGATTGTGACACAGAAATTGGGAGTTGTCATGAAACCTCACGCCAGTCCAGCCTGTACTGTAGGGTTTTTTCAGTGGCAATTATTGTTGAGATTTAGAAGCTATTGAACAGCCCTGCCTGGTTCTTTCTGTTGCCTCAAACTTGGTGCAAGGACAAATTGAAACCTTTCTATCTAAAATTTCAGTGAAGTGTGAGAAACCAAAACAGAAGATACTAATCTTCAGCTACTAAATTTATGGACTTGCTAGTATTAACCTTTTGTTTTATTACCTTTATGGCTATACTATAAAGTACAGCCATACTAAAATACCTGCATATTTGAGCTACACTATCTACAATGGTCTGATTTCTGGAGATGAAGGGCCTTTCCTCTTGCTCCAAGATGTCCCCAGCACTCTTGGGGGACTGTTCCTACAGCCAGGAGAGATGGAATTGTGATGGTGGACATCCATGGCTCTAAACATGGTTTCTACTCACGGTCTGGGAGGGCTTGGCAGTTGGGCTGTGTGCTCTTGGCTGCCAGCTGCACATGCTAAGGTAGGTTGGGAGTGGTCTGAAGGGGATGATTTAGGAAAAGCAAGTAATGTAGTAAATTGTGGTGGGGTTTTCTCAGCTGTGGTTTCCCTGATTCATGGCTGCAGGTTTTCACTGTCAGCTGAGGAACCCATTAGAAGAGTAGATGTAAGTGCCTGGCCAAAGGTGGATTTTGCTATCGAGCCTCTGGATGTTGCTGTTTACCACCAGCACTGTGCTGGTGCTGAGAAGCTCCATTATGGACAAAGCTGGAGCTGCAGCTCCTAACCTGTTCAGAGTGCTCTCTATTTGTGAGCACCCAGAGCTCCTACAGATCACATCTGACTGCAGCATCGCTTGGACGGGGTCCTGCAGCCTTGGCTGGTGTGCGTTGGTGCCTTTCAGAGCAGTGGTGAGGCTCCACACTATGCCAGAAGCACTTGCTGTGACAGCTGTGTGCCATTTCACACATGGGATGAGCCTCAGCACAGAATGTTGGTTGTCTTGTCCCTGGTGGGATGACAGCTGTGTGCTGGCAGTGCCATGCAGTCAGTGTGTGGTGGCATGGCATGGCAGAAATCTGCAAAGCAGCTCAATTTCTGTGTTTGCCATATCTCTATTTTACAATGCTGAGCTCATTACAGAAAATGAGCTGTCACAGTTCTCGTCACCACAGCGTATGGGTAAGCAGAATTATTATTATTATTTTTTTTTTTGACAGCTTTTGGACATAATGGGGAATTCATACCTTCACCAAATGTGCTAAATTTGCAAGAGAAATTATAAAGCAACATGGGCTTTGTGTTATTCCATGGAGCTGATGGGAGCACTTTGTAAGTACATTGAACAGCTTCAGTTGTGTTGATTAGCACTGATGGTGGTGCATCTAATGGCCTCATCAGAACTGCTTGTAAACTGATTGTCCTCCTGGAGCAGTTAGCTTGGAGCTTAAATGTGATGATAGCATCTATTCTGCAAGCACCTGGCTGTGTGGAGTAAATATAGCAGTGCTGAGTGCTGGAGGTACAGCGAGCTGATCTGCTGTGATCTCTGAAACGTGGATCTGTGCCTCCTGAGGGTAGTGGCACCGTGAGCTTGTTCCTTCACACTGCTCCAGGGACAGGGGGAAATCCCATTGGCAGATTGCATAGTTTTATTTTGTTGTCCAAGTTCAGCACAGCCCTAACTATTCTTAAATCAAAGGGAAGACAGTAGCCCCCAAAATACTAGATTAGATGGAAATAAAATGGTTACGAATTTTTGTGATAGCATCCTTGAAGACTTGGCTCATAGTGGTAGGCTTCAGTTAAGCTCTCCTGCAAGGAAGGAATTAGAGGAAAAGTGCAAAAATGTTTTGCAAATGTCTTGAAAGTGACTTTGCTAAACAGAATTGTTGCAGAGGTGGGAACAGGACCTGGAGTTTGACCTCAGTGCTGGCTCAGGGCCATGCACATTTATGCCTCAGTCTGCCTGTGCTCCATCTGTACAACACCACATAACTTGTGGGTAGGCACACAGTGCTCCCTCATCTCCTGCCCACTTCGTTGTCCCCGTGAGGCTGTTTTCCCGGGGGTGACGCTGACCCCAGAGTTCATCACAAACCCCTTGGGGGCTCCTGGATATGTCTGCAGCACTGGAGATACATGTGGGCTTTGTGTTGGTCTTGTGGCTTTTGCAGCACATCTGTGAAGGCCCTGCTGTGATTTCTCTGTCATACCTGCTCCTTGCATACCTTAGGAAACAGATTTCACCCCTGCTATCCTAGAAGACCAGGGCTTGGGGCTTTAGGCTGCAGATCTTCCCATATGAATGTATGTGTTGGAATCAAGAGCTCACCAACGTAATAAAGGAAGCAGGCTTGGTTTAAGATTTCTTTTCAAATTTCAGTTTGCTTTTGCTATTTTTATGTACATAATTTCACTCTTTCTTAAGCAGTAGCAAAACATGATTACAGTTGATTAAGCACATAAAATACTCTCTGTATTTTTTAAAAGACCACTGATGATGGAGCTTCTTTGAAATCAAAGTGTTTCCTTTGTGTGCAGTACTGAAAACGTGGCTACTTTATTTCTTATTTGAATACAATTTGCTTTCAAAAATGTTCATTTACGTTAACAAATATTTAAATGAGACATCCAGGGAATCGTCTGCAGTCCTCTGTGAGCCAATGTAAACACTGATTTTGGTGCATCAAGTTATGACAATGTGTACATTTCTGGCTTTTTGCCTCCTTGTAGTAAGAGTGTCTTGGAAATCCTTTAATTATTGTGCAACGGGAAACCTGTTCTTCCTATCATCAGCAATTTCTTCCAACCCCAGTGAAAGCAGTGCTTCCATTTGTTGGAATGGCCAATAGTCATCAAGAAGACCTCCGAGCCTCACTTCTGAGGTAGATAAATGATGTTTGTTTTGAAAAGCGTTAATGTACTGACTTGACTTTGCTTGCTTTCCCTGCTTTTTCAACCTCTGAAATGGAGAACATCCACCTGAGGATTTGGTAATTAGCCCCAGTGGGCCACATGTACAGCTTTATTTCAAAGGAGAACTTTGATGCTGGAGGAAGATATTGAGAAAAACAAGGGGGAAAAAAGGCTGCTGCTTCAAAAAGAAGCTTCTAAATGCTGTGTGTGGGTTTTCTCTTGCCTGTGGACTTCCCTTCCCCAGTTCTGCCCATTTGGGTACCATTGGGTAAGCCATAAAAAAACTGATACAAGCCAGAAGTTTTCCCATAACACATTGAAAGGCAAAGAGTGAAATGAAGACTTGTTTGAATGCCAAGTTTAGGTCAAGCAGCCAAAAGCCTTTCTACCTGCTCCCAGCCTGGTGTTCGTGGTCACATCTACGAACAGCTCCTGGGTGAACTCTCACAAGCTGTGCAGATCCAAGGAGCAGGGCTGGCGTGGAAGTGGGGAGCAGCAGCCCCACAGCAAAGGACAGCAGGGGACAGCCTCAGTCCAGAGGCAGAGCCACTGCCAGAGCCAGCTGGCTCTCATTGAGCAGCAACTGACAGTGTGTGCTCTGAAAGGATGCGTGTAACTTGGGATAGCTGTGCTGTGCAGTTGTGTGGGTGTGGGGAGGAACTACCCCAGTGATGCTTGGTTATTGTATTAATAAGCTTCCACACTTATTGCCTCTGTTATTTTGAGTTAATTACACGGGTGCCTAAATGTATCTCTCTTAAATCTCAATTAACGTCCTTTGCAATCAATTCATATTCAATTAACATACTGGGCTGATTAAATGTAAAGAGAAAGCTCATTTAGCTCCGAGTGCTCCCAGTCCTTCCTCTGCTACACGGGGTGTGAGGAAAACCTGCAGGGACTGAACCCAACAGCTCTGCTGCTCGCTGACTGTGCCTGGTACAAAGGTGTGAGATGTCTGCTGGGTGCCCAGGCCTGGGTAAGTCCATGCAATGCTCATCTTCCTGGGACCTCAGGTGCCTCTTGGCACAGTCTGGAGGAGCACAGGCTGTAAATGATGGGGCCACACACGGTCCTACTTTTGCC
The DNA here is from genome assembly GCF_019232065.1 of Centrocercus urophasianus. Classification (NCBI taxonomy): domain Eukaryota; kingdom Metazoa; phylum Chordata; class Aves; order Galliformes; family Phasianidae; genus Centrocercus; species Centrocercus urophasianus. The sequence goes on from NW_024885011.1 coordinate 2,727,897, forward strand.
TACCTTCATTTCCAGCCCTCATGCTGAGATCTCAGTGCTCCTGAAGGTGCAGGAGGGAGCGGGGCAGGAGCTGGGCTTCTGGTGTGAGCTGAAACAGCGTGGTCTGTCTGTCTTCCACGTTGCCTTGCTTCCTTCATTTGCAGTGGTGTATTTCTGCAGCATCTGCTTTTTGCAAGGATTTTCTTGACACTTCACTGAATGCAGAGGCTTCAAAGGTAGAAAAAAGTCTTTTGTCTCATTGGAGAGAAAGGCAAAACAATAAAAAGCCCAGTGGCTCTGAGATAAATGCAGCACAGGTCAATAACTGAAAGTACTCTTGTGGACTACAGCTGGGTAGCACTGTTTGCTTTGATTTTGTTTTACCTCCTTTATGGTGTTGCAAAGCTCATGGAAGAAAAGTCATTTGGATTGCAGCTCTGCTGATCTTTATGCCTGCAGAATGGCAAACCAACAGGGGCATAATGGGAGTGCTGGTTGCTGTGGCTCCTTGTGAAACAACAGCTCTCCCAGACAGCCGGGGAGGATTTCTTTTAAAGCTCCTTCTGAGCGAATCTCGTTCTTAGCAGTGCTGCGGTTTTTCCTTTCCTGCTTGCTGCTAAATGTGCCTCCCAGCAACAAGACCCAGGGCAAACTGAGAAACTATTGACAAGGTGATCTGTAATTAAGTAGCTGAGTTTGTGCATGCAGAACAAAAGAGCTAATTATCTAGCAATCGGTTATTTGAAAGAAAACAGTGCTTTGGTTTGCTCTGCACTGCTCCAAAGGCATCAGCAGGGCAGTGGGGGTGCCAGGTATCCGTGGGGATACACCGTGGGGAGCACTGGAATGAAGGCAAGGAGCTGAGTCTGGAGGAGCTGAGCCTGCAGTGTAAGTCTTTGGGAGCGTCTGGTTTGCTTTCCCTGTGCCTCTTTTCTCCCTGTGTGGCACATAGATGTAAGAACTCTACCTTATTTCCACGGTGTCTCTTTGCTGTTTGAACTAACGTCACTTGTGGCAGGGGCTGTGGTATGCAGGAAGAGCACACTGCTATCCAGACATGTGAACGTGCTCCAGGAGAGCCTGCTGGAACATGCTCTGCAGATTGGGAAATGTGCATTCAGTAGAATGTAGCACTGTCCATTTGCAGAGCTGTTCTGTGCCTCCTGTTTTGGTATGCACAGAAGATAGCTGTGGTGGAAGTAAACATACACTTCATTTAAGGAAGTAACCAAGTGCTTTCACGTTTAATTCCTGACCAAGTTTATGTAAAATTAATTGCATCGCATGTTCTGCGTATCTTTTAATTGCAAAACCAATTAACTTTAAAATGTTCTGCTTTGTAGTTCTGCTAATGGATGGCATAGTTTTAGCTGGCTTTACAAAATCCATCTTTTGTTGGAACTGGGCAGGCAGCCACGCTCCATATCTATGGAAGTGAGTTCCCTCCAGCTGCGCCAGCCTCAAGCACTCGAAGCTCTGAAGTTGTTCTGCAGGTGGGGATTCGGGGGGGGGGGTGAGCGACTGCAAAGAGGCTGCAGTGCCTGGAGGAGGCTGGGAGGGACTGAGGGAGAAAGAGGTGTTTGAGTTGGGAGAGCCCTTCGGCCATCTGAAGTGGTACTGGCTGTGAGCAGAGCTTGGAAAGTGTTTCACTGCTGCAGGAATTCGCCTTGTTTCCTGAGCTTCTGCCTCTTTGCCAAAGTTTGGGGCTATTTTGGCATTCTGCATAGCGTTTGTGTGGAAATTATTTAAGGAAAAGGAAAAGAAGATGGGGAAAAAGCCAGCCTCATTCTATCGTTATTGAGCTGTACACTCAGTGATGGACTCAGCCATGCATGCCTGCACGTGTTTCTTATAAAAGCAAGGTAAAAAAGAACACATTTGAATAAACAGATCTTCCCCCGTTTCCTGATTTCCCCTGGCACGCTGCTGTATGCACAGCCCTGTTCCTTGGTTGGTACCTCACCCCCTAAAGCAGGAATGACCACAGGGCTGCTGGAACAGCTGGGGGCAGAGGGAAGGGGAGTCAGACTCAAGCAGCGTTCTTGGGATGCTACCTCCTACCTGCAATTTGTGGAGAAAGCCATGGGAAAATAGTGACCATATGCACTGCTGTGGAAGAAGTGAAGGCACGAGGGACAGGGATGGGTCAGAGAGAGGGAAAGACACGAGTGGGCAGCATGGAGAAGTCCCACCAGTCTGCTGTCCCATGCAGATGTGAGAGCAGCTTCTGCTGCTTTCCAATAGAGATCCAGACCTGCTCTGCCCAAGACTGTTTGCTTGAAGACCCTGCTCCAAAGTGCCCTCAGCCTGAGAGCTCAGCGAGCAGCTCTGCCATGGCTGCAGGGCAGGACAAACACAGCACAGTGCTTCTGCATCCATCCACACACAGCCAGCAGGATCCTTCTCCCTTCTTTTCTCTTCTCCTGCCTGTTGTTTTGAATATGAATTTATTCTAGGGGAACATTTGTGCCCTGCTCTGTTTCATTCATGCCTCCCACCAGCAAATTATTCAACCTCAGCTGGGCAATTGACTTGCTCTTACTAATTTAAGTATTATTTTAATGTGGCATGAGCCCTTTTTAGTCACTTGCCAACCTCTGATCTGAAACAAAGTGCTTTGTGGAGAAGTGGCTCACCTGTTAGCAAGGGCTAATCCATGGGTCATTAGTTCAGACTGAATAAATAGAGATTAAAGCACAAACCCACATCCATGCACACAAACCTTTTTTGCTGGCCGGGCTCTGCTCTCCCTCCTGAATCTTCTCATCATAGAATGGCTTGGGTTAGAAGGGACATTGAGGATGAGCCAGTTCCATCCCCCATCTCTGAGCAGATGCCTACAAATGCCGGCTGCTGCCTGGTTCTTCAGCTGCTCCGGGATCATGACTGGCAAAGGCAGTAGGCAGTGGCTGGGAGCCAGCCCTGCCATTTATTTAATGAAACAAATGGGAAGGAATGGAGTAAGATGGGCAGAAATGGCTGGCTTGGATATCTAGGATCCCCAGCCAGCAAATGGACTTTGCTAATAAAATCTGGTTTGTATTGCTCATTAGGGCTCCTGGTATCAGCTCCATCTGTTACCCTGTGGATTGTGTGGGTTTAGCTCATGTCCTGGATGGAGAGGAACGATGGAGAAGGAGTGTGAATCTGATTTTAACATGGGATGGAGGATTCTGGTTTACACTCAGAGGTGCTGTTAAGCTATGGGACTCACTTGGGCTTCGGTTTTGGGTGCAGCTGGAATGTGAACAAAATGATGTCAAAAAGCACTTGGTTGGAAACGTGTATCTGCAGTTCTGGAAGTTGCAAATAAATGCTTGCAGACTTGGTTTTCTAAGGGCGGTCTGATCATCCATAATCACCTTTGGTGTGCAGCTAATTGATGATGAGCTTGAATCAACCAACAGACCTAGGCAGGCTTGTTGCCCTGTGTTTGCCCACATGGTTCAAACACAGCTCCCAATGGCAGATGAAGTTCCCGTCTGTCTTGATTGTCACCTGGCTTCTCTCAATTATCTTTATGGGCTTTTGTTTGTTTTCTGTAGGCTTCACGTGTTGGTTTTTATGCTCACAGCTGTTTGGTCAACATTTTTCTTACTTCCTGGTGGTAAAAAACATTTCCTTTCTTTGAACAGCTATTAAAACACTTGATAGCCCAGCTACTTCATCTGAAATGGCAGTAATTAATTAATTTCTCTCTACCTTTTTACTCTGTGTGGTTATTTTATCAAATATTTGTAGCTCTGATGTTGGTTTCACTTAAGCTGGTGCAAAATCAGGCGTTGCCTCCATTAATGCCAGCAGTGATGTAAGATTTGGGACTGAAACAAGAACCTGCATGGCATTTATAATGCTATCAGCGGGTGCTCTTCAGCTTTGTTTCTTGTCTGTAGTGAACTGAAAACCATGAAGACAACTTGCCTTAAATAATTTGTAAAGGCATTTTTAAGAGAATGCAGAACAGCCGCACAGAGTCTCTATTTGAAATTCAAGAATGTCAGGAAGGAGCAGCCAGAGATCCTTGCTTTGTAACCCAAAGAGAGAAGTGCAAGGAAGAGAATTACTCTGAAGGTTCTAAGTGCAGCTGACCAGCTTATTTATATATAGGCTATTTTTTAGCACTCTCGGAATATGAGGATGTTTTAAAGGAGAAGCATCATTTTTTTTAGTGCTGTCTGTGAGGCTTTTTTGAGCCACGATGAGCCCCAGCCTGCTCTGTGTTATGATACTGAGAGGAGCAAACGGTGAGCGGCTGGGGGGCAGGAAAAGATGCAGGGACACGTCCCACCTCTGGGTCATGCAGATGTGATGCAGAACTCATCTGGCTGCTGCAGCTGGAATGACTGTAGATGCATCTGGAGCCAGAGGCCAGCCTGCCCTGCAGGGTAATGGGGTGGGCTCTCAGCTGTGCTCCCTGGGCTGCTCCTTCACTCCTCGTGCTGTGTCTGAGCCCTCCTGGTGGGATGAGCCCATCTGCTCTGGCTGTGCTGCTTCTCACTCGGTGCTTGGAGATTGATGAGATTAAACTTAATTTAAAGCAAACCCCAACCCTTGTTTTGTATCAGGGTAAAAAAAAATATATCAAACTGGTGTGTTAACAGTCCAGGCTGGAGGCAGGGAAGGGAAAGGAAAGATGTCACGGGCTGGAGGCAGAGGAGATCAAAGTTCTGCAAAAAGTGGCATGTATAAAGCGGATTGATTTCCCCCCCCTGAATGCAAAGAGATGAAAAAGAGAACAGGATGTGAATGGAGGTGTGAGGCTGACTGCACTGCAAACGTGGTGGTGGTGGGGACAGGAGCAGAGCGAATGGAAGCAGTGGGCCCAGGGACAGAGCTGGGTCAGCATGGCAGGATGCTGTGCAGGGAGAGGCTCTGAGCTGCTGCTGCACCTGGGAGGGTGGAGGGAATGAAAGGAAGGAGAAGGAGAGGAGCAGGGAATGAGTAATATATGTGCATTTGTTCAGGGGTGATTTTTTTTTTTCAATGCCTGGTTCCTGTGATTGCAGAGGAGAGTCTGATAATGTGACCCATGGTGCTTAAGACGGTGCGTGTTCTTGTCTCGTGGTTTGGCATTTCAATGCTTTAAAAGACTCATTTGAAACAATTATTGGAGGACTGAAGGCACTTTTTTTTTCCCACAGAAGAGGGCACTTCAAACTGTGCTGTAAGCTGAACTCTCTGCTTTGGGGGATAGTTTGCTGTTATGCTGCTGTTGAATATCATATTCTTTTCCAGGTAATTTTGGATCTTTAGAGATTACAGTCTGGGTAACACAATAGGAAGTGAATGGTTTATTCATTACATATATCTGTGTAATTCTAGACCCAGGGATACAGTCTCCTCAGAATACATTACAGCTCCTCACAACTCACTTCAGGCTCACTGATGTTTCATCCACCCTGAGACCCATGGCCTTCTGGAAGCCCATTTAAATGTAATGAATCTCAGGAGGCTTAGATCCAGCTCTGGCAGGAGTAATAGGTAGGATTACTCTGAAGGCTTTCTTGGAAATTCATGATTTGAAAGAAAGTAAGGGTCAACATCAAGTCTAGAAAGTGTCGATACCAGTCTAGGTGGAATATTTGACTTTGGTGATGTATGGCATTGAGGTGAAAGCACCCTGTGTTCCTTTGCTTTAAAGATGAGCCTTCCTAGCTGGAATTCCAGAGGTGTGTGGAATCTGAGGATGATATTCTCTGGCCTGGAAGCTCGGCCTCTCGAAAGACAAGGTTGTGTAAAACATGGCAGTTCTGAACTAAAAGGTGGAACGCAATGAAGCTGCTAGCTCTTGTGATGTCTGGATCCATGTACCCGTCTCAGGACACAGCTACTTCAGCTGCTCTGTGCTGGGGATGTGCCCTGAAATTCTTCCCAAAGCTGGTGGTCTTTCAGGATGCTTCTTCATGCAGCACTTAACTTATGTGGGATGTGGGAGGAAAATGTGCATCAAGTCACATCACAGCCAAAGGCTAATAGAAGAGGACTTTGCAGCATGTAAACTTATTTTAAGTACATAATAGAAATATTCCTTTGCTGTACAGCCCCCCACTGCTCTCAGCACGTTCATCCAGTGATTATACTGATCTTCATTTTTCTGTCTTTGAGATAATATATGGTTTCCATGCTTTAAATTCTCTGTTTCAAGTATCATCGCTCCTGCTTGACAGAATTATTGACATAGATTACTATTATAGCTTCTGAGACAAAGAGCAAAACAATGAGATTACAGAGAAATACATAAGTTGGGTGAATCGTGAAAGTTCAACCCGACCCTAATAAAACACATTAAGTTTAATAACTCTAGCATGTGAAAATCAGAGTCATGAAGGGCTATTTATCACAGAGATCCTGACAGTAAATAGAAAATGAGATAATATCCACGCTCCATAAGAACTGGGCACTTTACCTGTTTGTTTGCTTGTTATTAAATCACCCATCCTTAACCTTGCTCATTGATCACCTGTGGTTTTGATGGGTGACCCAAAGCCTGCCATTCAAGATGCTGTGAAGTTATTTCAGCCCTTATGAATGCAGGGAGTTACATTTAAAATCAGTGGGTTAAGTCCCTCGGCGAAGATGGCATCCCTGAAACCTTGCTCTGCATTGACATTATCATTTTCCATTTGGGCACATCGGGATTTAAATCTGCTGTACTCGTGATGCAAGCTTACCCAGTGTTTGTAGTGGTGAGGATTTTGAGGTGGAATCTCAGTTTCAAGCATCCAAGACTTGTGGAGCATGTCCCATGGCAGACGACCACAGGGACCCCACCACACTGCGGTCCCCTCATTGCAGAGGACAACAGGGGGACACAGGCACCTTGCAGCACCGAATGGGACAGAAACCAGGGCTCATGGAGCAGACCCTCTAGTGCCTTGAGTGCAATTGAGCTAACCCCATCCTTTGTGGGTTTTCCTGCAGGCCCTTTGGGCAGTGGTTGTAATGAATATGTGATGAGAGCATCCTTCCATGCAGCGTTCAGTGGTTTTGTTGACAAATGGTGCGAGTCCCTCCAGGCAAATCCATATTATGCAAGAAATTGTATGCATGTGTTTGCTAATAAAATACTCAAAAAGCTGCAGATGTGACTTAAAGTTATTTCAGAACCCTTTGGGACTGAGCTCGTTGTGCTGAGCTCAGGACTCAAATCTGGCCATGGTCAAGCAGCAGAAGAGTGCAGGATCAGACCCTTCAGCACAGACACTCCCTTTGCCACAGCTCCGGTGATACTGACAGGAGTTCCCAAATCCATTATCCTTCTTGCAGATCAGCAATTCATACAGCTGCACAAGAGCTGCAAGACTTCCCAAATCATCAAGGAGTTTCCAGCATCTTGAATTGGGGCAGGGAAGAATTCTCTTGGGATGAATGAGAAGAGCAGCAGGATTGCTGGGATCACCGAGGGCACTGGGATCACTGACAGCACTGGGTGCCCACTTGGGCACAGCCATGCATGCACTGTGCCATGCTCATGCCATGTCCTCCTGCCCCAGGCAGCCCCAACAGTACGAAGCAAGCAGATGAAAGCAGGCCTGCCTGAGGTGCAGAGAGGCAGTGGCATGCCTGAGGAAGACAGAGGCTCTTTGAAACGGGAGGATGCTCTGTATTCATTTTATTCTGTATGCTTTCAGATCACTGCAGATGCCTTTGTGTCAGGGCAGCAATTTAAAACAGCCCCAAGTGGTATCACAGCTTGCCAGGTCTCAGCAACCACTGAATATGGAAGAGCGAATGTTCCTTCATCCTTGGGCAGAGGAGGGAATCTGCCCCTGAAGAAAGTTTGCCTTGAACTAGATTTCCCTGTTCTGTATTTCTTCTGGGGTTTTGGTTGTTGGTTTGTTTGTTTTCTCTTCCCCTTCACACACTAAATGTTTAATGAGTGTTCTGAGTATTCGGGCATCACAAAAGTTCTTGTGTTCAATGCATTTAAAACCCAAATCAAATGAAAAAATGTACTGCCTGGAGGTGCATGCACTTTATTCCATCATAAACGGCCGGTGTGACAGGCAGAACACACGGCTGGTGAGTGGGGCAGTTGAGAAAAAAGCAGAGAGGTGATCTCATTCATTTGTGGGAGTCACAGATGGAAGAAATAATTTACCTGTGTTCTGATTAACAGCAACAAAAGCAGCGCGTGCTGCTGTCTTCATGCCTCTGTCTGTGCTGCAGCTTTGGTTTGGCTTGCAGAAGCTGTTGGTGTCCCAGGAGAAAACAGTTTCTACAAGAAGCACCGATGCAAGTGGGTGCCTGGGCGCTCCTATGGATATGATCCTTTGCTCCAAGCAGCTTTTTGTCTCTTGCTTCTCTTGTCACAGGCTCAAATTCATTGCCAAGCAGGCAGCTGGGGTAAATGGCCTCCATCACTTTGTTCTCAGCAAAGGGAGCCTTGCCCCCAGGCTGGAGATCTCTGCTGTGTGAGATACTTCTGTCTGGTTCCGCATCTCTCGTTTGATGCATGTCTCCAGATCTCACTTCTGCTTCCCTCCATGGCAATTTCTTTCACGCTTCTTTGCAAAAGAAGATTGTGTATTTATATCCTAATAGCCTTGCTTGGCTTTCAGGACTATTAAGTAGTAACTTCCCCTTTCATTTTTGATCTCTTGCTCCTGTCAGAGAAGAAACAAGTGAATTGGGAGGAAGTCCTTGGCTTTCATGGAGTTGGTAATCAGCAATGATTCCTCCAGGCTGTCCCTGGTAGCTGTGCATCTCTTAGGAGGAGGGCTGGGAGTGCAATGTGTTGTGTCCTGTGGCAGACACTTTGCCCAGGTTTACACATTTTGCATTACTTGCTTCCATGTCCCGTGTGTACAAAGCTGTGCCCAAGATCAGCAGTGCTGATTCTCTCATTCCACTGAGTTTTGATTAGCTTTTTCTGTCCCCATGCCTTGTGATTAATCAGTGCCCCTTTATCTCCACATTTTTTTTTTATATCTGAGCAGTTTGGAAGTAATTCTTTGAGCAGTGAAGCAGACATGAAGGGATGAGCATCCAGCATCCCTCTGCTGACAGCAGTGAGGCTACAGCCACACAGCTGCTAAACAGTGACCACAGACATACAGGAAAGGAATTAAGGATAAGTATTCTAACAAAGATGTTTCAGAAATTCCAGATATCCTAAATAAGCCTTTCAGAAAAAATTACCCCGAGCATCAAAAGAAACCATCCATTCTGACACAGATTCCCTCTGCTGTTGGTTGGATTTTCAGCACCAATCTCTTTAATGCTGATTAAACCGAATGTAATACAAAGGTCCATGAATGAAACACAAAGTATAACAGACACAAAATAAATAAAAATAATAAAGCAGAAATGCCTTGAGAACAAACTCTGTAGCTGAGCAGTGCCAGCATTTGGACAAGACTCAGTGGGACATCACTTGTGGGAGCACATCAGTGTTAGCTTGAGTCTGGATGGAGAGGTGGTGCTGTGGGTTTATTGCTTTCCTTGGGGCATAGTGGGGCTGAGCGGGGTGTGTAACAGCAAAGCAGAAAGGTGGGGGGCTCAGATTCTATTCACAAAGGTAATATCAAACTGTTTTTGTTTGTTTTTTAACAAGGGATTGGATAGAAGGATCCTCAGGCACTTTTTTGCTCTGTATAATTTCAGGAGATGAGGCAGAATCCTCTTCCGAGTGTATTGCACTCATAGAATCATAGAATCACCAAGGTTGGAAAAGACCTAAAAGATCACCCAGTCCAACCATTCACCTATTCCCAATAGCTCCTACTAAACCATGTCCCTCAACACAACATCCAGTCTTTCCTTGAACACCCCCAGGCTCGGTGACTCCACCACCTCCCTGGGCATCCATTCCAGTGCCTGACCACCCTTTCTGAAAAGTAATAACTCAACCATGGCCCCATGTGCACAAAGCTGTGCCGTCATTTCCTTTATGTCTTTTTTTTCCCTCCCTTTCTCCTCCCTGAGAATTATCTCAGGAAGCTCCAACCTTAAGCAAAATGTAAGTGCTTTGTCAGACAGAAGGATGATGGCCCAGGAACACCGCAAGGAGGGAATCCTGTGAAAGCAAATCCCCTGTCCATACAGGAGCACTTGCTCTGTAGTCGACTCCTGAGCACATTGCAGGGCTACCAGCTGTACAGCAAAACACCAAGTGGGGTCTCAGCCCACTGCAAGGCAGCTGCAGACCCCAGGCACAACTTGCTGCTAGAATTTGGCTACAGGGAAGTGATGGGAAATAATTATTAAGGGCTGTATTTTTACCATTGTTTGAATCGTGCAGAGCCAAATCATAGAAGCAATGTGAAAATCAGGCAGTCTGTATTCTAGTCCATCTGCTGAGTACAAGGGCAACTTCTTTTAACTTTTAAAGCACATGCTAACTTTTCAGAACAGCTTCTGTATTTTTCAATTCTTTTTTTTCCCCCCAGTCTTTCATTATTGTTTTGTCCCTTCTATAAAGAAAGAAGAAAATTAAAACACATAAAAACTTCGATTTCTGCGATATAGATCTACTGGTAGATAAAAGCCTGCTACAAATCATTGATTCCAGCTGTAGCCTGAATGACACTCATACATGGGTACTTTGAGGGATTTTCTAGCACAGAAAACTGCTTGCCAATAATCATCTGGCCTGTGCCTGTTGGCCTTTTTGGGGGGGAGCACTTTGAAATCCCAAGCAGAATTTGTCCTCTGGATGGGATGGCTTAAGCAAGACCAGAAAACTCTCATTGAATTTCAGTTTTTCCTCCATCCACGTTCTTCTCAACTTCACTGCTGGCCTGAGATTCCAGTCTCTGTCTGGAGCCCTGAGCCCCAGGGCCAGCTCTGCAGGTGGAAGCTCTTTGGAGGCATTCAGTGATGATGGTTCATCCATTGCCCTGATGGATGGTGTCTGTCAGTGTTTTGCAGTAGTGACTATAATCTCGTATTTGATTTCATCCTCCTTCAGATAACAGAAAATCATAGAAACCACTTAGCTGCGACTGCAGAGGAACAGCCAGCTTTCCAATCAAGGAAAGCACAAGACCTGCACTGGATGGCTTTCTTAACAGAGCACTAAATAGGATTTTGAAATGTGGGCTTTGTTCTGCTAATTACGCCTGTTTATCTGAAATGTTGGATAAAAAGATACCCTTCTAAGTGTGTGTATGTAACTCTCCATAATAGCTGGGCTTAGAGAAAATGCATAAGGTAGGAAAGGCTCTGAAGAGCTGTGCTGCTGTGCAAACACTGAAATGGGTGTTAGCAGCTGCTGTAGCTGGATCATACTGTGCTGACCACAGGCATGTGGATTTGCAAAGGGCCAAAGCAAACCTCCTGGACAGGGTGCTCTCATGTCCCTGCACATGCTTAAAGGCCCTACTTGGGCATGGCTTGGATGGGGCCACGCTGGGCTCCAGGCAGGCAGAGGTAGGAATGGTGCTTCACAGAGCAGCACTGGGAGCTGCTTTTGGAGCAAGGGACCCAAAGGAGGAGGGCAGTGCTCCCTGCAGTGGCACAGGGCAGCAGCAGTGCCGGATTTCTGCCTGGCTGTCCTTTCCCAGCAGAGCTAGCTTCACCAGTGTGGCACATCACATCACCTGGCTGATTGAACCTGTGGAAGAGCTCTGAGCTCATGAGCAATGCTTGGGACTCTACTGGTGCAGGGAGGCTGAGCTAGGTCATGTCCAGAGGCCCCTTCCAGCCTAAATTCAGTTCTAATACAAATGTGGTTTCAGTAGCTGGGTCTTGTGTGCCTTACTGGATGGAAGATGTGCAGGGAGAGTGAGCATGGTAGAACTTAAATAACATCACTACTGATAAAACACTTCTTGGCATTTCCACCTTCCAGCCTCGGAAATTGAGACACAGTCTCCTGAATCTTGCAAAAACGTTGGAAATAGGCAAATATGAGAAGGTTAATATCAAGCCTGTGTTCCCTGCTACGAGTGTTGCCTGTATCAGAAGGCTGGGCTTCCTCTATCATCTGTGGAAGAGGAAAACACTTTCTTCATCAGATAACTTAGAGTATTTAAGTAAATCATACCTCCATCTCATATTTCTCGCCAAGATTTGCAGACTTCTGTGGCTTTGGGTAATTGCATCGAAATCAGAAAAAAATCTGCTTTTTTGGCAATTTTTGTGTTCAGTTGAACCACCAAAGCATCTGAGGTCCATCCATCACAGCAGCACGCTCCATTCAGATAATCATGCAATGCAAAAAGACACGATTTGAGCTATAAATCTGAAAATGGGGGCTATGTAATACGATCTGCAGGTAAATTAAAGTTGCCTTGAAAAGCTGAGCTGTACATAATAATAAATGCCAGATAAGGACAAGTGAACAATAAGAAATAAGCAGCCAAAGCTCTTTCAGGAAACTACAGTGAAAGAAGTTTTCTTCTGCTCCTGAGATAAGCAGCAAATCAAAGCAGAGTGACCTCAGCTGCTGGCAGTGCTCAGGCAGGGGGAGGCTGTGAGTAATGCCCAGGGCAGCAGTGGTGTGATGGCTGTGAATGGTTCTTCAAGGAGGCCAGGAGCTTTCATCTGACGTTTCATAGAATCCTTAAGAAACAGACCTCTAAGTGCACCAAGGCCAACCTCGGTTGCCCTGGGCTTGGTGGTTCCCTTGGCCTCCATTCCCTCTGTCCAGAGAGCTGGTGTGTGAGCAATGGGGGAACTGTGGCTGGAGACATCAAGAAGGGACAATTGCTATTGAGCTGCTTCAGGTAATTGCCCAGAGATGAAATAACTGCAGACTGTGAGGGTACAGACATAAATACTGAAACACTCTCTGGTCTCAAAGCTGAAAATGACCTTGTGGGGATAAGTGCAGGAAGCATCAGCTCCTGGTGGGGTTATGGAAGGCAGCTCTTTGGCTGTGTGCATGGCTGCGTCCCTGTGATGTTGGCTGAGGGTGCCAGGGGTGGGGAGAGCGCATGGAGAGTAGGGTTAGAGTTATCCTCACTGGGTTGGGGTTTGAAATCTGGGGTTACCTATCCTAGGACAGCCCTGCTGCTCTCACAGCTGCTCTGCAGCTCCGTGGGGGATCTGTGGATACCACTGTCGCACTGGCTTTGGTTCTTCTGGTGGTTGCAGTGGCTAAGCCAGCAACAAAAGTAGGGAAAATGCATTAACCCAAAGCACTTTTCTCTCCCTGTTTTACCTTGCTTTTGTTCAGCGCTTGTGTTTTTCTGCAGATCAGCTGATGCATGGTAACCTGTTAAGGTACAGTCACTGCGTTCCGTAGCTGAGGCTTGGTATTGCTTGAATGTTTTCTGAGACTTACAGCAGGTCATGGGAAGTGCTAACAGCATTCACACAGTGCAGTGTGCACGCTTGGCAAGCGTGAAGTTCAGATCTGGCAGCTGTAACCCTAATTTTGTAATAAAAGGCACTTGGAGATCAAGCAGTCCTTCGGCTTCAAATTGTGGTGCTGCAGTAACCATGCCACTTTAGCCCAGGTGAAACAGTTTTGCTTATCACAATACTTGTAGTGTTCCCTGCAGCTACTATAGAAAGCAGCAACTCAGTGGGTAAGATTATCCTGTGAAGATAACTGGCAATTTGACAAAAGAGATCCGTTCTGTGGTGAAATGTGAACACTTCTGTGGGGTTTGGAGTCTTTTTATCCTGTGGAGTTGTCCCTGAGAATGACATGCATCATCTGTCAGCATCCTGTGTGCGTGATAAAATAGCCCGAACTGTGCAATGTGCCACCACCAACTCAATTTCCCTTCATTTATTTCTGTGTATTTTAATTGCTACTGTTGCATTGGATTTGCACTCCATTTCCTTGGAAAATACTGATGTGCAAGTTTAAAGGCAGACAGCGAGTCGGAAAAGTTCCCTGGAAAAGGATTTTGCTCTTAAGGGAACTGCTTTCAAGATGTCTGGATTAGGGTGGAACAGAAGTGCCTTGGTTGCTGTACAAACGCCAAGTGCTCTGGGCATGAACTGCTGTGATAATTAACTGACGGTCTGCCTGAAGGCAAACCAGGGCTTCCCAGCTCTGAGGCTGAAAGGAAAGAGGAAGAAACTTCTGTACCAACAGCAGAAAGGGCAGCAATTTTGCCTGAGGGGCCTTAAGTGCAGCATTGGGACTGGGCTGTGAGTGCAGCCGGCTGTCTGGGGCTCACCCAGGGTGCTCTGCTCTCCAGGTGGGTGCTGAGCATCTGCCCTTCAGACATCCAGCTCTGCCTCTCCTTGGCTCAGGCTCTGAGGATGCACCTTCCTGACAACCTGCACACGATAGGGTTGGAGCTGCACGAAGCAGGAGGTAAACTTGCCATTGTCATTAACAACTTGAGATGCTAAAGGTTTGAAAATGGGCTCTGAAAACTGTCATTGCTGCTGTCAGGCTGGAAAGGTTGCTCTAAAACAACCAGCTTTTGTGTTAGAACAGGACTGATCTCTGCTGCAGCTTTCAGGACATACGGCTCCATCTGATGCCTTCTGTAGAGCTGCTGCGAGGGCAGCTGTCCTGCCTGGTTTGTGCTTTTCCTCCCTGGCTGCCACTAAAACCACAGAGATAAAGAGAAGGGTGTCATGACTGCAGAGATCTTCCTGTGCTGAACCGTAAATCCCATCCGTGGCCATCATCATGCTGCATGATTGCTCCACCAGAGCTGTTCTTGCTGGTTTAGTGTTTGTCCCTCTGGACTCAGCATTTCACACATGTCTGCATTAAATTGCATTTGCTGGCTGAGTCACCTAAAAGATGCAAATCCTTCGGAATCTGCGTGTATTGTGTTTGCTCTCAGTGGGAGAAGGAGTGTGACAGAAACATTTCTTTATTTTCCAGCTCATGTGAATCTGTTCTGACTTAAGCTATGAGAAAAAAATCCAAAGGTGTCACGGCTTTTATGTTCCCTTGAATGTGAACAAATGCGCAGTATCTTCTGTGGGTTGGACTCCACTCAGATCCTGTCTGGGCTCCAGCCTTTGTTAGGGATTTTCTTCTGCTTCTATCAGTACCTGCGGGGGGGAGGGGGGCGGACCTGTTACTCTACTCCTCAGCCTCAAGAGGCTGTAATCTGAGCAAATCTGGAAGGATTAGCCTTGATTTGCTAATCGGGAACAAAGCAAGCCAGCAGCACGCCTGGGATGTAGCAGCTTTGTGGGGCTGTTAGTTTAATGCTCAGGTAGCTCTGTGTCACAGGCACGGGTTGCAGAATAGCCTCAAGGACACCGAGCTCACAATCTGGCTGTGTTCTCAGCATCCAGCAGTTCCCAGGCAGAAAAGATCTGAAAGGGGGAGGAGCAGAAAGACGATGACAGTTGTGCCCTATAGTGTTCTCTGCACTCAAACTGGGGATGAGCAGAAGGGTACTATGGGGATGAAGGGCAGCTGAAACTCAGTGTTATTAAGCAGAGTCAACACGTTGGGGAAGAAATCCCCAAATCACGTAAGATAGCTTCTGAGCTTATTGCTGTTGCTCTTAAGTGAGATTTGGGGATTAGGATGCACTTAAGTTAAAAAGTTGGGCTTTAGAAAATGTGTAAAGAAATGGAGTACATTCTTATGTAAAAAACTATGCTATACACTATAAAAATCTGGGGTTTGCTCACACCTGTGCTATTCCTCTGCACACCATTCCTAAATGCAATTATTAGGAAAGGATGCTGATCACCTGCTGTATTTTTTTCTACAAGTAAAACCATCTGGGTTTGGATTTGGCTTGAGAGAGATGAGTTGGAGGGAAATGGTGTTGTGAGATGGAGGTTGGCAGAGCCCAGTGTGGTCTGGAGGTGTAGGACAGCAGCAGCAGCTCTGTGCCAACACAAGGAATGGTGGATTGCAAATGGTGCTGAGGGAACCACGCTCAGAACGGTCCAAAGCAAAAGTTGTGGAGCTGCTTGTCAGAAGGGTCTTGTGCGTGCAACAGCTGTGTGCAGGCATAAGGGCAGCTGAGCTGGTGTTTGGAGGGGAGATGGATTTGGGGTGCACTTAGCTCAATGTTTAGAAGGGGCAACACGGATGGAGTGTGGCTTTGGCACAGCTGAGCTTTGTGCTGCTTTGCACATCGAGCTGAGCCCTTCCTGCTGTGGGCAGTGCTGGTGCACAGCTGTGTTTGCAGGGCTGCTCACCCACATGTCCTAGAGCCAGCAGAGATATGCCTTCCATCTCATGAGGGCGGCACAAAGCAGCTCTGTGCTCCGTGACAATAACTCACAATTCTTAATCACTCTCTGTAATTACAACTTCCCCAGGTTTGTGCCTCCTCAACGCTAGCTGAGGACAAGAGCTGTTTCATATTTAAATAGTATTATAGCTGCATCGCTCTCCTGGGGAGCTGTTGGTCTTGAAGGCTGAGGTTTAATTCTCAGCACCGCTAATTAGATGAGGAAAACAAGCAGGGAGATGTGAGCAGAGGGTTTATAGGGGCCTGTTAATAACCACGTCCTCTGCTTTGTTTTAGGAGCATTGTGGTGGGCTTGCTGTGATCCAGAATCGTTTGCTATTGAGATAGAAAGGAAAAGGAGAAAGAATTGGGATTTTTGTTTCTAGATGTTACTTCTCAGTTGCACAAGAAGAGAAGAAAGTGGAAAGAAGGCGTGCAAAGCTTATGCTTGCTTTGAAGCAGAGAAGTTCCTTGGCTTGGAGAGACCCGAGGGAGCCAGCAGAGGTTGTGACTGCAGTTAGAGCTTTTACTTTGACATCGCTCTGTGATAACAGGAGATTTCGGTTTGCCCCACAAAGGCTGATTAAATGTCATGACAGTTTGTTTAAATGTGTTGAGGCAGCGGGATTGGCAGCTCCCAGGAGCAGGAAACCCACAGGGGATGTGTCACTCAGCAGGTTGTGAGCTGTGTGCAGGATCTAGCTTGGGGTAACCATCAAGCAGAGACAAAGTGGGCTCCAATTCAGTGCTTTACAGTAGTGAAAGAGCCAAATAACAGTGGAGAAATAGGTGCTTTTAGGAGCGTGTGGGTGGAAACCGTGTTCTTTAGGGAAATGTATGACTTCAAAACAAAAAACTTTAAATGATTAAATCTAACCAAAGGGTTAAAAGCTAGAAAATAGGGAGAGGGAGTGTTCACAGGGCTGTTAAAATGCAAAGCGAGAGGGATTATGAGAGATCTTCCAGGGCTGAATGACTAGAGAGAAAATAATGAAATGCTGATGGAAGTGGGTTTTTTCCCTCCTGTTTGTATTGCGTCTCCTTTATATGTGAGATGTACCAATGAGGTTAAGCCTCAAGGACAAAAAGGTTGACTTTAGTGGGCAATGATATAAAATTTCTTTTAACTTGGAGGGGAGCAGGATGGCGTGGTCTTTGTGTGACAGGGCTTTTAACACCACTGGAAGTAGTTTGAGGTGAATGATGCTCACCCAGGTGGGGCATCAGCTGTGTGCCCTGGGTGCTGTGCTGGATCCTCAGCATCCCCAGCACTGAAGAGCAAAGCGGTCAGCAGCAGCGCTTGTCTTTAGGCTGTTCCTATTCTGAGCCCCTGATGTGGAAAATCACCTGCTTTTTTTTCTGCTTTGACAATCAGGGAAAATGAACTTTGCACTTAATTGCTTTCCTCCTTGCAATGGCGGGCAGCAGAGACTTTTATCTCAGGTCCTGCAGCACTGTTTGCATATCAGCCCTTGGCTTTCCTCCGGGTGCTGTCTCTGTTCCCTCTGAGGCTGTGATCATGACTAAATTCCCTCCTTACAGCATACTTTTTTTCACCAAATTCTCTTTACATTTCCTATTATCTTGAAACCAGTGCTGCAGATGGTGTGCTTCCCTTCCTGCCCAGCACACCTCAGCTCTGCTTGGGCAGCTCTCTTGGAGATGCATTGTCCTGTTGCTGTACATTTCTTACACTTGCACAAAGGGTTGCATTCATCTGCCCTGGAGTGGCCATCTGAAAGTTAAGTCAACTCCCAGGCAGTGTAAACCAAACCCAATTCTGCCAGGCTTAATAGGAAGGAATGCTATTTATAGCAGAGTTACCAAGTTCTTTCAGGAGAAAAGAAGAAAAACTAGAGGCTTAATTTCAGTTATTAAAGGACTGCAAGTTTCTGTGGAGCAGTCTGATTGGAGACGTGGCTGTGCATCAGTCAGAAGCAGTTTGTATTTTGCTGAAAACTATTTTGTACGCTGTGACCTTTTGTCTTAATAGGAGGCAAAATATAGATCACTTCCTTAATGTGGTGCAATTTGAAACATTTGTCTTTTCAAACTGGGCCAAATTGTAAACTGGCAGTTGAGACACTTAGGGATCCATTTGCTACTCGACACAACAGGGCAGAACCTGCTGGAGGCTCTGAAATGCCCACCTGAATGGAGAAGCTGAATGTCAAGCTTAATTTTTGGCTGTTCTGCAGCACAGAAGGCACTTTTAACCCTCTGCACATCCACGTTGTGGTGCAAACAGGTTGAGCATTTCTTCGTTGGGTGATTTGTAAAGATTATTTATTTCTGTTTTTTTTTTTTTTTTGCTCTTGAGGATGTGAAGCTTTACTCTGTGAGTGTTACAGATGGTTTTCAGCCTGAGATAAAAGGAAATATTGATGAATACAAAAGCAGGAATATAAAGGAGACATTAGTATTAACCAGTAAAAGCAAAGAGGGGATTTTTTATTTAGTAGCCCCTACATGATCGATGTAAAAGCTCTGAAAATGCTGTTAATTGTAAGTGACAAAGGCTACATTTTTTGCTCGTAAAATGCTTAATATAGAGGACACCTTTACAGCAGGCGTTCTTTTCCTGCAGCAGGGTTTTACTCCAACAGAAGAGTTTACCCCACCAGCGTGGGTTGTGTGCATGCAATTATTCCTTTCTAACAAATGTGGCTTTTTTTTCCCTGTAGCACATTGCTGCCTCATGCCCTCAGCAGTGCATTGTGTGCTTGGAAAGAGGACGGTGGGGGCTGTAGGTGATGAGCTAGGGCCTGAATTTGGGTCACTTTCCTCACCCCAGTGCCCTGGGTGACTTATGGCCAAGGCACTGCTTTGCTTTGAGCGCAGTCTGGGTTCTGTACAGGGGCTCTGTGTCCCCAGGGTGTCCACAGAAGCTGTGGGAACTGGAGCCTTCAGAGGATTCAGCTTTGTCTTGGGAAGCTGTGCTCGTGTTCCTGGTCTCTGCAGTGTCATTTCATACAGAGATAAAATGCTTTCCTGCCCCCAGCTTGACTTGTCCTTGGCTGTCCTTGGTCACTTTCAGCCTGTTTGGTCCTTTTGAAGAAAGGATTCATATTCTTCCCAAGAAGCATATTACACTGTTTCAGATCTTCTGTGTGCTTTTTACAAGCAACAGCCTGGAGTTTTGAACCTTATTATTAACTATAAAACCCAATGATTAAATGCAGCAAGGTTTATTATTATTTAATCAGGACATTTGCTCCATGTGCCGTGTGAGATGAGACACTGCAGGAACTGGTAGAGATTTAAGCTCAACAGTAACAATTACTTTCCTACAAACAACTTCACTTTTCCACTAAGTTGCAGGTCTTGCCTCTTCTATGAAGGACTGAGAGTGGGAGAATACAAGCTCTTCAGCAACTGGTTTGTGGTGCCTTTGAAGAAAATATTTCTGCTTGGCAAGATGGGTGATGATGCCTGGAGTTCTTGGATCCTCTCTGCAGAGGGATTAATCTCATTCTCCAGTCCTAGGGAAGAAGTCCATGAAGTCCAAGTTGAAATAGTTGGGGTGGTAAATAAGCTCCTGAGCTCCACTATTCTTACCAAGCAGGAATCTAGTCTTCCAAGAATAAAAATGTGCCTGTGCTGGCTTTTGTTTGCATTTGGGTCCTTTTTCTGACAACCACATCTGCATTACAAAAGAGAATAATTTGCATTCAGTTTCCTTCTCTTTACAACATGCCTAAGATAAAAGTTGGGCCAAAATGATGTCGTCTTAGTCATTTTTATTCTGGAGTGCTGAGAAACCCAGAGTGGGATTGATGTGGTCCCTATTCAGACTGCAGAGCTCTGTGCCTTTCCTGCTCCCAGCTTGCACCCAGAGCCAAGGCAAATTCCTTCATCCATCCAGATGAACAACTCCATGGCTCTAACTCAGCACTGGGTTCGGTCTGGATAGTGAAGCAGTGATGTTGCCTCTGAAGAGGACTGAATGTTTGTACTTAACTGTGGTTTTACATCCAGCTTGGCCACTAGTAACATAAGGATCAGCCTTCCTCTGAGGAATGGAGTTACTCCTGTTGATGTGACTCATAGTCAGGAGGAGCAGCTCTCCCTTTTGACTCTACTGAGAAAATCCTGGGCAGGAAATGAATGGTTCCTTGGGAAAACTGAAACCCACCTATCTCCTGTTAACTTGAGGGACCTGCAATCCAGGAATCTGTTCAAAGGCATTTAGAGGTACTAGCAGTTGGAGCTGCAGAGATGCTGGTGTCGAGTTTTTGTTGTGCCATGTCTGTCCCACCCAGCACTGAGCATCCGCCTTCCATCCCTTGGTGATGAGATCCAAGGAGCTCTGACACAGAAGACAACAGACAAGAGGTACCCTGCCTGTTTTCCATCCCAGAAGCTGCTGTCAGCTCACTGCCACACCTGATGAGTCGCATCTGTGGCCCCCACTGCAGGAAGAAACAAGATCAGTGTTCACACTCAGGCTCAGGTGATTTGGTGTCTGCTGACCTTGTGCTCACTGCCAGACCCTGCAGGGACTGTAAGGTGCTGGAATTTAGGAGGCTGGGTCTTCTCTCTTCCCTGCTGCTGCTGCTTTAAGGCTAATGTTAGAAAGACAATGTGTTGTCCCTGTTCTGTTAAAGCGTGGTGAGCTCAAATGCTTATGGGCAGAACTTTGTGCTGCTGTTGCAGAAGTGTTAGAAATGTTGCAAGGTGCTTTTGGGTTCCAAAGAAGCCGGTTAGTTAACAAACCAATAAATCCACATCTGACTAATGCTATTAATGAATGCGAGAGATAGGACTGAAATTTCCTCAACCCATCCCCTCACCTCTGTAATGTCTGTCTCTCCTTACTGCTTTGTTTTGTATTAAATCTATAACTAAGATCCAAATCACTGTAATTGCAAACAAGGAGAGGTAATTTTTGGACCTTTCTAAGACTTGCCCTTTAAGTGAACTGTGGTACTAAGATGCAGTAAAAACTTTAATCTTTTAATTTATAGTAAAGGTACTGTGTCGCACTCTGGGAACATAAAGCAGTCCTGACATGGTCATTAGTTACCTGCATCGTTCCTGCAGAACAGTCTAATCCTAAAAAAAGAACAGGTCAGTTCTTTCTATTTATTGGGGTGGGCACCTGTGTAGATCATTTCAATTGGAATGCTTCTCACAGCCCAGTCTGGAATCTCCTGGTTGTAGCTTTAACGTTTGCAATCCTCCACTGAAACATTTCCTGCTAGAGAATGCGTGATATGATGCAGAGTGGTCACATCAGAGCTGTAACAGAAGGAACCCTCATAAAGCCTTCAGGAGTCAATGTGAAAGTAGAAGCTGTGGATTGCAGCAGAGGCATTTCAGTGGCTTCCATTAAAGGGCTTGGAACTACATCTTCAAAACTCAGAAGAACGTGTAGCTTTTTTATTTTACAGTGTGATTAATGACTTTAGGAACAAGTTCTTAAGCTTAATCTCCAGATGGAAGAATACTGAAAATATTGATTTGCTGTGGTTTCTGGTGTGAAGCTCAATGAAATCAGTGCTGCACCAACCTGAGCTGACTTTGCGGTCAGCACGGTCCCTCAGTCCATGAGGTTTAGCACTGCTGCTCTCCTTTGGTTCCCTGCGGCCTCTGGGAAAAATAACTGCTGATTGCAATGGGAAATTTATAAAAAATGTTAGAAAAATCCCATTCACGCATCGATGGGAGCTGCCAGTCACAGTGTGCCCATGGGAGTCCTGCTGCGGGCACAAGGGCACCGGCTCTGATTCCTGATAAATAAATCTTCCCTTTCTTGGAAGAAGCTGCCTAGGGCCTAAATCACTGTCATTTGCTAAATCTGCTCAGGGCTGTGTCCTCAGCTGGTGCAAGATAGTGCTGTGCACCCAGGCTAAGTGGCAGTAATTTAAGAGGAGGATCTTTTAATTAACCAGAAAACCTTGGTCGTAAAGCTCAGTTCCTCATGTACCTCTTTTGTCCCAGGCTATGCATGTCAGAGCTAATCAGTATCGTTTGTTATGAGGGCTGTGTTAGGCTGAGGACGTCCAGAGGGCACCCAGTCCAACCAGTGCCTTCAGAAAGCTGCTGGAGATATCTCAGGTAATTTCTTCCTGCACTCTTGCTGTTATTCCTACCCTGTTATTCCTAGGGTGTGGGAAACAGTTATTACCTTGTTGAGATTAATACCTCTGTGCTGTTGCTCTCCCGATGTCAGAAGAACTGGTGGTGTTTTTTAAGGGAGATGAGTGCAGCTCACTGCTGTCCCATCCTTGGGCCTCAAAAATGGAAACCAGGATTAAGAAGGGAAGCTATAGCAGGGTGTTGTAATGAATGAGGTACTGCTGACCCGTGGGCTTTTGCTCTCAACTGGATAATTGCAGAGGAATAACTGCATAAATCTTAGCTGGATTTCCTGCCCCCTTTTTCTCTTGGAAATGAATGGCCCTGTTGTGCTCCTTTTCCCCAGGCTGGAGGATTGTTTTAATTTAAACGCAACTTTACGATGCTTTGCTGCTGTAACAAGTAGAGTTTAAAAAAAGTCAAAACAAAGGAAAAAGAGTGAAGCTTTTAGTTATCTCGTTTATCTCGCTGGCTGTTCTGTGTCTGAGCTGCTGCCAAAGGCACAGGGCTCCTCTTTGCATGGCTTTTGCTCCCCAGGTGTTCCCTGGTTCAGTCAGCCCTTGCTGTGTGTGCAGTGCTGGCTGCTGTGCTGGACACGTGGCAGCTTCTAGATCGTGGTGACAGCAAAGTGGTACCCATTTTTTTCCTGGTTCTGGAGCTGGTAGCTTCTTTTCATCCTTTGCTGTCAATGCTACAGCAGTTAGGATGTAATGCCTGGCTTACACTGCTGTGTCTCAGCACTTGATGGCTGTGGTGAATGTGTGCACACACACGTTGCACTTTCATTCTGTTTTATCTTAGCTGTGAAAGGACTTGCAACCACTGCTGACCTCAAAGCATCTCCCGTAAACCCATTAAAGACAAACCTTGCAATGTTCCTTATTAAGATTAAAAAGCACTGCTCCATTCCCCTGCCCTCCAATCATCCTGCATGCTGCCCAGCCTGGAGGGGTTGAAGATGAACAGTGATGAGGCACAGCATGAACCTTGGGCACGAAGCAGTGTAATTCCATGCAAGATTCATTGTTGCAGAGCACTGCTGCAGCATGGTTAATCCACTTACTCTTTATTACAGAGTGCAGGACAATCTCACTGCAAACTGCTGCATTCAGGTGAGGCTTGCTCAGGCAGAGGCAGGACAGCAGTGCAACATGAGCCAGAGAAAACGCTGGCAGCTGGGAAATGCAACAGAGAATTGCAGCTGAGATGTGGGGAGGAGAGTGAGAAACAGAAATGGCAGAGATTGAGGGGTCTGAGGGAACATCAGACAGGATCTGACAGCAGGATGGAGCCCATTCAAAATACAGGGCTCAGCAAAGGTAACTTTTTCAGCTGAGAAATTTAAGGTCTCAGGAGTTTGAGTGACATGTTCAGATGCAACTGCGTCCAGACTTTGGCATCCATGCTCCAGGCAAATATGTATGGCCTGAATTGCCTGCTCTGGATCAGGTTAGATTGCATTAAATCCCAGCATGGGAACTCTGCTCTTCAGAGTGGTCTAAGTCAGCGTGCCTTACTTTGCATCCAGCATCAATTAAACTAAATCAAATCAGTGCCGTTCTATTTCTGAGTGGAAAGTGCATATGAGGGACCTTAATGCAATTCTGAGTAGCCACTTCAAATTCACACCTTTAATTCAATTAAAATTTTAAGGTGCTTAAAAGCTTGCCTGTACATTGTTGGTGAATGCTTTCCTTATCTAGGTTACCATCTCTGAAGGAAAAAAAAATGGATGCAAGTTGGATAAATGTTAGTTTTAAGTCTGTTTATGGTGTTGTGAGGTTTGTTTGAAATCTTTTTAGGGCCTTTTCTTGATTTTTGGTATACAAAATGTCTTATTGCAAGAAGCAAGTGATAGCATTTCTGGCCTAAGCAGCCACGGAGGAAAAGTTTGTGTGTGTACAGATAGCTGTATGAATGTGCTCTTGACTGTCTAAGTGCAGAATATCACTTTTTTTTTCAACGTGTCTGATTCTAAGGTTGTTTCTTGTTGTACTCTTGAGGAGTACAGTGGTGTTTGCTGAGCATTTAGAGGTCCCTAACCTACGTGTGCTGGAGGTTGGAGAATTTTTCCAGCTCCCAGGTTTTGCCCCTTGTTCCATCTCACAGCCGCCCTGAGGTTAGATACCATCTGATCCCCACTTAAAGGCAACTTTGGAAAACTTTCCCACAGATACCCACAGCCAAGATTGCTTCAAATCCACTATGTCCCACTTCATTTCACATAATTAGGAGCTGTGACTTCCCTGACCTGACTCTTTGTGTCTTGAAATGAGATTTTCCAACCGGCAACCCACCAAGGAGAAATTGAAAGCAAACTGATTATCCATGTGGGATGGCTCTGACCTCTTGGTATTAAAGGATTGACCAACTTCTTGCTAAATTCACTTAATCTTCCTTTTTTTCCCCTTTTCACTTTTTTTTTTTCAAAATAAAAAGCCTTATGCTTAAGGATAAATACAAGCCTGCTTAGGTATTCAGCACCCACCTTCTCTTTGCTTACTGCAATTGCTTTTGCATCCTCTGAATTGGGTCTGAACGAAGGGGAAGGGGGCAGAATCAGATGTCATTTCCAGGTGCAGAAATGTCAGGCTTGAATCAGCCCAGCATTTCCCACACGCTGCTGCAAAGGCAGCAGCAAACTTGTGGCGGGGTGCAAATTTCCAATTGAGGAGAATCTTGTTGGTGTGCAAAGCCATCCTTTCTGGGAAGCAAAGAGAATAGCAGAAGGCTTGAGCTTCTGGGGAGCAGAGAAGCAAAGTGTGGTTGAGGTGCAGACCCAGCTGTACAGTGCTCAGACAGCAGCCCCAGCTGAATCCTGCTGCTGTATGGCTTTTTCCACCCAGCCACAGAAGAGAAATTTATCAAGCACATTACCTAAAATTAGCAGCAGCAGCAGTTTAAGTTGCATGTAAAATTAATCTGATTGGATTTTAAAGAGAGGCTCATAATAAACAAGGCTCGGGTTGTTTACAAACCTCACTGCAATATCATTATATTTTTCAGCATGAGTTGTGAGCTACAAGAGTGGCTGGCCCAGTAGCAGTTTTATTAGATTCAGCAAATCCTAATGAATAGGAAGCAGATTGCAAAATATTGTATGTTTTATTGTCATTCATGGAGGTGAGTTTGCAGCAGGGAGGTCACTGGCTTTACTGCTCAAGGTTCCTGGGGAAGAGACAAGCACTCTGCCAAGACTCAGAAATGAGCTGCTGTTGCGGGAAGGGAGGCGAGGTGGGGCTGCTGGGAGCTGCTGTGCCGTGGCTGGGGGTGCTGGAGGGGTGTGATGGCCTTTGGGACTCACTGTGCTGGGTGATGGCTGTGGTCCCAACCCACAGAGAGGTGCTGCATCTCACTGCACATCCTGCGAGCTTCCAGGACCTGAGCTGCACATGCCGAGGTCTGTGCTGGGATGGGATACAGATGATTTTCCTCATAGTTCTGGAAAGGGCTCCAGTGCAACCTCACCTGTTTGGCCTTTTAGGTTGCAACTCCACTGCAAGTTGCAAAGATTTGGCTGCTGTCTGTTAGCGGCAACACCACGAGAAGCACGACAAAATCAGGGATAAATTTGTGCTGTGGAACTGCACAGCTGCGGGTGTGCATGCAGCCCTTAGAGCAATTCTCTGCAGTTGAATTTCCAGCCTGATGTGCTAATTTTCGTGCACAGAGAGAGAAACATCAGAGGACAGTGTTGGCTGCTGCTTGCTGGCTTGCATGCAGTCTGGAAGGAGATGTAGATTCCTGTAATGAGAGATCCTGGAGGGGGCAGAGCCATGAGCAAGCAAATGTTCATGTGTTCCTTACAACCTTGTGACAGTTGCTGGAGGAGTGGCAAAGATCTATGTTACAGGATTTACAGGTGTAGCAAAAGCTGAAACACACACACACACACACACAGTTGTGCTTGCTGCATTTAATTTTTGTTTTAATGAGTTTCGATAATAATAAAGTAGTAGAAGATCACAGAGTTTTTGTTCCTTGTGTGTTAAAATAAGAAGCAATTAAGGCTGTTAAAAGTTGCCATGGTGGCAGAATGAAAGTGGGTTTTGGAGATGAACTGTTTTTCACTCTGGGATCTGAGAATGCTGCCTCATTGCTCACTTGCTGATGCTGGGGCAGTTTGATATCTGTTGCAACAAAGCAGCACGCTACATTCATGCATGTGTGATAGCCGGGGCAGTTCATTGAGGTTTATTAAGGCACCAGAGCAGGAGCAGGGGCTGTCCTTCTCTGTGCATCCCTTGGGTTGGGGCCACTGGTGGGAACAGGGGCTGGGGCTGCCACACAGCTCCTCACCTCACCCAGGAGCAGTGGGGATGAGCACAGAGCTGTAGCCCTTCTTCTGTTCCTCCAGTGCTCCCCAGACTTCAGGGAATCAAATCAAGTGAAATCTATGTGAAAGATAATAGTAACTATTCAGCATGAAGCTTTCGAAGGACAAGTGCAGGTCTTTAAGCTGGTGAAAGGTTTTGGTTGTGTGCAGCTCTTCTGGTTCTAGCTCCCTGCAGCCCTGGGAATCGATGGGCATGGGGTGCTGCTGGCTGGGCAGTTACCCTGCATTTCATATGGGATTTGTCAAAAAATTGGGCTTGAGAGCTTGAGCTGCTCATCCTTGTCTTTTTACAGTCAGTGCAGAAGGCAGCCTCTCCAGAGGGCTATTTCTCTCATGCTGAGACAAGTGTTAACAACGGGTCAGAGGAATTGCCCTCTAGCAGCTCTTATTTCTCTCCATTAACTACAGAGAGAAGTGTGATAACTAGCTCAATCTGAAAAATTAAACTTCAAACCACCCAAATTCAGGTGAGGTGAATACCTTTCTGAGAGGATCCAGTGTTTGTGCTGCTAGAAAAGCTCTCAGCTCCATGGAGCTGCTGCAGAAATCCGCTCCTGAGCTCACCCAATCCCCTCCTTCAGATGTGTTTTGCAGCTCAGTAGGGTCAGAGCCCATGGGGATAAGGCAGCATCCAGGGAAATCCTAGGGCCGTTTGCTTTCCTTCCCTAAAGCTCCGTAGTGCTGCAGTCTCCTGGGCTCAGAATTGGTTTTCAACAGCAGCGATGTCTGTAAGCAGGCCAAAATTACTGAAATTACCAAAAATTGGCCCAAATAACGAGTGCTGTGAGGAAAAAAAAAAGGAAGTGTTAAGGGCCCTGGCTTTCAGAGTCTGAAAATCTCTTAGCACCAACCCCCACCCGATTAGTGCTCTGCAAAGCCACATGCATCATTTACCAGTGGGCTCCATCCACCGATGCTGTTGGTGGTTACTGATGTAGCACTGAGTTAAAAAGAAGGGGTGCAGACCTGAGCCCACACCCCCCCTTCTCTGACACTTTTCTGCTCCATCACTTCATTGATTTCCCCCTCAAAATGTTGAAGCTCGGGTTAGAAGGTGGCAGGGGCTGGCACAGGGTGATGGGGAGGGGGGCTGTGATGCATGGTTGGGAAGTGAAGTCTCCAGCCCAGTTGTTTTGCTGCTGCAGAATGGGATAAAATGATATCCTGCACCTTGCTGTGAGGGTGCAAGAGGAGGAAGGTGTTACGATGTGCATTGCAATACTCCACCTGAGCATGCTGAATCAGAGGGGAGAGAGAGAATTCCTTCTTATGGAACCCCTGCACTGTTTAATGCAGTTGAATCCCATCATCTCTGTGCTTTAGCCTTCCAGGGCCACGCAGAGCTTCAGCTCTTGTTCTCTGCTGTGTCTTTGGGATCAGGAGATGGCAGGAGCAGCGCCGCTTGATTCCTGTGATGCCAACTGCAAATGTTTTCCCAGCCTCCGGACACACATTCCCTCTGCACAGATCTGGACGTGGGCAGATTTTCATTGTTTATTTTATTTTATTTTATTTTATTTTGCCGCCTCCTCCTATTTGTAAAAACATCCCACGGTTGTGGCTGCTGCCCTCCTGTCTGAAGATGGCACTGCAGCATCTCACAAACCGGTGCTGCTCTCGCAGCTGGCAGCAGTGGCAGCAGGGAGCAGGCGAGGAGCGAGGGCTGTGCACAATTTGCCAATGCAGGGAAAGGCAGGAGGAGCAGGGGGATTAAGCTGGAGCATTAGGAACTGAGCGAGGTGCTGCTTCGTCCTCCTCCCATTCCCTTGATGCTTTGCATGGATGGGATGCTGGTGCGCCTGATTCTCACATGGATTCAAATTGTCATTCAGGCCTCTGTGCCTCTCCCACATTGGATGTTGGATGGGAGTAATTAGGATCTAGGATCAAGGTTGCTACAGTGCTTTGTCCAGAGTTTTGTGTTGTTAGCTGAGGATGGGTTGAATGCTTGTAATTGTGGTTGCTGCCCCGAGGAAATGCAGAGGTGAGGAATTCTTTGGATGAATGTGGAACCACTGGAGAAATGTGGGGGCTCATCCTAACCGAACTCACAAGGCAGGATTGTGCCTTCAGGTGTGGGAGGTTCAAAACCAACCTCTGACTTATGTTGAAATGGTTCTGGCTCAAAGCTGCAGGGAGCCAGGCATTGCTCATGTGAGGAGTGCTGACTGAGTCCCAGGGTTTGCCAGGACACACAGGAAACCTCATACAGTGTTCACTGTGGGCCTTGCACATGACAGAGGTGTCACAGCCAGCACCATGTGTGCACTCTGACCTGGAGCAAGCTGCTGTAGCTGCTGATCCTCTTTGCCATCTCCTTTCATCACAGCCCAAGACTTTTCCCATCAGTTACCCTGAAGCAGCAGGTAATCTATATGTACAGTAAATTGACTTTAGCTCTTGCCTTGAGCAGCTGAAAATGAAACAAGAAATAAAAGAGAGCAAACAGTGATTAAAAACAAGTTATAACCTCTGTTGCAGAAGGGGCAGGCTGTCATCAGAGCTGCTTCTGCTGTGCCCTGCTTCTCCAGCGCAGAGTAAACAATTTTGTCCTCGCTTCTGAATTGGAACACCTGAACTTTGTGGCCTCAGCTCTGAAAAAATTGCAGGTTTGTTCTGGGGAGGAACGGGCAATTTTTGTCTGAGAGAGAATGTTTAAATGTCAGCCATCCTTGGGTGGGCCCTGCAGCAGTGATGTGGTTGTGGAGGCCTGGGGATGTCTGGCTGGGCGATGCGCTGTGATGGAGAGGAATTATCTGCAGCTTGCTGCCTTCGCTGCACCCTTCTGTATTTCTCTTTGCAGCCATTGATTTGAAGTCTAGACATTACCTCGTGTGAGATCTGAATTATTACCCAGCTTCCATCACTCTCATGTTTAGCCAACTCCCATGACATCCTTCTTGTTGTCTGCTGCCAGGAACTGAGCCTTGAAGCCCTTCTGAGAGGTGTCAGCCCTGGGGCAGCATGGCATCGGGCTGCATTACAGCCACAGAGAGGTTTGTACCAGATCAAGCACCAGAGCCTGAACTGGCATCCTTCACAGCACACCTGGGCTCACAGCAGGCACCTCCATCCTATTGCAGCCGTTTGTCTTTGAGAAGACGGGTTGGTATTTTCCTTTAAACAGGGAAGGTTAGAAATTCACCTTCAAGAAGTCATTGAAGGCTTTAAATCTGAACAGAGAAACTGCTTAAGGGGGCACCTCACTACTCAAGGCAGGATTTGCCCAGGCCCTCAGTCTGGCCAGGTCTACAGGACCTGTTCTCAGCTCTGTGCTCTCCCAGCATAGAGAAACTGCAGCATTTGAATCTCTGGAACTGCTGTACTGAGAACACGTGGCCTGGAAGAAAGAGGATTTGGACCAGGATCCCACAGCAGCCACGAAGCAAGAGAAATGTCTTTAAATCCAGGTCCTGGTTCCTCTGATGTACAGACACCTCTGGGGGGATTCCCAGCTGTCACTGTAAACTCAGACAAATCAAGGGTTGTGGATGAGGGAAGGAGGGAAGGAGAGCCTTTTCTTGTGTTGCACAAAACAAAGAAAACCAAGGGCTCTGGAGCTTTTTTAATGCTTTTTGACGTGAGAATGTTCTTGTTTTGTGTATTTATTTTGCATAAGCAGGCAGAAGTGTTCACTTGCACTTGATCACTGAATCACAGAAACACAGAATGGTTGGAGTTTGAAGGGATACTTAGCAGCCATCTGGTCCAACTTCTCTGCAATGCTCAGGGGCTTCTGCAGTTCAGTCAGGTGCTCAGAGCCTGGTCCAGCCTGATGCAGGGTGTCTCCAGGGATGGGGCACCCACCTCCTCTCTGCAACCCGTGCTGAGGACACATCATTCCTATCATGAAAAACCTTTTCCTTACGTCTGGTCTAAATTTCCCCTCTTTTAGTTTGAATTGATGGTAATGTGTTTTTCAATACAAAATGGCACGTGGCTGATCAGTCAGATTTAGATGCTTTGTTCCCGGATACACTTGGTGCTTTTGCTATGGGAGTTCTCATGGAAAAAAAAAAAGAGGTTTTCAGCCTGTTACTCCTGTGGGGCTGGGGGTCATAGCAGGATGGGGCTCTGCAGAAGCCTGGATCCTTGCCGTTTCCATCAGAGCCCTTCCCGGAGCTCAGGAACCCACCAGGAGATTTCTCTGCAGCCGCTTTGTTCCCGCAAAAGGCACCACTTTTGACAAATCATCTTCTTCCAGCAATGATCTGTATTAGTTTCAAAAAATTAATTAAGAAAGTATCTAATAAATGACGTCTCAGTCCTCTGGGCCACCTGAGAGTGGCTGTGCTGTGCTTTCCCCAGGCTGGATTGCTTTCCCTCGGGTTCCACGCAGTGGCCGAGGCGTTCCCTGCCTGCACCCATTTGTCTTCACTGCAGACAGGGAGGAAACATCCATCAGTGCACCCAGCTCGCCGTGATTGATGTCAGCAGGCATCGATCGTGTTTAACAGACAGAAATTTCTCTCGCTGGCTTCCCTCCCCTTAGGTTTTCAAGTCATTTCTGCATCTTGCTCAGTCTCTTGCTCCTGTCTCCTTCCTATTAACGCCTCATCCCTCTGTCCCGTCATCTTACTCGCCATAAAGCAGACACGTCGCTGGCGGAGTGGAAAACATATCACTGGCTGGAGGGGGGAAATAAATACATCAGAAGAGTGGGCAAAGGGCTGTGCCTCTGTGGAGCAAGGAGCCACCTCCTCTTATCTGTGCCTTCCTCAGAAACCAGGTGGTATGGCAATGTGCTCTGCCTGTACCTCTCTTGTGTTTCATCAAATCACAGAATGATTGAGGTTGGAAAAGACCTCTGGGATCACCAAGTTGGACACCAACCCATTCCACCATGCCCATAACCACGTCTCTCAGTGCCACATCTCCATGGTCACTGAACACCTCCAGGGATGGTGACTCCACCACTCTCCGAGCAACTGTGCCACTGCATCATCTGCAAATAAATGTTTCCTTATATCCAACCTGAACCTCCTCTGGAATGACCTAAGGCCACCACCTCTCATCCTACTGCTGTTGCTACCCGGGAGAGCTTCTCTCCTTCTCTCCCTGTCTCTGTCTTTACCCTTAACAGCCAGAGCATAGAATCACAGAATTGCTCAGGTTGGAAAAGACCTTAAAGATCATCAAGTCCAACCGCAACCAAGCTGTACTGCATGCAGGCTCTTTGTCTTCCTACTTCTCCGATCCAATCTGTCTGAGCAGCAGTGTTCCAGCTGGGAAGTTCCTGAGAAGCTCAGCACTAGCATCAGGGGCAGCAGTTTGATAGGGCAGCCAAAATAAACTTGCTTTTCTGGGGAAGGAACATTATTCTGTGAAAGACAAACCGCTTGGGTGGCTGGAAGTAAGGTTAGATTGTTGTCAGGGACTCAGTTTATTTTGTTGATCACACACAGATCTGAGCCAGCAGAGCAGCAGCTTTCACCTGGAGTACAACTTCCACCAGAACGGAGCTGCTCCTCCAAGTTTCTTTGGGTGGGAGAGATGTGGTTTGAGAACATGCACAGATGATCTTTAGGAAAAGCTTTGCCACTTGGCAGGTTCCAGTTGGAGTTTCAAGTCTGAGTCTGAGAAGTGGAAGTTCAGTGCTTCTGCTCTGAAACCAGGAAGGCAGAACTCACAGGGGAGATCAAGAGCTCACTTCTGTGGACTCACATGAGATGCTGGTTTAGCCAGACTTGAGCAAGCTGGCTTGAAAAGATCCCTTTTTTAGCTTCCTCCCATCCCCTCCTCCCCAAAAAAATCAGAAACTTTCCCAAGCACGAATTGCAATGAGTGATGCAGAAGCTGTTTCTTGCAGGGTTTGCTGCTTTTGCTGTGGTTTAAATATTCTTAAATAAATTCACCTTGAAGGTGTTTTATTATGGAGAGGGTGCGACCGACGCAGTCTGGCAAAAGGAAGCAACCAGTTCTGTTTGAGACATCTCCATCTGAAATGTAAAATGGCCATTAAATACCTCTTTAACATGGCAGAATGGGGCAGCAAGAAGGATGTGTGCCCTGATGGCTCCGACGAGATGGTTCAGTGAGCTGTGAAGGATTCATGTTTCCTCCCATTTAATTGCCCTGTGAAAATACCAAGTGAACGGTGAGCTTTTGAAAGACCATCCCAAATTAATAAAATGTTTCCAGCTGGGATTCATCCCCTCCCTCTCAGGACAGCTCCATCAGCCTCTGGTAAGCAAGGAGTATGGGGAGCTGGAATCAGCACAGTGAGAAGCTGGGGGGCTGGGATCAAACACCTCAAATCTGAGTCCTCTGCTGTGCCCCTCCTCCTGCTCCTCGTCGTCTGTTACTGCACAGTGTCACTGTGCCATGGCATTGGAAGCTGCTGCTTCTGAGGCGTGGGATGCAAAGGGAAAAAGAAATTGCTGTTAAATTACCAGGAATTGCAACAGTACGAGTACTGCAGAATGCATGTGAAAAATCCAGGCAGGTTTTCAGGTGAATTCAGGAGTTATTTGCAAAGTCAATGGGCTTAATGTTTCCTAGGTTGAGTTGCTAAATAAAATTATACAGAACTTAATGGATGCAGGCATGTAGAAGATATCCCCAGTGGAAGCATTGAGGATCATTTTCTCTCTTACAAGGCTGATTTCATTCATCTTTCCCTTAGTCAATTAACACAAAATTCCCCTATTAATATTAACCAATACCAGCCTGGAAGGTCCTGTATTTAGTAAGGGGCTGATCAGGAGAAAACGGTACTGTTAATCATCTGGCAAAGGGCACCAGATGTTCACAGATACAGCAGCTGAGAGCCTGCACTTCTGGTTTGGTTTTTCTATTATTTACTGTAAGTTTAGGACCATTCGTAGCATAATTAGAAGTGGTTAATTAAAGCATGCATCCTACATCAAAGGATGATGTGCTTTGGATTTGGCCACTGAGGGCTGAGTGGGCTCGTGCCCCATAGCTGACTTGCAGGGGTGCTCATGTCCTTGGGTACCAGGCTGAAATCCAGCGCCCTGCAAAGTCCCCATTCAAATGCCAGAACCAAGGATAAAAAATCCGAGGCTCCAGCAACTTAATGTAATGTTTCTAATTGAAAAGCTTGTCAGCTGTCTGATTAAGCATGCAAGCATTGAGATTAGTAGCAATGCAATTATATTAATCCACATCTTAATATGTGCTGCAAAATGTGGGGACTTCTGGTATTTTTAAAAGAATTGATTTCACTCTGAGAAGCCTTTTTTATGGTCTTGCAGAAAACTGACATGCCTTGTCCAAACCTCGCTCTAGCTGTCAGCTTTAGTGATGCATTTTCAGCATTGACAATAGACTGTAATAATGTTCCAGCCTCGAAGTTTCCTTAAAGTTGGGTCCTCACTCCTCACTGTCCCTCCTTCCCGCAGCAAATTAAATCTTGTGTAACTTTAGGAACCAGTTGCTCACAGGAGGCAGCGAGTGTTTTTCCACTCGTCATTTGCTTAGCAATTAGGAGCGATAAATGAAGTCAGCGAAGTCGCATCTTGTCTCCATACATCTCCCTTGACTCTGTAAACTGCTCGAATCAATTGTCTGTTAGCAAATTATTGGGACGTTTACCTGTGCAGCAGATGTAGCTGGAACGTAGCTGGAAGAGTCTTCAGCAGGTGCATCCCATCTTCCCCTTCCAAAATATTCCACCCCATCGTGCACTAGGATGCTCCAGCACACAAAGTGTGCTACCTGCCAGCTCTGGGAATGCATTGCCTGGCTGAAAGGTTTCAGAATGCAAATTGTAGCCTGAGTGATCCTCACCAGCGCATATGGAGTGCTCCTAAGCCATGGACTGCTCCTAACCCACATGGAAGCTTCTGGTTGCGCATCCAGATACCTGAAATTTGGTGTCCTACCTAGCTGGGAATGCTTTCTTTCTCTACCATTCCATCATTTTGTCCACTTTGTTTCTTGAATACGTGGTTTGGCATCACAGGCATGCACATTATTTGGTGCTCTAACATTGAGAGCAACATTCCTTCCAGGTTGTCTGCTGCAACCCCCACATGAGCTCTGCTGCTCCCAATCAGGCACAGCCTCAGCCCTGTGCTTGCACTCACTGCAGGAGCCAGGTTTGCTGGAGGGGAGAAGTGGGCTCAAGCCAGGAAATGTGGGCACAGCAAAGCCACCCTCTGCCTTTTGGTTGCAGGTGATCATTTTGTTGTACATTGCTGTCCTGCCTGGCACAGCGGGATTTTGGTACAGGAGGAGAGCTCCTGTATCTTAACATAATACAAATGATAGCAATAACGCAATAATTACACTAACCTCCAGAAATGGTATGTAACACAGCAGGTGTGCAGATCCTGGCTGTATCCCTAGCGTTCATTAGTCATGCAATTAAACCTTTTCTTCCTTCTCTGAGGCTGCACAAGGTTAATTTTAAACTAGCCAGCGAGGTGATGGAAAATGAGTACACAAGTTAGTCCTGAAGCGAAGCACCCAGCTGTTCCCCTCATCCCATGCTGTAAATGAGCCTGCTTGTTCCCGGAGAAATGCCACCAATACAACTTTAACTTTTCAAGTTGCAAATGTCAGTGCTGTAACAACTGTATTTAACGTGGGGAGATGTTGAACAGTGGGTGACTCAAAAAGAAACCCTTCACGGCTATTCACGAATTCCATGTAAAAAGAAAAAAAAAGAGGATCAAATAGTCATTATCTGAATTGGCCAGCAAACGCAGGACTAGGGAGTGGGCAGGTTTTAGTAGGTCAGCTATCTATTTAAAGTAATTTGAATTATCTAAGGATAATTGAAATCCAGTGTTCATCCATTACTTTCACTTTCAGGTCTTAAATGATCATATCCATAGCGCTACCTCACATTTATTTGGTGACCTGTGAGACCTCCAGCTTTCCCGTCTCTAATAGGTCATGGTATTATTTTCCATCAAATTATAACATATGTAGACACAGGTTCTTCAAAGGCAATTGGCTTGGCTGGGTGACAGCTGGAAGGAGAGCTATCACCTCAGTCTTATCAAGGGCTATTTGTGCTCAGCTCTGCAACTTAACGCCTGCTCTTTTGTTGCTGTTGCCGTGCTCACCAAGAAAAAAATAACAGTCCTGTTCTTAATGGGAGCTCTCCTCTTTCCCAATGGGATCCACCAACACCAGTGGCTTTCTGAAGCAATGCCCCGTGTGTCAATGCATTGCTTGTTAGTCACCCTGAATGCAGGTCGCCAAGAACTCCCCGTAGATTTCACCAGAAGACCTTTTTGCTAATGGGAGATCTGAAAGCAGCCAGCGTTTGGTATAACTCACAACTTACGCAACAAACTACATTCAGCTTTTACAGCCTCCTTTAAGTGAGCAATTAGGGAAAAGATAGAAAAGCAAATCGCACCGCGGTCCTCTGCAGCTGCACACTGACACATCTCCTTGCAAAGCTTGCTGTGAGGTAAATCGTGGAGCGTTTTCCTTTGGTCCCATGAACAGCATTCACAGCCACCTGCATCCGTGGTGCTGAGCAGAAGGTTCTGTTTGCGTTGCTCGGCTCTCTGATGTTTGTGCAGGGCGCACACTCAGGGTGTCTCTTTGGGTCTGATGGATCTGTGCAGAGTCTTAAGTCAGGAAGATGAAAAACCTTCAGATGAAGGTGGAGAATCTTTTCTACCACTCCAGGGAGGGTTGGGGACTGCAGCAAGGAGCTTTTAGTTGTGCTTGCACTAGGCTGAAGTGCAGAGATGCCAAAGCTGGGCACGCATTAATGGAGAAAACCCTCACAGGATCGTGGCAGGGCTGAGAGATGCTCGTAGAGGGAAGGGGAAGCAGTTTTAAAAATGAGCCGAGGGATTTATTTCCCTTTTCTTTGTTTTATTAAAAGAGCTTCTGCTGCTACCAAGGGAATCCATCACTGGGGCTGTTTCTGTGCGTGGCAGAGTCACAGCAGCACAGCGGGGAGAAGAGGAAGGAAGTGCCCACATGCTCATACAGTGCAGTGCTGCTCCACGGGGGGCTGTCGTGGGGCTGTGGCTCTCCTGCTGTGGTGCTTTACAGTTTTCTTTCTTTGCAGAAGAGGAAATAATTCATTTTATCTATGTGAATTTACATTGATGGAGATATTATTTGGGCAAGATCTGTTCCTGACTCTTGTAATTTCGCAGAGGGCATGGCAGCACCTTACTGAGCAAGCGAGGCAATAAAACATTTCTTCTGTTAGCTACTGAAGTTCAAAATCATAGACTCACAGACTTGTTACAGTTGGAAAAGACCTCTAAGATCACCAAGTCCAGTTGTTATCCCACCCCCACCGTGACCACTAACCACATCCCTAAGAAAGCTTACAGCGGTTGATTTGTGACGAATTTCTCTGTAGGTGGTCAGTAGAATCAGAGGACTTTTTCCTTAGCAGCCTTAGAAGATGCAAACTATTATTACTTTGTCTTGCATTTTGGGTCACAAATTGCATACATCTATCTCCTGCATCCATGCTCAGTGCTGCCCAGCTCTGGCAGAGCCTGGCTCAGGGGTTCCATCCCTGCCCTGCATGGGATCAGCCCCAGATCAGCGTGCTGGGGTTACTGCTGCTGCTGGCTGGGCTGACAGCCCCACAGCCTGGCTGACCTTACTGCAGCCATGTCAGGGGCTGTCTGAGCTCCGTCATCTCTGAACACTTACCAGGTCCTGCAGGAGCACTTTGTGCAGGAGTAAAATTCTGGGGTCATTAAGTTTCCCATTAGATCTCAAGGAGACAGGCTATCATTGGGGGCAAATGAGACGTAGCTCATGATTTCTTTCTTTCTTTCTTTTTTTTAACAGAAGATTTATTAAGGGCTTCAGAACTCCCGACAAGAAGATTTTCTCTTCCTACTATTGCAGAAGAAGGTTAATCCTCGTGGAGTTTCAGGCTGTTGTGTTGATTGTTCAGGGTTTTGTGATTCTTTTTGTTTATGGCAAACTTGCTGCATCATCCAGAAGCATAAAGTTTTGGTAATCTGTCCCACAAAATGTCTCCATCTCTCTCTGCTCTCTCACATTTTTCATCCTTCTTCCATCACCTTTCTCTCCAAGCCCTCCTGCATTTTCTGTTTTTGCACAAAACACAAATAACATTGGAGGTTTCTAGTATTTATCTGAGCTGATAAAAAGAAAAGAACTTGAGGGGGTTTCATGTCACCGTAGGCATGACATTTGCCTTTTATCAGCTTCTTTGTGAGGACATTTCTTCAGGTTGGGCTGTGCTGAAGTGTTTCTGTACCCCATGGTGAGCTGTGATGTGCCCAGCTCTGCCCAGCTCTTGGCAGGCAGCGCTGCAGCGATCTGCTGAATTGCAGAGGCAATTATTTTGATATGTAAATGAAACGATGGGAGGAAGAAGGTATCAGTTTTGAAATGCAATCAAGGCCAAAGATAAAAAGTATTTCTCATCTGCTCTGCAGTAATTGTTTTTTAAACGATGCCCCTGGCGTGGGATACCTGGCTGTTTCCTCAGCTGACCGCAGGGAAAGCCGCTTGTACCATTACCCCAAGGCTGGGAGGATGGTCATGTAATTTGCTCCTGCAATGGCAAAGAAATGGTGGTAAAATCTTTATTGAGTGCACTTAATGGCTCGGCAGATTATTAATGAGATACGGAGCTTTTCAAGTCTAATTCCCTGTGTTTAAATCCCAGCCCTGTCAGCAGCTGGAAAAGGAGTTTGTGTTCTCAGCCCAGCTCTGGAAGATGGAATGATGCACAGCAGTCGGCACCAACTGAAGCTTGGGGTTGGCCCTGCACTCTGAAATACTGGGGACACAGGTGCCCACACCCAGCGTCTGACCTTCCCTTCCTTCCTATATTCTCCTCTCGTCCTGCCTTGTGCTCATTTCAGCTTCTGCTCCCACCTCTCAGCATCTCTAATGCTGCCTGGAAATCATGGCAAGGTGCATTTTCTCCTTTTATTTGAGAATAATGTGGGGTAGCAGGTTTTGAGACGCCTTGAGATGCATTTCCCAGCAATGACTCCATCTTAGCATAAAAACCAATTAAGATAATAAGTAAAGTTCAATACTGTACATGGAGCTTCTATTGTCAGTGGCACTTAATCACTCAGTCTGGGCTGCGGCCAGTCTGCAGGTCCCATCTGGAGGGTTGGAAGGAGAGCAGGATGATGTCCACGTGCTGCGTGTTTCATTTGTGCCTTCCCACCCTGTG
This sequence comes from Centrocercus urophasianus, assembly GCF_019232065.1. NCBI lineage: Eukaryota > Metazoa > Chordata > Aves > Galliformes > Phasianidae > Centrocercus > Centrocercus urophasianus. Next base: position 2,766,487 of record NW_024885011.1, read on the forward strand.
GTCCATGCTGTGGTCAGGGGCTGGTCAGGGGTTGTCCCAGCAGTTTTGCCTTTCCAGTGCTAAAAGCAATGAAGAGAGACTCTGTTGCACAGCCTGAGCCCTGCCTGCTGCTCTCTGCCATGTCCACACCAGGGAAGAGGCTTTGGACCGAACACAGTCACCCAAGGCAGGCAGGAGCATGGCAGGCATCCAGCCACCCAGCATCTCCTATCCTGTACTGGAGCATTTTTCCTTCAGATTGTCATCGTGATCCGTAAAATAAACAAATCAACATCACTTTTGAAAGTTACCACACCATGTCTAAGAGCGGGCAGCTCAGCTACTTAGAGATCTCAGCCTGTGTATTAATGCCAGCGAATGCTCAATCTCTTCTTTCTCCATTAATCTTTAATCCACCAAGGGTTTGTAGTATTTCCAACTAGTGGTCATTCAATAATTTCTTCATTTTCTGAGGAGGCTGAAGCTTCATTCCCACTGGCAGTGCAAGAAGTGGCACTGGTTCACTGAGCTGAGTTCAGATTATAGTAACAATTGCTAGGTCAAGGCAAACACCTTGCTGGCACAGGCATATAAATGCCATTCAGCTTGCAAAAGTTAAGCCAAATTTTAGGAAGTCACAGGATTTGCTTCAGAATGACAATACTCAAAAACATTTGCAGGCTCTTTTTACTTGACCTGTATTTCCTGATGCTGAATGCAGCAAGCACTTCATCCTACTTAGCTGCAGCCTTCCAGAAGTGAAGTACACTGCCTGAGCCCTTTATAGACTGTAGAAAGAATCAAGCACAGCCTGATCTATCGCCCTCAGGAATCTGTCCTGTATAGAGGGAAATGAAAGAGGATAGGATGGGAGTCCTGCTGACCGTGTTAGACTTGATGCTTAAATTTAAAATGAAACCTATGCTGACTTTTTTTTTTTTTAGAAGTTTAGTTCAACTACATCTCATGCCGGAGAGAAATTTCCCTTGGAGCTGTTAGACAATGTTAGCAGCATTGTTAGACATGTTCTTTCAGAGCAGGCTGTCTATTTATACATGGGGCTGCAGCAGTATGAGAGAATACAATTCAACAGCCAAAGGTCTGCTCTGGTATTTCTCACTTCCAGCTCAATTCTGTTGTAGCTGTTTCCAGATTCCTGTGCTTTTTAAGACCGTGTTGTTAAAAGACAGTTGCGAAAGTCAAAAGGGATCTTGGAGTGGTTAGGATGTTAGGGTAAGTGTCTTACTTTTCATTCTTGCCTCAATCCAGATCTGTTGGACTTATCTGTAAAGAAAAAATACAGCTCTTCTTTTCTTGCATCCTTTTCTTGTAGGTTTTCTTGCAGGTCTGGAGAGCACCAGAAAGCCTATGCAGCTATAATACTGATGCCTCTGGGGAGTCCAGGGGGTCAGTGCTGGCTGTGGACCAGGTGCAGGTGGAGCACAAGTTTTGTGGATTTGAAAGCTACCTGGATTCAAGAGATAGATCCAAGATAGCATGCAGCTATCCAGCCATGGAGAGTGGAGCAAGGTCCAATCCGTACCATAACAGTGTCTTAAAGGAAAGAAAAATAAAACCCACAGAAAAGAAGAAGATTTCCTTTCCATTAGGGCGGAAGGGGAATAGTTTTCCTTGCCGTTGTCCCATGCATTCAGGAATGGACTGAGTTTTCCGTGCCTCTTCTTCTCCTGTGCTGTGTCTTGTCTCTCCAGGCTGACATGCAGAGAGGTGCCACAGCAATTGCATCCATCAGGTATTTGTATTGCAGTGAGGGAGAGAGATGGCATCTGTCAGCCAAGAGCTGCTTACAGCTGGATGACCCAGGCTTTCCTGCCCGTGCATGGCAGAAGGGGTTTCCTACAAGCCCATCTTTGTAGGACATGCGACAGCTCTGGCTGGAAGTGCAGATCTGTGGCCACAGTGCGGGTTTGGCTACTTCTATGCCCTCCTCCTTCCTGGAGGTGTGCTGGGGCTGAGGGGTCCCAGGGAAGATCTGAGCTTTTTATGCTGATAGGAACCCTGCAGCGCTGTGCATATTAATGCTGGATTAATGATTAATGCTGGAAATGCCAACTAACACCCAAGGGAGGTTGACAGGGAACCTTTTCTGTAATGAAAAATAATGCCTCTGAGACCACCTGTGGGCTGTGCTGCAAAAAAGTGCTGTTTGCATGCCCAAATCAAGATGGCAAAGGGAAAATACAGATGGCATGAGCGGTCAGCGGTGTGGTTTTGTTGCTGTTCCATTCTACAGTGCCATCATCTGCACCTGCGTGGGGCAATTTGGGAGGGATTGGAAAGAAGAAAGGTGCCTGGGCAAATGAGATGACGCCGGTTCTTAAGCATCAGGTGGTCTTCTTGGCACTTCCAGCACGCTTCTGCATGCTGCGGAATGTCGGGTCTGGTCCTTACCATCTGGATCATTAATCAGAGCTTCATTAGAAACCCAGATTTGTCGAAAATTAGAACATGTAATTAGAAAACGCGTCTGCTAATTGAGTCCCTTTGATGTGGGCTTCAAGATGTGATGCTGATCCCACACAGAAAAGGTTTTTAATGCCTTTTATTTATACACATTTCCCCACTTATTGTTATTTGCAGCTAGAACTCTTTGCTGATCAGAAATATTCAGAAGCTCATCCTGCAGAGAGGAGTGTCACTTCGGCTATTTATAAACGCGACGCCAGCACAAAACACCATTCAGCAAATTCCTTTTTTTAGGTTGCTCCCTCCCTCCTCCCCTTTTTTTTCCCCCCTTTTCTTTACATTCCCAACCACAAAACAAGAAGTTGCTATTTTAGCTTGTTCTGAGCGAGCCAGGTGCTGCTGCTGCAGTAGGTGGCACTGCTCCCTCTCTGTCAGTTCCTGCTGGGAAGGAAGATTTTGCCTTCTGCTCCTCTCCCAGAAGATGGGAAGCAGACTGCTGGGCTCGCCGAGCATCCCACAGAACCCTCTGCAAAAATCAAGGTGTAAGCTTGATTGCACAACGCGCTGTCGACTGAACAGCCTCAATCTTGTTCTCTGCAGTCCTCACTCACTTTTGGGGTGTTCTTTACTTCCCTTTGCATCTTAGAGGAGTCCTCACCGCTCTTTTAGGGGCCAAATGTTTGCACAGGGGCAGCTGCAGGGCCTGTTTCTGTTCTGTGAAGTGTTTTGAGTTCCTTGGGAAAAGAAGCACGGCCTACGTGCAAAGCCTTATTCCCCTTATATAAGCCAAAGGAATTAATTAAATAAATGGATAAAAATAACCCTCTGAGAAAAACAGAACAGCTCACATATAACTTAATTTCCTGCCACTTTCTAAACTCCACGGCAGCACAAAGCTGGGCCTTTCTGATGCTTTTCACCTGGTGAGAAAATATCTTAGTATAGAGCGAAAGAAGAACGCTTAACTCCTGCAGTTCTGGCTGTATTGGAGCAAGAGCTTCACTCTCCAAACCTTAAAATACCTTAAAGGAGTATTGATAAAGGCACAACTCAGGGAACAACAGCCCCTCTGCAAACACAGGGTGACAGCACTGGGACTCGAGGCTTAGCAGTGGGCTGTGTGTGCCAGGGGTACGGCTGGTAAGGGAAGAAGCTGAGCAGACCCAGGAGCAGCAGACCCGAGGGATGCTGCCAAATGGAGGCTGAATCAGCAGGATGGGTTCACCAGCAGATTCTGCCTGCTTCCTGTGGGCTTAGCTCAATAGCAACAATCACTGCACCGAGCTGGAGCAGCTGGAGCAGACCAGCACAGCAGAAAATAAGGCTCAGCAAGCGCTCTCTGCATCAAAAGGCAATTGCTTTCCTGGGTATTGGACAATCCATGGAGATGCTGAACATCTCCAGCACTGCAGCAGGTACATCCTGGCTACAACCAGCTCCTCTGCACATGTCCTGAGAGCAGCAGGCTCCACTCTGCTCATTGGGGAACTCATTTTGAGCCCAGCTTGGCTTCCAGGGCTGCATGAATGGCTGTGGATGTGCGTCCTAATGAAGCAAATGCTTGTGGCCACCAACCTCGCTGTGCCAAGAGGCTGCATGCTGTAATCAGGAAAAATGTGTATTGCTGAGGACACGAGAGCATGGCCGATGAGTTTAGTGTTCCTAATAAAAAAATCTAATTCCTCTAATCTGTATCAAACACTAAGAGCTACATGCTACCTATTATTTTCCTCTAGTTTTAATTTACAACAATCAGTTATAATGGATGAAATTAATTCTTAGTTTAATTTCATTGGCTGTGTGCTTAGAATCCCTTTGTTTTTTTCCATCTCCCCTTTTCCTATTGCTGGAAATTAGCTGCATCTAGCTTCGGTGGTGCTGGTTGGGATGGAGCATTGGTCCTAATTGTTTACAGATCTTTGCAACTTTTGGTGTGATCACTATTTGCTGCGGTTTCAGTGTGGGTTTTCAGTCTCATTAGCTTTGTTTACCTTTTCAAATCCAGAATTTTAAAATTTCAAACCATAACCATCCCCATCTGTATCCTCCATCAGTGCACCTCCGTTTCCATCACTTTTAGTGTAGCCTCTGGGGTTATCCTGCCTTACAGTAGTTTAAATGGATCTTAGGGCTCTAAAACATGTCAAATACCCAACATTTCTCAAGGTCTTGTGAAGAACTGATGCTCTGACCAATGATCTGAGCTCAGCCCTAGGAGCTGGGCATGGGCTTGGCATGGCCATGCTGCAGGGTTGGTTGGCAGGGGAGCAGCGCCCTGCACGGCAGTGGAAGCTCCACAGCTGCTTCTGAAAGCGCTGTATCATGAATTGTAAAGTGAAGCTCGGGGCTGTGAGTTTGTGTGCTATGCAAATCAGTGCCAGCCTCACCCTGGTAGCTGCACTCCACAGTTCCCTGCAGCAGCGGTGGATGTGAGCAGCTGTTGCATCGCAGTAACTCAGCAGAGGCCTTGGAGCAGCCGGGAGGGGGGGCTTTTCTCTGAGCTGAGGAGAAGGGTTCTCATCGTGCCATGCATTATGTAACCTAATTATCCCCTAATTAACCCTCAGGACCAAAGGTTGCATTCTGCTTTTCCTTTCCTGAATACAACCTTTGTGAACACGCACTGCTATTGGTTGGCATTCAGACCGTTAAGCCAAACCCACAGAGCTGGCTCGGAGCAGCTCTGACAACTCGGGTTCACTTTGCATGTGTTGATGTGAGAACGTTTTCCGGATTAATCTCGATTTCCTCAGGATTTTGTCATAGTGGGGAACTGGTGCAAAGTTCAGACGAAGTCAAAGTGCTGGTATTTTTAAATGCAACCTCGCACTTTCTCCTTTTCACATCGCTGTTTGTTTTGAAGGGCTATTTTTGCCTGGCAAGTGATAAAGCATTGCATCATCGCAGTCAGAGCTCAACGTGCTGAGATCCCCAACCCGCAGACAGGATTTGGTTTTCTCTCCGACACCAAATGAAACCAGTGAGGAAATTGAGACCTCTGGGCAAACTGAGCGCCGTTCCCCCCCTCTCAGCTTTCACAACAAAGAAAGTTGGGCAGAGCTTTTAGCGCAGTGCTATCAGTGCTCCATCTGATCAGCACAGCGCGCTCGGGGCAGCGAGGATCACAAAACTGCACTCCTGAACGATCCCCGAGCTCAACCCAGGAGCTGCACGCTGCTTTTCTTTGCTCGTAGTGGCTGAGCTTATTTTGCTGTGCTGCAGATGTGGAGATGGTTATCAAGCTGGAATTGTGCCTGGGCTGGCTGTGATGCTCCCAGTGCTCCAGTACTCTGACGCCTGAAATCCATCAAGATACCAGTGCAGCATCATGCCCTCAGCACTGCTTCTGGATTGCACTCTTAATATCCCAGAGATCTGTGGCTGTTTTCCTCCCTTCCATTCCTTTCCCCGTTTTTCCTTCTTTTTCAAACCAAGGTTTCATCAGACAGTGCAGAAAAGCCTTTTGAAGTCATCCCGTCCCCATGCAGAGCACTACATGCAGATGAATAGTTAATAGGTGCAATGCAGACGTAATTACAGAGTTATAAGAGCCTTATTTATGCTCTTCACTTTAAAGTGGTATCACACTATTAGATCTTCTTACCATTAGCTACTCAATGCAGAGAGGGAGCGCACAAGTGAGGCAGTCACAGGAAAATTTCCTCATTAGTCTCTTAAGAGCAGCAGAAGACACAAAGTGAGGTGGATCCGTCAGCCTGGGCTTGGACTGAGGCAGGCAGAGAGCATTAAATACGCTGACATTGTTCCAGCAGAGGAGTTTGCACACATTTCTCTGATGTGCAGAGCAGGGAGGTCACAGCTGGATCCTCTTTTCAGGGAGACAAGAGCATGTTGGGCAGCAGAACATTGCTGTTGTCATGGGCACTGGCTTTCCCTGTGCTGTGCACAGAGCAAATGAATGCAGGTGAGTTGCTCCATGCAGGGGTTTCAAGCAGTGGGGTCATTCCTGAAATCCAAGCAGCCCATGGCTTTGAGATTCCAATCAAGGCTGAGTAAGGATGAGAAGGAGCTGCTTATTTATTTAGTGAAGGGTTTATTTGCTGTTAAAGGACTCTTAAAATGTTCATCTGAAATCAGTAGTAGAAAGCATATTCATTACATGATGTGGAACATTAAGCCCGGATCATAGACTCGTAGAATGGTTTGGGTTGGAAGATGTTCTTTGAATGCAAAGACGGTGTGTGGCGTTGGAATACATTTCTGTGTTCATTTCATTTTTAGCCTTTGTCAGATGTGTAAGGGCAGATTTCGGTGGGTGTTCTGGAGCACTCAGTTCTCACTTAGGAAACAAAATGAAGTCGTTTTGATCACAAATGCAAATGCTTTTGAGAACAGTAATGATCACCAACCCCAGAACGCACAAGACCTCCAAACGTGGTGGTGCTCCTTTCTGAGTCTGTGTCAGGCTTTCTTTGGTTTCTAAAACTAAAACTAAAATGCTGGATCAGTGACAGCAGTGATGCACAATGACAGCTTCATCCTTCTCCCCAGAAGTGACCCCAAAGGGATCCGCCTCTGTTTCTACCACCGTTCTGGTCCAGTTGGAAACCTCTGCATGAAGAGATGCCAGCAGCAGGATGAACGGGCACTGCCAGCAAGCTGGGGATGTGCTTGGAGCAGGAACAGCAGGGTGCAGGGAATGTCCCACTGAGAATGAGGAAATGCTGGAGGAGCCATCCACTGATTTCCTTTCTCCTTCCACACCATTTGGAAATGATATTTGCACACAGCTGAGCAGATGTGGGGTGCCCTGCATTACACAGCGCAGCTGGAGGTGAAAGGCTTGTGCATAGATTGCTTTGCAAGTGGGGAAACTGAAGCACAAACTTCTGCCTCATCATCGCATCCAGGGGGGCTCCCAGACCCCAGCCCAGGAAATGCTGCTGGCTGTCCTTCCCCTGCAAAGCCGGAGGAGAGCCTGAGTTGTGGAAGAGTCTGCAGAGGAGCATAGTGCCCTTTTGGCTGCTGGTTGCTGGTTGTGGTGTTCAGCCCTTGCAGAGCCATAGCTTGGCACTGTCCTCCTATCCCTTCCATCTCCATACATAATGGGGCAAACTGCACGGAAATGCCAGGTTAAGAATAATTCATGGAGAAAAAAAAAAAAAGAAGAAAGGGCTTGTCGTGTGCTTCCAGTAAACACTGTATCTGACACAGAATTAATGGGGGGATTATGTGGAATCAGCATATACATTCCTCAAAGTGACTTTCCTCGACAGAAGGACACTAATCGCACTTTCAGAGATCAAAGCCTTTAATCAACGTTTAAGCATCTTAAGTTTGTTCCACTTTATTAAAGGAAAATAATGACACTGTGTTTTACATTGCTGTAAGGAGGAGGAAGATGCCCCAGAAAAGCCTCCTGTTTCTCAGCCTGACTTCACAGCTCAGCACAAAGTCACCTCCAGTCCTTCAGGGCTGTGGGGTTGGTGGCATCACAGCCTCTAGCTGGAGGAGGCAAGTGAGATCTCCAGCACCCCAAGCAGATCAGATCAGACACATCTCTGGGCATGTGATGCTGTTCCTTTACATCACAGCCACGTCCACAGCAGCTGTGGGTGTTCAAGGAGGTGACGGACAGTTCTGTGATGGTTGGATGGAGTGAAACCTGTGTTTTACTGCACAACCCTGAATGGATGACTGAAATCTTCAGCATGGTTCCTCATCCAGCATAGGCAGCACATGCTAGTGGTCTGAGCTTGGAAAGAGCTAGATGTGCCCTCTTGGAAAGGTACTGTTACTGTTACGTTTTCCAATGCGAAGCTTTCTTGATGATAAACTACCATTACTTTTGTGATCACTTCTGAAGATCCTCAAGCTGGAAGGAAAACCTTCCCTAACATCTAGAATTACTTTTTTTCCCCCTCCAATTTTCCAAATAAAAGGTTATAAAAGGGTTAAATTCAATCTTTTCTCTCCTATTTTAAATCATGCAGCATTACGTGAAAGCCTTGAAACCAGTAATTCAAACAGAGTTTTGCTTTCTCCTGCATTGAGGGATAAATCCTGCTTTTGCAGTGGGACCAAGAAAGGGAGAGAATCTTTGCCAACCGTGTCTGCCTCAGCCCTGCAGGCAGGGCAGGTTATTGCCATTGCATCAGATGCCATCTCTCATGTTCTGTGGTCAGAGCAGCACATTCCAAGGTTTGATTCAGCTTTCAAGCCCCCTCCCTGTCAATCCCTCCCCAGTCAATAGATGTGCAGTGATAGAGGGGAGCAGGCAGGACTGGAGGACTCAGCATCAGCTCAGGCTGCCAGAGCTCCTTCCCAGCTCTAGAAGAACAACTGTGACTTCTGAGTACTCCATCTGAGCACTAGCAGATGGATTCTTCCATCCTTAACTTCTCCAGGTTCATCCCAGCATCTCCCCCACTCATTTCCTTGCTTTTTTAGGCATCAGAACCTCACAGGCTGGTGTCCACATGCTACGTGGTCATCGCTTTCATTGCTTCTCTACTGCTGCTGGGGCTTTTGGCTGCATTTCAGGTCATGGCCTGAGCAAGTCCACCCCACCATCCTGACGGTCTAGGCAGTCATTGTCAAAGATCAGGGTTTGTTAGCTTGTCGAGCTAATATTCATTCATTAAGAAAATTGCTTTCCATAGCCTGCAGGAGCATGCAGCTCTGCTGAGCTTCAGATAAGACATTCATACATTAAGAGGAAAATGATAAGTCAGATATAAATTGGTAGTTTAATCTTGAAATGGTCAATTTTTCACTGTCTGAGTCTTGGTTTTTTTTTTGTCAGTACAGCCTCTGCCCAGGCACACCGTGACAGTCACCTCTTCCTAAATATCCAGTCCATCTTTTACACATTGGCAAGATTGCAAATTCACTGTTCCAGCAGCATTCCTTCCCATCCAAAGAGATATTTGAGCTGGGTGGCATGGGATCCTCCTGAGGTTTGTTTTTCATAAACAATCATTCTCACTGTGTTTCTTGCAGTGCTTAGCAGTCTGATCTTTGCATGTCATGTGTCATTAGGCTTAAAGTCATTTACCAGAGATGTTAATCTGCAGCTGGATGGAACTGTCTGCTATGTGCCGCTCGAGCATAGTCTTTGTGGTCTGACACTTGCTCTAGGCTTTAAGATCTTAATGTGATGAACTATGCCTCAGTTTACCTTCCTTAACCAATAACTTGATTTAAGGATGGAATAAATGTAGTTTTCTTCTGATCTGCACTGTTTCTAACAGCAATGCTTGACAGCTGTTTGAGCCACAGAGCTCCACTGAGCCTTGATCTCACCTTCCCCTCTGCACAGAGCTCTTCCTTCGGAGGGCTATCGTAAGGGTTAGTTCATTAACACTTGTAGAAGGCACCTGAAGTGCAAAATCGTTGATGAGCATTCAGTTTGGGCAGTACAGAGGAGCTGTCAGCCCAGTTCACCGCTGCCCATGAGACCGTCATCTCCATTTGGAGTTTGCCTCTTGCAGTGTCTGAGTGTGGATGAGGATGCATCTCCCACCCAGTGTCATATGGGCTGACTCTGAAGTTGCAGACAGGCTTCTGTATCTGCCTAAAGCAGCAGAGGGGGAGTTCAATAGAAGATGGGCCTATGAGAGAATAGCTGACCATAACAAAATAGTCCCACTTGGTGGCATGGACGTGTGCCCAAAGGCAGAGGAATCAATTCCCTTCTTTCCTCAGTACTCATTTTAACCACTTGGGTTGATGGAACAAGAAGAGAGAAATGATTTTCTCTCCCAATTCTGACAGTCCTGCTTTCTTTCCTCCACAGCATTCATCACACGGGGCTTAGAGAAAAACAAATCAGGCTTTCCTTTTTTTTCCACTCAACGTGCGCTTGTCCTGGTTTTTCTCCCTGTTGGTGAAACGAGTGACGAGATGACACTCACTCCAAAACAGAGGGCAGCTGTTGCTCCAGCAGCATCCCCCCAAAGCCCATTCCTCAGCAGCACAACATTCAGCAGCTGCACAGGACCCAGCACCATGCACTGAGCAGGGGCAGAGGCGCAGCGGTGCAGCAGCCGCAGTCGTGCCTCGCCAGCTGCATCTCGCCTTGGCAAGTGGCAGCACGCATGTTGAAGCCAATTGCTGGGAAGTGATGGGGTTGTTACACACTGCCACGCCGGCTCATCAGTGCTTTTGTCAGAAAGTGACCTTGGCAGGTATCGAGTGTCTGGCAGCACTAAAAATATCAGCTATTGCTGTCTGCTAGGTTGCAAAGCCACGGGCGCCCATGCAGACGCGGGACGTGTGAGCGAGATGAGGCTCTCCAAAGTCCTTCCTCTCCTCTTGGCAAGACAGCGTCTCTGTTTTCTGAGCTTGTCTGTGAGTGCAGACTTGTTTCAAGATGAAAATCCCCTTTTGGAAGAGGATGGGAGAAACCAATGGTGATGTGATTTCAGCAAATGAGATGTAAAGGGAGAGGTAGAACTAAAGACGGGATGGACAGATGGACCGACACCAGGCTAGGATGGCAGGAGAGCTGGAGGGCGAGGGCAACTCCAAAGAGATGAGGTGGCCCAGAGAACTGCAGACAGCTCAGCAGTGGTGTTGGCAGAAGGCTCAGCGGGCTCCCTTGGCTCTGATGCTTTTTCACACTGACTTCTTCCATTCTGTTCATGTTTCTTTCTATTTCTACACCTGGACTGTGGCCAGAATAAGAAGGGGAGATAGAAAACGTAGTGCTTTTCAATTAAACGAGAAGCACTTTGCCATTGTAAGTGAGCTTATTTAGACATTAAATCAAAATCAAATGCTTGTGCATCAGTGCTACTTACAGTCTGATAATTAATGATGGCTTTCCCTAGCAAAAACTCTTCTGTGTTCTGTCAGCACCACTGTACATCTTTGATCGAAAGCTTTTTAAGTAGTTTCAGAAGCTGGGTCTTTAAAATAAAAATAACACACAGTGGTAATTCTCTGCCCAGGAAATAAATAGGAAAGGCTTGTAACATTTAAGTGTTGGATGTCAGCTAATCAACAATTTCAGCATCATTGCATGATGGTGAGCTGAGAAATGGGAGAACGAAGGGGCTTTGCAGCTCCTTGGAAACTGGCAATGTGAAGGAATCTTAGAACAGATTATTTTCAGGACCTTTGCTATAACCTAAATGTGGAGAGGGACCTCAGTGCTGATGAAAATCAAGCCTGCTTCTTCTTATGGAAATATAAACCATCCCAGTTGCATTTCTCCTTCATACTGCTCAGTCTTGGAAGAGGACAAAAGGAGAAAGGGAGGAAAATTCTATGCATTAAACTGCATACGTTGAACTGTATGCATGAGTCTTTGCTAAGCAGAAGTCCCCAAGGTCACATCCCATCCCCAGAACGCACCTCTGGAGCTGGGAGCACACCCTGCTCTGTGGGGAGGCATGACAGGCTGCAGGCAGCTCGGAAACCTCAGGCAGGGTCTCCATGCCCACCGTTCCTCAGCTTTCCTGAAGTTAGAATTGGTCTCCATTCTCAGATGGGCTTCCTTTCCTTGCCTTTTTCTGCCTGGTCCCTTTGGGAGCACCTCGGAGTTCTCCATCCCTCTGTTTGGTGTCACAGGGATCTCCCTCCTGGTGCATCTCCCGGTCTTCATCTCCAACCCGCCTGCTGGAAGGAGCCTGCCCTCCTCCATCAGCACACTCAGCAGAGCAGACAGCTGCCAAGTGCAGTAATTGGGCCTCACCTCACTTTGCCTCACGCTGCCAGCTGCCGCCACAATTAAGCTGCATTATTACTTTCTAAACTGAGAAACGTTTCCCCTCCTCCCTGTGCTCCCCTCCTCCTTCCCCACCCCCCCATGGTGCACTGTCAGCACATCCCAGGCTCATGGGGAGGCTCGGAGCAGCACCTCCAGATGGATTAGTGGGCATGGTGGGGGTGGGATGCTCCAACCATAATGATTCTGTGATTCTGTGAACTCCTAGAAGTCCTTGAGGAAACACATCAGAGCCAGCTGAGGAGGTGGTGCGTGTCCCATTCACTCTCTGCAGGGGGAGGTGGGTGGGTGCCCCGTGCCCTCTGCATGCAGCTCACACACCTTGGGACTGTCACTGTGGTAATTAACAGCACTTGTAGGTTTTAGTAAGATTTTACACAGTGTATCTTCTACGAAATGGTTTCTATTACTTTGAGCAGATAAAAACTGACATGGGTTCGGGATGACTTGGAAAATCAATAAGCAATAAAACTTAGCATGAAAACAAATAAATTATCCCAATCAGAAAAAGCACTGAGAAGCTGTCAAGCTAGTTAGACAGATGAAGTCAAATGTCACTCCCAGAGATGAGCAGTTGTTAGCACAGAGATGCTAGGCTCCGTTTCAGAATGTTTGCTCAACTTCATTCTCTCTTTAGGACGGAGCTTGCTTCCATCTGCCAAACTCAGTCTGAATCAAGCAGAAAGAGACAGAAATCCCATAGAACATCTCATCTTCCTAGAGGGTATCTTCTTTTCAGTTACTTTTCTGGAATTTAACACACGAGGCGGCTCAGCAGAGCAGCCCTGGCAGTGGGGGGTGTGATGCCACCAGTCCTCGTGCTGGTGTGGCCACAGGAGCTCAGCTCAGTGCAGATTTGCAGGGCTGAGCTCAGGGCTGGGGGCTGTCCCAGACCCCCCACCACACACACTGCCTGCTCAGTGCACCACGCCACAGCAGCCTCACCCTGCCTGAGCAGGGAAGGGGAAACTGACTTCTACAAGCGATTAACTAATTAAAATGCACTAGAACAATTGCAATTGAGTGTCTGACTATAACCTTCAACTCTGGCTTAATTAGTACATAAACCTTGCTTTACGTCCTGTGCAAAGGGTTGAATTGAATGTGCTGGGAATTATCTGTTCAGTGTAGCGAGGAGGGAACCAACAGCTCACTGCTACCAGTACTCCTTCTCACCTGGCTGGGCTGTGACCACTCACATCTTACAGTGCACTCAATGAGTTTAATGACTTCAGGTCAATAAGGACAGGGCTGGGAGAGCTGTTAGCCTATGTGATGGCATTACACGGAGGAAAAGTATGAATCACTTTCCAGCAGCAGAAGAAATGTATTGGTATTGCCCGTAATCATATGTTTTTAGCTAAATTAATCACTGGATCTGGTTTTGGCTCAACAGAGCTACGCCATGCTGCACTTATCCTGATTTGACTCCATGGCTTTACGTGAGCTAAGTGGGCGTTGGTATGGAGAGAGGGAAGAGCAACCCACTGGTAACCACTGGGGGCTTTGCAGAGTTGCTGGGTAGGGATGCTCAGTGGCTGGTGTGAAATATTTGGGGCTTGACTTGATATGGATGATGTTCTCCGACTTCGTAGCAAAACAAAACTGGATAAGAAATCATTCCAGCTGGAACAAAGCATTTGCTTCATTTGCTGTTGTTCAGTCAGTTGTTCAATCATATAGAAAGGAACTGAGTGATAAAGTACCATTTCGAAAGAAAAGCATTGAAAGGTTTCAAAATGGGAATTTGAAATGGGGGAAAGGAGAGCAGCAAGCTGAAGTGCACGGACTCAACGACATGGCTCTGACTGACCAGCATGTGAGTGTTAGAACACAAAGCACTGAGCTGCTCTGCTGGAGGAAACCTGGAGTCCTCACCTGGTGAACCCAGGAAACAGAAGGTTAGAACTTCTCCTTAGTGAATCGAAACGTGATGTTCCAGAGTTCAAAACTTCTCACACACAGAATGGCCTGGTTTGGAAGGGACCCCAAGGATCATGAAGCTCCAACCCCCCCACCACACGCAGGGCCACCAACCTCCACATTCAATACCAGCCCAGGCTGCCCAGGGCCCCATCCAACCTGGCCTTGAACACCTGGGGTAGCGCTTCTCAAGCACTTAAAGGTATTTTAGGGTCAGAATTGACCTTCTCCTTTGCAAATTCCTGGTTGTGGCATTTCTCAATGGGGAAAAGATGAGGTAATTTCCTGGGCAAGCTGTAGCTATTTCTGTACCCTCAGCAGCTTTTTGAACCCCTTCATGTAGCCTCACTTTTCCCCTCCCACACACAGCGCTGAGAAATAAATCCTTTGGAAATGGAAATCAGGCTAGGAGTAAACAGATTAGTAATGGTTAGTTGGTAACTCTTTATTAATTAAATGTCCTAAATACATTTAAACCTAGGCATTTAATTTAGATTTATATGGATAATTTAGATTTATAACAATAGTTATTATACATAAAGTACAATAAATGCCAATTGATTTTTATAGACAATATTTACTCAGGTGTAACTGCACTGTGAAATTTAATTATCTTCCTGCTTTGTTAGGAGGACAGGACTGGGGTTTCATAAGCAGGACCTCATAAGAGGGCTGGCAGCGAAGGGAGCTGCTCCCATTAAACACACCTTAGAAAGGCAACCTTTGTCTTGCCCCACATCTCCCACAGACATTTCCATAACTGCAAAGTAAAAAGCTCATCCTGTGCTTTTCAATGGGAAAAGTGATGGGAAATCTTTAGCTTCTTGGGGTGAGCTGTGGGCTGCAGCAGCTGCCCAAGGACTGAGAGGTTGGCTGCTAAAGTTCAACCCCTTCAGCATCCCTTCGGGTAGAAAGAAATGTAACAGATCCCACAGAGAATTTCCTGTCTGTAGGATGCATTGCTAGGTTTTGTGCCTGGAGAGGAGGAGAACCTAAATCTGATAGCATCACTTGTCATCAGAAGAGCCAGTGTATGGAAAATGATGCCAGGGAATGGGGTGCACTCACTGGTTATGAACAGAAGAGGACATTTCTGATTTCTGCCTTGGAAAAGCCTGATTCTGGGACTGTTTGTGGGGAAGGAGCCACATCAATGCGTCTCGTGCTGGGAGAAAAGAGAGGTTCTGAAACAGAAAGCGTTAATCCATTTGCTCCAAATGACTTTTAATTTTGCCATTGTTTTCATTAACAGAGTGGAGGAAGAGCAAAAGTATCATCATCATGGTGAGGATCATTTGGAATAATAACACGATTTTTGAAAAATCCCATATCTGTTGTTAACAGAAGAAGAGTTGAATTCCTAGAAAACCCTTCGGGGCACAAACCCTCTTCCCTCCCTGTCTCCAGCACTTTGGCCATCTGAGCAGCTTTGTATTTTATTGGCTCCCTCTGCAGTGGGGACTGGCAGCAGGTCAATGGGATGCGCTCAGTGCAGGAACAGTCTGTGCAGGATCTCTCGCTGTTTCATTTTGCTGAGGTTTCTACAAACATTTCATTCATTTGCAGTTCAGGATGTTTCATGTTCCATAAGCTTCGCTTCGAGATTTGTGGGAGAATGAGACCAGAATTTCAAGCAGAAGCCAATGAGACTCACCTGTGTTCACGTCAGCCCCATAAATCAGCCCAGGCACTCAAACAAGTTCATGAACCTTTGGGAAACTCGGAACAAACCCAGGCTGAATCTCCAGGCTAGATGCACAGTTTTCCTAGTAAATAATTCAGAACATGCAGCTGAGCTGGCAAGATAATGATTTCTAAAGCAAAAATAATGTAAAGCACTGATATTAGATGGGATAAACACATTTTTAATGCAGTTGTGCTAAAGAATGTGCTGGTGTAATCTCAGAATGTAAATTTGCCTGCTCTGACCACTGTGACTTTCCCCATATTTTTATTTCTCTTGCACATCACAAATACCAACAGCTCACGAAAATTAGCAGGAATCCCAAGTGCTTAAAAACCTCTGCCAAATCCAGCCTGTGCTGTGTGTTCTGTGTCCTCTTTAATGTGCAATATTGCACATTCTCTGAATGAAGAGCGAATTGGTGCTGTATGGGTTTGTTTCACAGCCCCAGTGCTGCGGGCAGGAGCTGAGCATGGGGAATCCAGCCTGCAAATGGGAGGATCCTTTAGAATCTGTAATTGAAATAATTACTTGGGATATGAGACTGTGGTGGAGGAGCTTATGCTGTGTGTTCACTTGGCACTGGTGGGGGTCTGAGAAATTTGGGTTTCACATGGCAGCTGTGCTTGCATGCAGTTGCCCAGTGTGGTGCGAGGGCCTGAACTCGTGGCACTGTACTTAAGAAGCACAAAACACTGCAAGCAAGAAGGATTCAGGAGTGCACTGTGCCACTGCACCCAATCTGAGATCCTGGCTAGCACTGTGCAGGAGAGGAGGACGGGCTGGTCAGGCTGGTCAGGCACTCACACGCCCCTGTTTGCACCTGGTCCAGACCAAAGTGCTTCTTCCCCCTTACATCCTAGGGGCACGTGCAGGAGCCCAAGCCTTGGCCTGGGACTGCTTTCAGCAAGAGCAACGAGCTCCAGCCCAGCTGTATGCTGAGAGCAGTTTACTTCTCCTCTTTGTCCTCTGGGTGCAAATGAACAAAAACGACATTTGGACAGGGCAGCGAGGTGTTTCTCTTCTGTTGGCATAAAAGAGAATGACCAGACAGAGAAATAAAGGGAGAGAAAAATCTGCTCACACGTGCACACGCAGATATTGTGATGAAAATGAAGATGCTTCTGTTGTGTGAATGTTTCGAGGAGCACAGAGCACTGGGAACATGTTCCAAATGTCAAATGGATTATACTCCAGTGCCCTTATTGTTTCATATAATTCTCATCTAATGTCACCCCTGGCAACAATAATACAAGTCTCAATATTCGCTTTGATGGAGCCTCACTGAATATTTTTAAGCAATGAGGAAATTGCCAGGGGGAGTGAGAGAAGGAGGGGCAGGCGGGATGGGGACAGCACCCAGCACGAGGGTGACAAAACAGATCCCCAAAT
This sequence comes from Centrocercus urophasianus, assembly GCF_019232065.1. Taxonomy (NCBI): domain Eukaryota; kingdom Metazoa; phylum Chordata; class Aves; order Galliformes; family Phasianidae; genus Centrocercus; species Centrocercus urophasianus. The sequence goes on from NW_024885011.1 coordinate 2,783,586, forward strand.
TAAATCCATCAGGAAGATTGAGTTTGCAATTTCAGGGTCTCTGACGCCCGCGCTGCTGCGGCTCGGCGAGGCTCACGTTTGAGTCTTAATCATGAGGTTTGTCTCCATCGGAATACAATTAGGGAGCCTGAGCTTGAAGCAAACGGATCGGAGGAGCGGAGTGAAGGCAAACACAGTAACACAAAGAGGGACAAATCTTCGTCATTTTGCCAGGCTGAACGGAGCTGTCACATTACAAGGTCAGGCCGAAGCGAGCTGATTTTGCAGGAAGGAGGGATGAAATGACTACAAAGGTGGAAAGTGCAGAGAGGCAGCACTGGCTCATCCTCCGTTATTTGATTGCTCTTCTGACCCCACAGGTTTTCATAAAGTTGATTAACAGATCCAGGAGCCATGCTGCTTCCCATCCTCCTTCCAGGCGGGCTGAGAAAACAGGAGCAGCAGCACTGAGAGGCTGCTGATAAACATGCAAATGGGGTTCAGTCTGCCAGGAGCTGCACACCAAGTGGAACCTCAGCTGGGCGGCTCCTGGAACCACAGATGGGATCAGGACAACTGCATCCTTCCCATCCACCCGGCGCAGGGCAGTGAGCCCTCTCCTGGGGCAGGACCTGCAAGAGTAAGCAGGAATTAGGAGCGTTCGAGCTGCGTTCAGTTCAGGCTTTAATCTGCAGAGCGTGAAGAAATTCTCATTAAAGTCAGTCACCAAAGTTTATGTCCATTTGACCTGTAGAAAGGTTAGTTCAAAACAAAATCTTTGTGTGGGAAGAATGGAAAACACTTCAAAGCAGCTAAATCAGAGGAAGATGCTTAGCCTTTTAATTTAATTCTCCAAGGAGTCTTCTAGCATGGATACAGCAGTCTGTTCCAAATCGGTGCTGTCATTCCAGACACACAGACCTGGGAATGGACAATTCGGGGTCCATAATATTTATAATCTCAGTGTGTAGCCTCTCTTCTGTGTCCTGCTGTCTACTCTGATTGCACGGTGTTTGTCTTACTCCAAGAGCCATCATATGTGACGCGGACATAATGTTTCCCTTCTTATTTCTCCTTTAAATTATAGGAGTTTCACTGAGCTCTATGATTTGTGCAGGCAGTATTACAGGCATCAATCACAGCTTGCCTTTTCCCTTCCATCTCTAATGGCACAAGGTTCTTCCTTCAGTGCTCACGGTCCCACACAGACCTAGTGTGAGTTAAAAGCTATCAGCTGGGGAGGGGCTGGAAGGGCAGAGCAGTGTTCATTCTTAGAGGTCAGACGGGTGAGCAAAAAGCAAAATACTGTCAGCTTGTGCAGCCATGATCTGAACATCACTTTTTATGGTTATCTGCTCCTGTTTCATGACAGGGATTCAGGAGATGGGCGGGCTGTGCACAGCTCCCAGTTCCTGCTCATCAGGTCCCTTTATTCCCTTTCCTTGGTTACAGAGCTGGGACCAAGCTTCTCCCTGGCCATTACCAGCCTGAAGTATATTTTATATAGGATCTCTGCAGTGAGAGGAGGTGTGGACAGAACCTGCACAACCTGCTTGGATACCACGTTACCAACAGGTAGTGAGATAAATCCCACTTTACACTCCCTCTTCAGCTGGTGAAAACAGAAGGGCGCCCTGCAGAAGTCACCTTCAGTCCCCAAATAGTCTCATGCTGACTGAAGATCCCAATCTCTTGCTGTTGGCTGCAAAGTATCTTAATTTAGCTACTCAGTGAGGTACTTGCACCCAAGAGTGAGCACCCAAGAGCATGCAACTTTACATTTAAGCTAAGGGGCCCCTAAAAAGTATCAGAGCAGCCACTTTCATAAATGTGTACCGTCATAAACACGTACCAGAACAGACTAAGGGAGATTTAGGATATATAAAGAGTAGAGTCTTTAGAAGATACGCTGCCTTACTCTCCCTGCTGAAATTCTGCTGTTGGGTTTGGCTCGTTTTCAGCCCTTGAGAGCTGACCAGACGCTGTCAGAATTGTCCCCTTCCTGAGGAGCAACAGAAGATGGTTTTGTAATCCATGGCCCTGAGAAGATGGTCTTGCTTACAGTAACCCATGGCCTTGAGGGCTGTCCTTTTGGTGCCCTTCCTCCTCTCATCCCCACGAAATGCAATAATAGCCAGCCACCTGCAACTTGCTTTTGTACTGCTGGTGTTTGGTATTCTCTCTGCTACTGCCTGAGGGTATGTGCCAATCTGTTAATACATATATAAATATTATCCTTATTAATCCCTCGGAGAAAAATAGTATCAACAAAACTTATTATTATTTCCTTAGCGGCTGACTGAGTAATGTGAACCAGATGATGTTTATGTTTAAGAAATGAAAATGCCAATAAAAAAGTAATTTTAAATAAGTCACCTCTTGGTATTTTCCTCTACCAAATGGAGGAATAACAGAGACATGCTACATCTGCGTGTTAAAATTCAGCAAAAACAAATGGCCTTTATTGCAGCAGTCACAGTGGTTACAGCCATGATGGCCCCACTGCAGGGCTGCACTCTAATTTTTAGTACATTCCTAAATGTTCAGCACTTCTGTGGGAAGTGCTTAATAAATTAAGAGTTTGTGAATGCTTCTGGCCAGAGTGCAGAGCTGCCAGGTCTCAGTTGTGCCCTTCAGAGTGCAGAGCTGGGAAGACAGGTCTGCTGCTGGGAAAAGCTGGTGTAACTCTTTGTGCTCGGTAAGGCCACGCTTCTTTACATGGATGTATGTAGTTCTGGAGCTCAGTCATCCATACCAACAGCACAAGGTGAAAGAAAGAGGGAAAAATCAGTAAAATCACACTTAAACTTCTCCAAATAGGACAAAAGCAGCACTGCAGCTGTAGGAATGGCCCTCTGCATTCAGGCAGTGAGGGAACCCAAGGCAAATACCATTGGTGGATGATTCTGTTCTGCAAGGAGACATATTTATCTGATGCTTATTAGAGAGCGTGTATCTGACCAGATGTGAAGCTCAGAAAACTCTTTCCAATTTCCTGCTTCCATATGTCCATTGCTTCCCAAAGTTTTCATCTTCCAAGCTGTAATTATTACTGATTGATCCTTTTCATTAAATGATTTCTTGTTTTTTTGTTTGTTTTGAGTCTTTGAATTCCGTAAGCGAAATCCTTTTTTTTTTTTTTGCCATTTTTAGTTCCAATTATCAAAGAAAGAACCATCCAGAGCTAAAAAAACAGAACGGCCAAATTATAAACCAACGCTGCCCATCATCTTCCAGAAATGAGAATAATCAGGCTACTTTTCTAACATGATGAAAATAGAGCTCTCCATTGCAAGTGGATTGCGTTGCATCTGTCAGACTTCGGCCTTGTCTGTGATTACGAGCTGGCTATCGTCCACTTCCAATTGCCTTGCACCTCTCTCAATAGCTGAGGTTTCTCCTCGAGCTCCAGCCTGGCCTATTGTGTGATCAGATGGGCCTCTCAGCTTGCTTAAAAATGCAATCAATTGTCTAGTCTTTCTGGCTGTGAAAATAATAATAATGTTTAAAAAACTGCTTCTTAAAGAGAGAGAGTTAGACAGCAAGATGCTGGTATGAATTTCTCTTTCTGCAGTATATCTGCTCATGTCTCTCCCTCTCTTGCTGATCGTCTATCTGTCTTTCTAAAAATAATAGATGTTTTTAAAAAATAGTTTAAAAAAGGTGATAGTCATTCAGCAGAAGGCATTATAGCCCATAAATTTCATTCAGGCCTTTATGTGAGAACCAGAAAGGGCTTAGCTTTAGTGCTGGCTTCTGAAAGGGCTGACTTTCTTCCAATAAGAGCCCACGTGGGAAGTGAAGGGCTCAGCTGGGTGAACCTGGGATAGACGAACCTGAGTACCGTGCTAATGGAGCTGAGCATCTCCAGATCAGGCTCCATCCAGAGGATGAAGGTTTAGCAGACATGGTGGTGATTTAGTGGGTAGGTAGTGACCGACTGATGGTTGGTCCCGACGATGGGACTTGATGATCTCAGTGGTCTTTTCCAACCTTAACAATTCTATGATTCCAGGTTGTATGGAAACTCCTGAATCACGGCCTGAACTTCTGTTTGACCACCTCTCCTAGATCCCATTTAAGAGCTGACTACCACTGGGAAAGGATCTCTTTTGGAGATTGTTCCTTTTGGATTCTTCTCAGCGAGCCCAGAACAAGGGTAAGCTTTCCATCCATTCTTTTTTAGCGTGACAACCTGTTTAGCCTAACTTGCTTGTATATTTCTTAATTGTAACATGCCTGTATTCATTGATTATACAGTGGTGTACATCTCTGCTCTTCCTCCCCATGCCTCGTCCTCCCCATGCAGCTCCGCAGCCCAGGGCCAGAGCAGCAGGGTTAGAAAAGTTTTCTTCCCCCTTCGAAATAAAAAAAGCTTCTCAGGCAGGCACACATCTCCAACATGCAGCGGATGGAACAATTAAAAAATGATAACAGCTCTATCTTGGTTCTGAACACTCCAGTAGAGTGAGGAGATAAACCCCCGTTCATTCAAAGTCATTAACGGCTCAGCAATTTCAGTGCCATTTCCCATCGAAATGTATGAATTTTTAATCCTTTAATTGCATGCTATCCTAAACACCACGTGTGCTTCCTTCTTATTTACCCGCTTGCTTTTGTTGTGAGGTAAATATGTTTCTGAGCTGGCTTTTCTTGGGAAGAACCCATTGTGATCTGTCTGCGGGCAGGCAGTGGGGCCTCTGGTGGGCTCTGATGGGGCGGGCTGAGATCCTGGATGGGCACAAGGCTGGGGGAAAGCAGGGCTTTTCTTACCAGCCCCTGAACTGGCTTTCATGATAACGGGAAAATTAATTACTAGGGAGATTACTGAAAGGAATAATCTGCTGATTGTGTTTATTTGAGGCATCTGTTTGGTTTTGTTTCTGAAGAAACTCCTGTGTTTTGCTCTTGGAGCTCTGAATGGCCGGTGCTACAGCAATTGTTGCAATAAATAGGCGTTCATTTCTGACCTCAGGAATGTTTGTGGAGCTTTGTCTGCTCTGAGCAGGGCTTTTAGGAGACTGAACACAACGGCTCATGCCAAGATTGAGATCACGTCTTCTCAACGACTGGGGAGACTGGAGACAGGGATTAACTCTAGATCACGAGCTTCATAATTATAACAGGGCTCATTTAACGGAAATAATCAACAGAACAAACTACTTCTAAAGCATCTGATACTTGTTGGGAGGAAAAAGGAGGTAATTTTTCTTGTCATGAAGGATCTATCAGCAGTTCATGGTGACAATTACAATATTTATTTGCCTTCAGTAACTTTCCTGTTGTGGATGGGTTTGTTTCTTGCCTGTGGAATAAGAGTAAATAATCTGTGAAATTCCTGCAGGTTTTGTCTGACACTCCATTGCTCTCCCTTTTGCATTTTTACCTGCACTTCTACAAATTTAGTATGTCGAGCTCTAAATGAGGACCCTGATGGTCTTCACTCGCCTTGCACTTTGCTGCAAATTGGTGACATAAATTTCAAGCCAACGAATAACGTGGGCAATGGAATTGAAGGGCAGAAGATATCACAGGAATTACTGAGCTGATTTCCTCCATAGCTCAGGTCACACATGGAGTAATTCCTAAGCTGGAGGACATTAGTCTTCCCATTATGCAAGGCGTATTGGTTCAAAAGTTCAACTGTTTGGCAAAATTCACATGGTACCCTTGTGCTCTGAGCAAGGAGGGAGCATATATTTGGGTCTCACAAGATGCCTGTGAACTGAAACGTGTGTCATAAATCTGAGCTTTTTGCCACTGTACTTGAGCCAGACTTCTGCGGATGTTTAGAAGGGTTTGAAATGCCCACGGAAGAGATAAGGCTGGGGGCAAAGGGGTGCTGATCTTCTTGCAGATGGGAAAGCGTGTTGCCTCTCAGAGCTTTGTTGGAGTTGTGATGGATTTGTGAATCCCAGCATCGCTATCATGTATGTCACCTTCATATGTTCTTTGACCCAACAGGACTTGAAAAGTACCGGAATGCTCAGACATACACATCCTGATCTAATTATGCAGATTCAGACAATCTGCTGGGAATTGAGATCAGGGTTTGAGTGCAGTGCAGCACAGGTCTGAAAGCAAACATGGCTGTGAGGTGCTGGTACTCTCCTGGCTCAGAACTTTAATGGCTGAAATCAGCACAGAGCCACCTGTTACTGTGTTCTGAGCAGGATTGGCCCCTAACTGAGGTCTGAACCTACTAATGTTTAGAGTTTTTCAGTACCACGAAGCCGAGCCAAATCAGTCCTGAGGTCTCCTTGCTAACACAGATGATATTTTGTAAACTCCTCACCGATTCAAAATGTTAAATGCGGTAAAGCAAATGTTTTCTTAAGCAAGCTATTTGCAAGTCAGGACCAAATGCATGCTTCACGCTGGCTAATATCCAGCATGACATGGCTGAGCAGGTGTACAGATATTAATGTCTTTGTATTAGGACCTGCAGTAAATACGATTCCAGCAATATCACAGGGACCAATTGGCTATTAAGCTAGAGGCTAAATTTGTTGGTTTTTATTTTTTAATGTCGCAATAAATCTTTGTTTTCTACAAAGCATAGGAAAATATTAAATCAAATCCCCTTCTTCTCTCCCCTCCCACCCCTCCTTAGTTATTGATTGAGAGTATTATATATCAACTAACCACAAGGAGAGCATGCCATAACTCTGATTGATCACCCGTATATTTCTGGCATTAGTTCTGTGACAAGTGCATGCTTTGCTGGCCACCCTTGTCTGTGCTTTATGGCACTGGCCTTCTCCCCTGGCCGATTCATAGATTAAATGATGGGAGCAGCATGATGCATGAGGTCTTTCGAGGTGACCTTCTGCCCAGGGAGCTGGGTACCTTGCTGCATAGGAAAGACAAACACTTCCCCCTCTCCCAAAATAACGTTTGTCTATGCAAAAAAACCTGCTCATGAAAACAGAAGGAAAGGAGGTAGAGGGGAGAGCAAGAATGAGAGGCAAAGAAAAGCTGCTAAGCTCAGAATAGGATCGGTGATCTTCATGTGATTTCACCTCCAGGGTCACAGCAGTCTCTGCGCAAACACCAGGTGCAGCAAAATCTTGTGTTTGTTACCAAAATGCAACAGACTCACAGGCTGCATCGTGCAGCCCTTCCCTGCTGCCCAGTCCTACAGCCCACACAAGGGAGTTGTGATCTCATTGCTCTTTGGCTCTCAGTCTTTGCTTCTCTGTTTCTTTTGCACGGAGGACCTGAGCCCTCCTGGTGCGTTTCAGATCCTTGTTGATGGCAGAGAATCATTTCTCACGCGTGGTTAATTTTGCCATATTAACTAACAGAAGGAAAATGCTGTTATGAATATAACATAATTCAGAATCATCCCTTAGCAGATTTTACTTTGGTGGGATAAATTTATCCGTGTCAGATTTTAAGAGCTGTCCACTGCTGATTCCTAATGAGGCAAACCAGCTCTGGATAACAATAATTTCTACAAATCTGCTTATCTGGGCTAAGTGTTTATCCCTTTAGCTGGATACCTCTTGATCCAGAATCATTGTTATAAAACATACGCAGGGAGTGTCTGCAACAAGCATGTAATTGAAAAGCACTTGCTTGCTTAGTTGTTCAGTGCTCAGTAGAAAACCAAGAACAGGAATTGAAGTGCCTGTTGCCAATCCTCTTCCCCAGTGTAGCACATGGGAGGCTTTAAAATAATGCCTTCAAATAACCAGCTTGGGGGACTGGATGAGACCAGTGGAACACCAGCAGTTGGAACACTGAACCAAAGAGAAGTTGTCAGAGCCCAGAAGAACATGGGAGCAAACAGAGACCTTGAAAGAGAAGCTGAAGGAACGTTACTGTGAGGAAGAAATACTTGGGTTAAATGGCTGTCGAAGAGGAAGGAGGAAAAATGCTGACTGTGGTCTGTAATTAATCTGTCGGGGTTGGCTTAAAAAGCTTCTTGCTTAAATGGAAATGTATGGACTGAAAGGGTAGATCAGACATATATCTCAGATTATAGTTTTTGGCCCACAGCATCATAGAAACTCATTTCAAGGTAGATTCAGTGAAGGAAAATAAAATGGAACACTGAAAGTACAACTTGTTAGTGGTGATAGGTGAAAACCATTGTGGCAGTCCTAAAGGAGACAGTCAGGGATTATTTTGCCAAAATGTCCATTTTGTCTGTTAATTTAAAGCTCATGCACTAGGTGAGCTCTCAGGGCCCTTTTTAGATCCTCATCACAATACTTGTAGAAATCCAAGACAAAAATATTGCAGTTTTCACTGAGGCTCACCAGCAAGGAGTGGTGCTGGAGGAACCAGCTCAGCGCATCACTATGGGCAGCTTCCTCTATGTGGGATGGGGATTCCAGCGTCACCCATCAGGCTGGGGACAGAACAGCTAAAGAAGAGCATTTCACTGAAAAATGGGACTCCTGGAGTGCTGAGAAATGCCACAGGCCAGTGCTGCTGTCCTTGTGTGACTGTAGGATGGCCCACTTGGGCATCCCAATATGCTGGTCACTGAGAACATGATGGGACGTGAAGTGGCAGATGGCCCCTTATTTCCCATTATTTCAGGTAGACTGGACCTGTGTTATTCACAGCTCCAAAAACCAGCAGCGAAACCCTGGCTCTCATTCATGTGTGTCACTTGGCAATTTGTCTGCAGTGGATATTGCTTCAGTAGCATTCGAATAAACAAATTAAGGGAGGGGAAAGCAACAAATGCAGCTTAAGACTAATTCCCCTCCACCCACCGAATCACTGAGGGCCTGTAAGAGTGTTCAAAGCCAAATTACACTTCAGTGCATAGGATTTAATTTGCATCTGCCAACTGCAGAAGGGGGATTTAGTTGGGTAGGGCATTTGCATTCCATAAAAGGAGTTGATCTCTAATTAAACTAATATCATGTTTGAATTTGCAGAATGATAACTAGGAAGACAAAACACGCAGGTCTCGGCAAGAGAAAGGAGCAGGATCAGGGCAGGGGAGGAGAATGTCCTTAGTCTGAAATGCCAAACACAAACAAATGTATTTCATGACCTCAGAGGTCTGGGCACCATTTGTGCAGGTGTTGCTCAGAAGAGGCCCAGGAGCTTGGCAAGGTCCAACCTCTTTCCTGGTGAAATTAGAAGTTAGCTCACATTAGTTCTGTACATTCAAACCTTTCTTTGCATGTGAAGATGACTCTCTATTTTTAATGTTCAGCCTTATTAGGACACAGCTGGGTATTTGACCCCAATTGTAGCCACACCAGTTCAGCAAGAAGAATGCGAGGGCTTACAATTCATGAAGTAAGTCAGAAAGAGCCCATGTTTGTCTGCATAGCAGCCCAGATCCACCCACAAGATGATGCTGAGTGGTCCTGACAGCCTCTGAGCAAGTACAGGAAGAAAACATATCATCCAGCTAAGCAAAGATCCATTTAAATTTTTTTTCTTTGGTTATGCTGAATCAATATTTATTTTCCAACTCCTGAACGCACGGAGGAAATTCTTTCAGGGCAGCTCAGGCCACCAGAGACAGAAGTATTTCTTACCTGCCATCAAACATTCAGGAAAATCAGTAAACTGTGGCAATTATTTTCACAGATCAATAGATTTTAAGGCCAGATAGGAGCACAATTGCAGCCATCAGCTCTGATTTCCTGCTGTAGAAATCACAGAGTGATTCCCTTTCTGAGCCCAACACTGCGTGTTTGAACCAGAATGCATCTTCTAGTAAGACATCAGCCTATCTTGATTGAAAGACAGCAGCTGACGAGGAAAGAACACCATCCATCAGTGAGACCTCTCATGATAAATTACCCTCCTTCTTAAAACATTGCTCTTTATTTACTCCTTAAATTCTTCCAATCTTCATCCTCAAACTACTGACGGCAGGCTGATGGGGAGGTGAGCTCCTCAGACCAGATATGCATCTGACAGAGGCCATCCTTGTTCTGCAGCTTACTTTGGGCTCTGATCAAATCACAGTGTATTCTTTGCTGCAACATGCAAGTACCCTTCTCAGTACATGTTCCACTTAAGCTGATGTCTTCCTTCTGACAACACAGCTGGAGAAGACAGAAATCTCCTTTAGGACAGCATCAGAAGAAGAGTTAGGTTGTGATACAGCCATGCCTTGTGCAGAACAGCTCAGGGTGGTTTCCTGGACCAGCATTTGCCCATGGCCAGTGATTGCTGTGCCCCTCATGTACACATCAACCTCTGATGTGGAGTCACAGAGCCACAGCACAGCCCATGGAAGGGACCTGGGAAGATCATCAGGTCCACGGGGTGGGGAGCCTGGATGAGATGCCCAGCACTGCTATCCATTTGCATCTTAAGAGCCCCAAGGATGGGGATTCCACCATGACCCTGTGGCTCCTGGTGAAGAGACAGATTCCATCCTCCTTCAAATCCTGGAATACTGTCATTAAATCCCCCCTGCAAAATCTCTTACGGGTTGAAAAGCCCTCACTCTTTCAGTCTTCCTCCATAGGACAGGTTCTCCAGTCCTTTGGTCGAGGTCACAAGCCCTCCCTGGGACCCTAATCACATATCCACAGCTCCACATGGGCTCACTCACAGTAGAGGTGCAGGGGCAGGAGCTGAAGTCTTTGGTCAAACAGTGTCTGTCTGTCTGTCTGTCTGGGGAGCTGGCCTGGCATGAGGTCTGCAGGGCTTTTCAGTGTCAGCCCAGACTCCAGCTGCCTGCTCCATGCTGCTTCCCCCAGGCCACAGCTGACAGCACCATCAGCAGAGCAGCCCCTCCAGGCTCAGGGGGAAATCCCAGCCGCATTAAAAGCAAGGAGTTCTGTTTTTATCTCTGATGGGACCTTTTGCTTGGAAACTTTAGAGATGAGAATATTCATAGCCCTGTTATGCATGCTGCGCATAAGAACTCGGGTTTGTAATGGAAAACAGAGCTCCAGAGCACTTCTTTTACATAGCTAATTTTAATATCATTTTTTATTTATTTTGCAGTGAAGTGCATCTGCCTTACAATACTTACCCAAGTAAATATCCCATTTCACCTCTCTCCCAGGAAACAGATGTACACAGATCAAACCAAGAAAGACGACTGCTTATTTTCTTCCCTTATGGTTCAATCCTGTGCATATGCCACAGTGTGTGGCATTTTCCACTCCTCAAAGGCAGAATACACACATGACATTAAAGCTTGCTTTCCCAGAAGTTAGTGTTTTCTCAGATGAAAGCACCCAACTAAAATATCCTTTGGACAGAAATAAAACAGGTAACTTTTCAAGCTAATGAGGTATCTGTGGTCAAGTTCTGATCTCTGTTGCAGCGTTACACACCTGTGTTGACTCCCTGCAGGAGATAAAAGCCCCTGCCCCATCTGATGGGTAAAATAAATTCTCTCATGACATCAGCCAGTATTTTTCTAAACTCCCTCAGTAATTCAAGCCCCCACATCTCTTGGGATGCTCGTTTCCTGAGCTGCTGGAAGCAGCAGCACAGTGCTGTAGTTGTGGAGCTGCTCCCAAGTGCATGCCAGCAGTGGTGAGAGTTGGTCCCATCTCCCAGCTGTGCCTCTGGGCAGCGAGAGGGGCTGAGTGCCTGGGGAAGATGGATTCCCTTCTATCAGCTCTGAGCAAAAAGCAGAGCAGGACAGCTAGAGCTTTTGGACTATCTTGAAGAAACCATGCAGAGCATTGCTTTCCCCAAAGACAAAATCTTGCACAGGCCCTGTGCTTTGGGCTCGCGACTCAAACCTGCGGCAGAGACTAAAATGAAAAGTGTCACCCAGCACAGAGCAACATGGAGCAGAGATGCCTTCCTTTGCTTTTTCCTCCTTGAAACAGCATATGGGAAGACAGCAGAAGGAGAGGGAAGGCTGTGCTGTTACAGAGCTGCAGGGCAATCAGCCTCAGGAATGGTGGCTTCCTTTATATATATATATTTATGTATGCATATATATATATATATAACATAAGAGAATTGTAATCATAGCTCAGTGAGCCTTCAAAACTGTCAAAATGCACAGAATTCCTCATGAGGAGGGGAGAAAAAAAAGGCAGCTTGTCAACATGCTTTGCATGCTGAGGCTGGTGTTCCAGCAGGCTGCTGGCTGCTGTAGGAGATTATAAAGTCAGTTTGGTTTCGCAGCGGGATGCAGGGGGAAGTGGAGGGGAAATATCTACCTGTGCAATCCCAATTAACATAAATTAGCAGGTCCTGCTCTCCAGGAATAAACAAACAAACAGTATTGGTGGGAATAAAGGGCAGCATGGGGGCAGATTGGTTCTTTTTTGCCACTGGAACTGGGAAGGTGCAAACGTTGGCAGTGTCTTGGGGAAGGGAGAAGTGGAGTTGGGCAGGGAGATGCCTCCAGGCCTCTCGTGGTCCATGGGATGTGTGTGGGGTTTCCTTTGAGCTCCCTGGTTCAGCCCCGAGCATGAGGAGGACCCTCTCCAGGGTGAGCTTCACCCCACCTGAAACTCCTGGCTTCTACTGTGGTCAGGAGGAAGCAAGGTGACATGGTGACCGTCCTGTGCCAGATGGCAGAAGAAACTTCTCATTCAGCCCTGGGCTATTTGAGGGCTATTTGAGTACCTGTAGCTCCAGCTGTCGGCAGGAGGAGGCACCAGGCACATCAGGATCTATTCAGGATATTCAGAATAGAACACCCAGCATCTGTTTGCATCTTCAGGTGCCTCGGCGCCTTGACAAACCTTGTCTTTCCTCACCAGGAAGTGGAGGCAGTGGCACTGCCGTCCATCAGAGCAAGGCTGGGCTCACAAGTCTGTGATAGCTGCAAGGCATGATGGCAGCACATTCCTGGGAAGTGTGAGCTGAGGGGGTGCTGACACCTGCAAACACCTGCCCAGATGTTTTAAGTGAAAGGGAAGCAAGCAGGAGCTGTGATAAGGGGTGGCTTTTTGGACAGGCTCATTGCTTGCATTCTGCCTTTTGCAAAACCAGGGCTTGAGATAGGAGCTAAGGAGCAAAGCCTGGAGGGTTTGTGAAAATAGACATTTCTAGTCTGGCAGGCTGAAATCAGTTCATATTCAGTCCCTGAAAACTCCTAAAATATGCAGACAGATGGCCTCACACCAGCCTTCTCTCTGAAGGAACAAAATCCTACATATCTCGTTTTCTGTAATATCTTCTTCCTATGCTGTTCTGACCCCCACCTCTTTACCCCATTAAAATCTGTGGCTTTCAGTAGCTTCATAGACAGAACACAAGAAATCAGGAACAACTGATACAGTGCTTTGGCTCCTATCCTCAGATGGAGACCTCAGCAGCACTTTATTGATTTACAAGCAGCAGGATCAGGTCTCTTTTTCATGCGTAAAATACAGAAATTGCTGCTTTCACTACAGCTTGTGTTATCTCCAATTAGCTGCACTGACATGATTTGTTCTCCCATAGTCTTTGTTGCATAACTAATCATAGCCAATAAATATAAACACAAAAAATAATTAGCCTAAATTGTCTAGACGTACGTGCCAAGCACATCCATTTAAACATGAAGAGGACATGCAGATTTCCTGAGATTATAACATTTTATTTCAGTTTATTCCAGTCTGCGGAGCTTTGGGTGAAGTAGGGGATGGAGGTGCACGTGAAGGGCTGTAGCTATAGTGATGTACATCCAAATAAACCCTATCTGCTCTCCAGGTAATTCAGTGTTTAATTCAGCGTCAGTTCTGTTTATCACTTCGTTCCAGGCGATCCCAGCATTTTGACATTCCCAGAGCATATGTCTGAGTATTAATGAAATATTAAAAGAAGTCCCCAATAAGAGCTTCCACTAGGAAGGGGGGAAGATGAGCAGAACCCCTGCTGCTGCTTCTTGTTCTTAATAGCAGTAACGATGCCACCCCAAGGACTGGTTTGCTGGCGCTAACTTAATAGCGGTAATTGATGGGGATGGAATATCATTGCTGTGAGCTACTTGAAAGCAAAGCTGAGACGGGCTGTCTGGGGAGGACAGGAGCACAATGACACACTGGTGGTTCCCAGGTGGTGCCAGGTGACCCAGCAGCTCCCCATGGCTCGGGCAGAAGAGGTGCCTGCGTGCTCTATCAGCTCTCAGTGCCATCCGGACGCGTGCAGCTTTGCCTTTATCAGACACGTTAGCAGGATCAGTGCTGGGCTGTCACAGCTGCTGTGAATCTAGAGGGTTTTTTTCTTTTGCTGTTCCCTTCTGGGCAATTCTTGTCACCACCAGTTGATGGAAAAGTGTATTTATTACCTAGAAGTTTCCAGGCTGCTCTTCTCGCCTACTGGAGCACAAGGCTACCCAGCCACAAAATCTATATGAAGCATGGCCAGCACTTACAGTGCAGTCACAGCTTTTATTTAAAATCGAAGCAGGCTGTTTCAGCCTTTGCACTGATAGCCCGAAAATGTGAACAACTTTGCAGGCAGCTGAAACTCTGAGACAGGAGGCTGAGAGTCCTCTGTGTGTGACCTCAGCAGCTCTCCTGGCATTTCAGCAGCTCTGTTGACTTAGAAGGAGGACACAAACTTTTTGAATGGGAGAGATTGGTAATGCTGCTGTTTTCTGCACGAGGGCTGTCCTTTCAAGTTTAATTTTTAAATCTGCTGGGTTGGTGCTTATTGTGTCCCGCATCACCGTCTATATTGCATTTGCTTTATTTCCCTGGGGCTGAGCTTTGCTTGCACCGTGTCCCTCTGTGTGAAAAACAGAGCAGGAGCTGGTTGTTGGGTAGCTGTGCTTTCTGCTAGTGAGGTGAGGGCCACTTAATAATCCCCCCCCAGGCTTTCCAACATTGCATGTAATGCACACTGATGTCTGTAAATCCGAATGCTTCTCCAAAGTGTGCAGAGTGGGATTGGGAATCTCAGGGGAAGGAGCCATCCTCATTTACTCCTCGTGATGCAAACTGAGAGGTGAAAGGAAGCATAAGGAGGCTTGGCCATGAGCCTGTCAGCAAGGATTGTTCCAAACCTCCTTCAGATCAACCTCAGCTGCTGATTATATTAGCTGTGGGTTGTATGCAAGGGCTGTGTGAGGATGGGGATGCTGGGTTGGCAGGTCCACCACGTGCTCTATTCTGCAAGATATTCCCAGCAAGACTTAAGAGAAGTTTTAGCAACATCCAGCAATTAATGGAAAGCTTTCGATGGGTTTCAGGCATGTGCTCTGCACTGATCCAGTTGAGAGAAAGGGTTCTTCATCAGCAGAGATCTCCCCAGACCTGCAGCACATTGCTGTGCTCAGGCACATTCATCATCGAGGCAAAGGTGTAGGTTTGTGGGAAGCTCTGGGCCTGATTATTTATGTCACGCTTAAAAGTTGGAGTTTTCTCATGCAGAATTGAAGCACTGCACAAATATGCCAATTTACACATCATTTTCTATGGGAAGCTGAATGGTTTCATTTCAGCGGTCTCGTTTCATTTCAGTTGTGTCCTAAATCTGTTGTTTCAAGACAGTAAATCCGTAGGTTTTCTATATTATTGTTATGCTTCATTTCTTTTGATCAATTTTATTACATCATAATTCACATTGTCTCACGGTACAGATTTCATATCGCAATGTTTAGGATCGTCTAAACAACATTTCTACCTCTTCGGAATGATAAGTTCTGAAATTAGGGAGCTCGGATGATGCAGCCACATTGAAACAACCACCGTGCAGCATCCAATGGAGCAAATGTTCACCATTCCTGCTGCACCGTTCTTTATTATGGTTGTCATTATTACTACAGCTGTGTTTTGTTGTTTTTTTTTTCTTTCTGAACCAGAATGAAGTTTCAAAGGGAAGTGGTAACGTTTAAAAAGAATGGCAGTCTCCTTTTCAAGCCCCATCGCTGTCTCACAGTGTCCCTGGGATTAGCAGGGAAGCAGTTCCCTTCCGGTATCAGTTTGTGAATGACTCCTCGGGATCTCACCACTCATTCCCCTTTCCCCAGATATCAGCCTGCTCACACGTGGGTGTCTGATGATGCCATTTCCAAGGTGAAATTGCAGGTTTTGACAGCACTCTTTTTGCTGTAGCAACTTGGTTTTCCGCAGCGTTACCATCTGCTGCTCAGAAGGTGGGTGAGCCATCCTCGGGCACAGCGAGAGCTCAGGCAGATTTTTGGTCTCAAGGCTGAGATTTTGGAGGATGCAGAAGCGTGTCCTATCAATGGGAAGTCCCGTGGGCAGACAGGGAGCCCTGCAGGCTGCACCCCACACTCTTTGGTAGCGCTGGAGCACAGTTTATTCGTGTAAGAATGTTGTGCTCTCAGATTGCAAGTCCTTCAGATTATGGGCTGAGTTAACAACATGAAGTCGTCAGAGCTTTTGAGATTTCATGTTAGCAACTTGCATGCAAATACATGCAAATAAATGCAAATAGACAGACACTTCTTGCAGCCCAGGTTATTAAAGGAGCTGCTGCTCATAAGAGGATTTTCATAATAAGGATCCCACAACATCCATTAAAACACAGTTTACTGTAAATTACACTAAATACAGGGTTGTTATCCTTGACAGAGCTTTGCAGAAGGAAGGAGCAGGAGTGACGCTGCTTCTCCCCACCTCATCTCCTGTCTCCTCTCCATGTCTCACAGTCTCTTGCAGTAGGGCAGCCTGTAATTAATCGTCATTAATGCCCCACTGGGCGCTGCGAGATGATTTTAAGAGCCAGTGTGGTCCAGCTGCCTTATCAGACCTGTGCCATGGGTCTGTGATGGCACTGGGTCTGCTCGGCAGCTCCTGGCTGCTATCAGCACCAGTGTACTGCTGGCACTTCCCAGGGCTCGTCCATGAGCTCCATCAGCAAGAAGGTCTTTTCCATCCTTCAGTGCAACAGCACAACAAATTGAAGGGACAGGATGCTACAGCTCCAGTAGCAGTCAGAAGTATTTGCATGCTGGCTTTGTGCTTGCAAGTCACAGAATAACAGAATGGCCAGGGTTGGGAGGGACCTTAAGGATCATGAATCTCCAACCCCCTGCCACATACAGGGCCACCAACCTCCACGTTTCATAGCAGCCCAGGCTGCCCAGGGCCCCATCCAACCTGGCCTTGAACATCTCCAGGGATGGGGCATCCACAGTCTCTCTGGACAGCTGTTCCAGCACCTCACCACTCTTTCTGTAAAGAATTTCCCCCTGACATCCAAAGTCCTCTCTAGAGCACCTGGATGGCTCACATCAGCAGCAGGTGACCTCCCACCTCGACTTGCTTCTCAGGCACAATAGGAAGAGGCACTTCTCTCACACCTTTCCCCTGTGGTTTAAAAAAGAGCCATTAGCGAGAGGGAGCTTTAAGAGACCGCTGAAAGAGATCTGTAAATTGAAGGAGCATCTGCTTAGGAAATGGTTGGGTCACAATCAGCCTCTTTGAGCAGGGAGGTTGGGTTCATTGGGTGAACCAGAAACCGTGATTATAGGCAGCTGCCAAGGAGAGTCACTTACCTGAACCTCTTCTGCACAGGGCAGAGGAAGAGAAATGCTTTTCTCCCTCCTTTCAAAATATTTATTTTTTTTTTTTTCAGAGAGAGAGAAAACCAAACATTGGGAAATGATTGGTCTACACTTGGAAATATTTCCCTTTTGAAAAGACCTCTCTCAGCCCCCCTCATCGTAGTGCATCTCGAGTGTCCTGCTGTACTCCTGGAGACAAGAGTTGTGACTGTCAGCCAGCTTCAGCTCTCTGAAAGGCAGGTGTTAAAGTACTCCAAGGAGTCACTTCAGGCCCATCCCTGCAAGAAGTGAAAGAAGTAACCCCTTGGAGATGCCTTGATCTCCTGGCCAACTTTTAGCTAGGTGAGCCTGGTTTGATAAATCCAGGTTGGTCCCACTTGAATTATACTCACAAACTGGAGAAAAGAATAGGACACCCACATTCCCATTCCAGGGGGTGTTGCTGTAGTGATGAGAAGCAGAAGTAGATGCTTTAATGCCTCTGCTATGGTCAGCACTACAGATGCATCCCACGTCCTTATGTAACATCCCTCCAGCCACCTCACAGAACGCCTATCCAGCAGGAGAGATGCAGTAGTAGATTTAGAAGCGTGTCGATTCACACGTTGGGTGTATATAAGCAGCAGGTGAATAATGGTAAATTCCATTTAGAAATGTTTGCCCTTGAGTCTTCTGCTGGGAACACAGTCACAAGCCTCTGTACCTTTTTAAGCACTATGGGGCTCAATGACAGTGGATTAACATGATTACCCCAACCTCTATTCCTCTCCTTTAATCACCAGACCTCACTCCCAGCGGCTGTTTGCAGCTTGCAGTCTGAGTTTATGCACTTCCTTCTGAGCAAAGAAATTTGATTCTCCTTCTCTTAGTTTCCTCTTAAATAGGTTGAAAAACCTCCAAACCAATGTTTTCATGAGAAGCTGCAATTTCTTGTGGAAAAGGAGATACTCCTGGCAGGCTGAACAGAGTAA
Organism: Centrocercus urophasianus; assembly: GCF_019232065.1. Classification (NCBI taxonomy): domain Eukaryota; kingdom Metazoa; phylum Chordata; class Aves; order Galliformes; family Phasianidae; genus Centrocercus; species Centrocercus urophasianus. Next base: position 2,801,910 of record NW_024885011.1, read on the forward strand.
CTGCATGGAAACTGAAGGGAAAAAATGTCTGTAATTATTGTTAATTCAGTGGTGTTGTTATCATCATTGCTCAAGGCAGTTCATTGCAGCAAGCACCACACGGAATATCAACAGAAGTAAAATAACTCAGTGCAGTGTACGACATTCAGCAGTAACATCAGAAAATTCATTAGAAAAAAAACAAAAACAAACAGCAACACTCAAACCCTTGAGAACACAGTTGAAGTTCACTATTTCTGAAGGCATTCGGTGAAAAGTTCCTCCCTTGGAATTAAAGCTGTGCTGTGAACCAACATCACAATGCTGCGTAGCTGGACCTGGCTCCTGCAGCACTGCTGGCTCAACTGCAGCTGGGTGACATTTCCAAACAGTTAGAATGCTGGAGACAAACAAAGTGCATTTTTCAAGCTGCATTCCTTGTGCATTCCAGCAGGTGAAGATTTGAGTTGAATTCTGCTTTGATTACAGTGCTGATTTAAGGAGTCGGAAGGAAATTATGGCTCTGTTCCACCCAGAAATGCTGAAGGAACCAGCTGGGCTTCCTAAGAACCTGTCCTGGAAGGAGGTGAATTGCCCTCAGGGCTGCCTGGTCCTCTCCATTGCCTGTATGCTCAAACTTGGGTTTAGATAACTGAACTCGAACCAATAAATCTCACCCTTAGTGAATACAAGCCCCTCACCTCTGACAGGGTTGAAACTACATATTCCTTCCAACCCATGCCATTCTATGATGCTGTGGATCTGTGATTCTATGGTTCCATGGCTGCAGACCCACGTGTTCCCCCCAGCACCCTGCTGGCTGCTCCCAGGTAAATCCTTTGCTTTTCCATCCCCCTGCTCACCACTCAACCACTGCTCATTGCTCGGGAGTGCAAACTGATGGTCACAGTAGGATAGTGCTGGATAATCCATACACAAATTCAGCTTTACATCCAGTGTATCAGTGTGACCCCCAAGGGAAACCTAAGGTCCTCCTGTTGGTACTTACAGTGAAATATTTAGGCTTGCTTTTATATATATTATATATATTGAGTCTGTTGTTATATGATAAGGTTGTTTACAGAGAAGAGGTTTGCTTCTATGAAGTATAACTGCTGGGGATGTTGGTGAGTCATGGATGCTGGTGCAGCTCCCTGGGCGACGGAGCCTTCCGAAGCTGTTTTCAGACTCTGGGCCACGTGCAGTTTTGCTGCAGTTTCGGACCTGGTCTTGGAGTCTTGCTGGAGCACTGAGGTCAAGTTCTCTGCTCCAGTAGGGAAAAATACTTCTAATTACCATGTGGCATGGGGCTGCTTGGCCTTTGATGGCTTCTCTGAAAGATGGATTTCAGTGGCTTCAGCTACAGCAGTGAGAAACATATCTAAGTACAAATGATACACTTCAGTTTGTAATCAATCATTAATTAAGATAGTCAAGGAATGCCTACATCTTGGCACTGACTAGAAAATATAACAAGCCACTCAGGTAATGAATTTCACTCACATATAGAGCAGTCCTCTGAAATAATGAGCTTTGGAAACAGTCTGTAGGTGCTGAGTGTTTATTGATGTTAGGAACTCAGTGACCCTGCTCCAGCAGGCCATGCTTTTCAGACAGCATCTTCCCTTCAGGTGCACGCTTCCTCTCATCAGGGCAGTAATTCAGGCACTGCAGCACACTAGCATGAATGGAAACATCCTGCTCTGCAGCTGGGCTGTGCAGTCAGAGCCCGTCTTTAGTCCCTGGGTGTTTTGCAGGATAAATTACAAGCTGGTCATTAACCTCTTCCTCCATTCGTGTGCATTTTCATTGCTCAGATTAAACTCCATCAGTTGAGCACAGCCAGAGTGTAGGGAGGCTGAAGTGGCACTGCAAGGTGGGATCATAGTTCTGCATTTCTTTTGGGCACTGAGATGTTGATTGTTCAGAGGAAAGGGAATCCAGCTCACTGTGGCTCCTCTTAAACTCAACAAATGCAGTGCGTGCTTATTATGGAAGGACCTGTTCTCTGTGCATTGCTCTGTCATCTCCTAAGGCTGTATTACACCAAAGGCTCTTTCCTGCCCAGTTTGCTTAACAGCATGCAGTGCAGGAGAAGGGCTGAAAAAGTCTCTTTTGTCCATACCCCGCCACATTTCAATGAGAGCAACTCCTGGAGCCACTGCCAGAAAGAGGTGAAAACGTCCACTGGAATCACCAAGAGTGGTTTGATGTTTTCCCTTGTGAGGATATTAAGATCGAGATGCTTTAGAGTCAGACACATCACCTGCCTCACAGCTAAAACAGAATTGGCCAAAGAGCTTGGTAACCTGTGGGATCTGCGTCTGATTTGCTTTGATTTACTGCATGTATCTCCTGGCAGAAACACAGACCCTGCTATCATCATCCCCGGGGTGAGCTGATGCATCTGTACATGTGCAAGAGAAAAAGAGCATTTAAACACTGGCTGGCTTGACCTTGGGAGGATGGATGGCTCTTTGATGGTTTGTGAGCTTGGTTTTGCCCAGTGCCCTCACTTCTGCAGCAGACATTGGGAGCGTCTGAATGTGCTTAGTGCAGTTCAGAGCAAAGGAAGAGGCTGGGACCTCTGCATGGCACTGAGCCTGGGCAGGCAAAGGGGGCATGAAAAATGTCAGAGCAGCCAACAGCAGGGCTTGAGCCCAGGGATTCCTGTGAGGAGATTACATGAGCATAAGCAGATGGACTCTCTGGGAAAACAAACCCAGCGACCAGTGCTGCGTGTGTGCGTGCTCCTGCAGAGAGGAGATGCAAGCAGAGCAAGGGCTGTAATCTGATGTACAGAGCAGTGGGAACAAAGGCAGGCTCCTGACCCAGCGCCCAGCAGAGAGCTAGCAGTGTTTTTAGAGGGGCCTCTCAACTTGTTCCCACTCTGTGTGTGCACCAGAGATAAGAGGGACAGAGACTGGGATCCGTTTGTTTAGCTGTGTAAACAACTCAGCTGACAGCTAAAATTACAAGCTGCTGGTGAAAGCATGGGCTTTCGTGTTGATCCACCATACACCCAACCCTATCTTTCCTACTGTGCACACAGCAAAATTAAATAAAGCGAAAGCTAGAGTCTTGCCATGCATAGTTACAAAGGTTTGTCTTCACTACAGAGACAGGACTTGATTGTGAATACTCTCAAAAGATAATAATGTCAATTTCATTATTTTTTTTTCTTCTTTCCCGCACCACTCCTTAATCCACAGAGGTACCCTCGGCTCAAATAAGCTGCCTCTGCTTTCTGTTGCTTTGTATGGCACTCTTCTCCCTCTTTTGCTCTCAGTAAGAAAAATGAACCAGTTCCAGCAACACTGCAGAGGAAGATGTTAATACAGAGGCTGAGCAACTGTATTCCCAGCTGGTGTAAGCAGAAGCACCTGCTGACACGGGTATGGAAGAGCCAGTGCTGACCAGTTTAAATCCTGGGCTGCAGGTTCCCTGCCTGTCTGGTGGGAACCCCAGGATGTGACAGATCCAAGGGCTGGTGCTGCTTTGTCCATCTAACAGGGTTCCTGGGGCCTTTCTGCCCCTCGGGGCTCCCATTGGCTGCACAGGAGCAGATGAAGGTCTCTAGTGGTGACAGTTGGCTGTTCTGGTGTCTTTCTGCTTTTTTTAGCTACTTGCACAGTGATAAAAACAAGCTCCATTTGGCCAACATTATGGTTGGGAACGCAACACTTTCTTTGTTACCCACTGGTTTCTAGGTATTTAATTAATGTTTTCAGCTTCTGGTGGTCTTTCCCACTTTGGTATTTTCTGACAATCTGCTGAAGACTCTTCCTGCACCTTATTGCAGAGCAAATTGCTCCTTAACGTCTCTGCACAGCCCAGCAGTGAAGGAAATGCCACCTTCCCCAGTCTGTCTGTCTGGTGCCTTCCTGGCCCTGCTGGTGGTGACTTGTTTGGTTCTATCATGAACTCCACTTCTGTTTATTTTGTCAAAGGTGTACAAAGAGATTGGATGGTTTCCTTCTTCTACCAAAAAAGGAGATAAAAATCCAGTGCAACTGATTCTGAATCTTTGTTTCTTGCAGGGGGGAGGCAAGAAATAAGAAAACTCCCTTCTACATTTGGGTTTTTTAGAAAAAAAAATAGAATGTTTTTCACTAAAACAGTGCATTTCCAAACAGAAAACAAGGAGTTGGCTGACAATATCTTCATTCATCAGAGCTGCCAATCCAAGAGCTCTCAAACAGCAGAATGCTTCCTGGAGAAAAAAAGGAGAGACTGCTTTACACAGCACCAACAAAATCCTGATCCTCAAACATGAATAAAGGTGGGAAAGGAGCGCACAGTTTGTGCACAGCTTGTGGGCTGGGCGACCCCAGCAAAGCCCATTCTCCTGCCCTTGTGAATGGAGCCCACTGGGTCACACCTCTAGCACTCAAAGTTCACCACCAGCAATGGCAGCAGCAGATTGAAAGAGGGGGATGATGAGGAAAGAGAAAGGGGAGAAGGAATATGGATGAGCACACAGAGGCTGGAGCAGCTGGTGTGCTGCAGATGTTTGAGGAAATGTGTTTCCCATCTCTAAAAAACTGAAAATACATGGATATATCTTCGAGATGGCTTTTCTTTTTTCTTCTTCTTTTATTTTTTTTTCCCTTTTCTGCAAAACTTAAAAATAAGCCCCCAAAAAAACCCAACAACCCTCAAACATTTTTTTCCTTTCCCGTTGGGTTAACGCCAAGCGAGAGGGAGGAAAAAATGAATAGGATATGCAAAGAGTCAGAATGTTCAGGGATCGAAATGGGAGATATTTTAACCCAAACAACAGCTTTCTGCTGAAGTTCTCACTTTGGTTAAAAAGCTGTTCCGTGCTTAAATGTACACAGAGTAGGAGAGAGGAAGGGGTTTCAACTCAAACTGCTTTAACTGGTTTGCTGTTTATTTCCCACTGGTGTCTTCCACTCTTCAAGAATTCTGAGGCAGATAAAATAAATCAGTGACTGCAGTGAGATGGGGATGAATTGGGTGCATTTGTAGTGATTTACCCTTCCTGTGAAACATCCAGAAAAGAAAAAAAACCCTGACTGAAAACCACTTGCAACATACAGTGATGCAAAGAGCAGCCAGCGTATGGAAGTCCTATTTATCTCGGTGTAATCCTAGTTAAAATCATTAGCTAGGCTTTAACTTGCCCTGCCACAGCTTTAAGTCCCCTAATCACATCAAGCCCTGCGCTTTGCTGGCCATTGCAGGGCGATGATTTATCTTGGGATTAAGCTGCAGTCGTCCTCCTTCTACTCTAATTTTTAAAAAGCACCTCCTATGAACTAATAACAAGAAGTCATTCTTACGGTTCAATTTCCCGGCCATTATTATATTAAGAAATACCATCTCGGTTCAAATGGCTTCAATTTCCTAATCCTGAATAACCTAAAGGATGAGGAGTGACCTTGCTTTATATCAAATAAAGTGTAATGCAGTGGCAGAGTTTAAATCCCAGGCAGTTCATCAGCAGACCCCACCATCACCGAGTTTCTTAGTGAACGCTGCCCCAGATCTGAAAAGCTCCACCTCAGTTCTTCCTACGTTCTCTTCCTGCCCTATCCCCGACATCCAAGAAATCAATGCATAACCACTCTCTTGTATTTTCCTTTTCAATTCCCACGAAAACCTTTTCAGCTAAAAAACAGCAAGAAAACCTCAAAGCTTTTCCATCAAAAATATTGTGTTTTGTTCCAGGCGTTGCATTAGCCAGAAAAGGAACAAAAATGGCAAAATACCATCATCAGCTCACAAAGAGTGATGAAATCCCTGTATTTTGTACGTGCTTACTCAAAGTGTGCCTGGGGACTCAGCCATCTCCGAGCTGTTTGTTGTCTCCTTAAGCATTTCAAGCACCGTGCAGTGTTGTGCACGTGTGCAGGGAGAGGCAAGGGCAGGACCTGACTGTTTTACTCTAAAAGTCATTTAAGTGGGAATTTGATTTCCTTCAATTTTCAGATCCTTTTTTTTCCACTGGGGAGCAGGGCTGTGTTGTAACCGAGCTGACAATCACAGTGTCTTACTTAAAATGAAATAGTCAAAATATTGTGTCAGGAAACCTGTCTAAAGTGATTTCTTAGGCTGTCACTCATAGCTGCCATCCTAAAGACTCTGGTTCCTATTAGCAAAGATAGTCAACACATAAATAACCTCAAGAAATAAATGCAGTTAAATTGAGGAACACCCGGATCTGCTGATAGCGCCAGCAATCGAACCTTTGGGAAATGTTAAAGGAGAAAATAAAATCCAAATATAACAATAATGTAAAAAGGAATCTGTCAAAACGTAAAATTCAACATGAACAGAATTAGCAAATACCATTAGCTCTGCCTTGACATCTAATTGCATGTTTGTGCTGTGCAAACAATCATAATGATTGAGCGGGCTCCACTTTATGCCCATTTTTATGGTGCTTAATATCATTAAGGAGGGGTGGCATTTTAGCAAACGGAGATCTTCCCTATCTGTGTTGGATCTGGACCGATCCCCATCACACAGAGCTGCAGAAGTGTGGTTACTCACAGACCCCAGTGGGGCAATGACGTTTCCCCATGGCTGCCAGGCTGCCCTCCGTCCCCTTGGCAGGCAGTGCAGTTCTGCTGCCTTCCAGCCAAAGCGGTGCAATAATCGTGCAATGTGATTTAAGTAATAAAGAAATTGCTGTACATGCTGTTTGGTTTCTGGAGAACTGGGAATAGAAGAGGCTCAAGTTGCAGACAAGTGCATTAATCTTTTCGGCTTTCCTGGAACGAAACATCAGAGGCTTTAACCTATTCTTTATTGCTATTCCAATGCCCTGGATGGTACTTTCAAAAATAAACTCCTGAAGAAGGCAGGGGGGGAAAGGGGATCTTGAAAGCTGTTCGTTAGCATACTGCACAGCAAACCTCAACCTCTGGAAAAGCAGAGCCAGTAAAAAAATCAGTAATGTTGTTTCTGATTATTATTTGATCAAGAAACTGGTGATATTCAATATTCTTCTGGAAGCTCTGTCACCCAGGGGTAAAAGAGATCTCGGCTTCTTATTTTAAACAGAAGATAATGCTTTGGACTTTGCGTGACTCAACATCTGAAACAGCAGCTCATGAGCACCAGAAAACCCACTGGAAATGCAAAACAGAACCTCACCATTGATTTGTATGTGCGTAATCTCACTATGTAAAGCAAGCTGTCTGTGTGATTCAGGAGGTTTCTGAAGCTCCATGGTTGTGACCCTCCTTCCAGGATAGGAACCTGGGCTGGAATTGTCTCATTCTTTCAGCTGTGTTTACCCTGTAGCTATCCCTGTTGGTAGCAATGCAGATCATATAAAATATATCTCCAGGTGCACGAAGGGAAAAAGGATGTATCTGTGCAACTTAATGAGCTTTGTGAGCTTCTGTCAATTTTATGGTCACTAGTGGGATGGGAATTTAAAATGTTCTGCTCTGAAAGCTTTGGCTTGAGCCACCAGCACTAAAGGAGGACTCCTGGCAGCCAAACTAATATCAGGCTGTGTGATCTGTGGATCCATCACAAGCTGGGAAAGTGGCAGTTCAATTCCATGCGGGAGGACAAGGGCTGTGCAGGTTATTTCTGGAGAAAAGAGGCAAAATTTTACTGTCTACAAAGAAAGGCTGTTCTTTGGAGGAGGTGCCAGGCAGAAGCTGAAAGTTCAGAACTTGATCTGTTCTGCTGGTGCCACAAGACCTGGGGAAAGGTACTCAGCAGGAGGGTCCTCAGAGAGGGGACATATCACAGGAGCTGCAGCATCGACTTCTTCAACAACAAAAGCAATGTAATGCGTTGGAGAGTAGTGGGTATGAATACCTGAGCTTGTTAGAATTCCAGCCCTCAGCTTTCAGAGGCCTCGGTTACTGTTTCCCACGTCCATCAGTTGCTCAGATTGGAGCTTGCTGTAATTACAGAGACGTGCTGGATGTGCTGCAGCAATTACGGCACCTGCAAGCAAGTGGGAGAGTGGATGATGAGTACGTTTGGTTTTCCAGCATCCTGGAGAGGTTTTGTACAGGTTTGTTTTCATCAGGTCGAAGGGACTGTGTTCTGCTGTGCTGTGCTGATACCTGAAAACATCCCTCAGTGGGATAATCTGCTGTGATCTGAATGGAATGCTGCCTGGAGTACTTTTGTTACCTGCTAAGTTGGTGTCTCAGCGTATCATGGCAAAGCACGGGAAGGGAGTTTGCAACTGGAGAGCAAAGCCCAAGTTTTCATCTGCTGTCCTCAGAAAAGGAAACCAGAGAACCAGAAGGGCGTGAGAAAAGATTATGGTCAAACCATGAAATCTGTGCTCCTAAAGAGGTCTCCAGTCCTGCTGGAAGTTATTTCTCCATGGCAGAGATGGAGTAGCTGCTGTTGTGTTTGCTCCCAGTGCATGCAAAGGAATCTCAGGGCCCATTCGCAGTGCTGCTCAGCCAACCCCCACTTGAAGCACTTCTCTGCACCCTGCAGTGCTCCTGGACTGAAGGACAAATCAACCTGGCTGGGTACCCTTTGCTCTTGGCTCATCTTGGCATCATTTTGGTCCTGGGATCAGGGCCAAACAAAAACCAAAACTGCTGCTTACAGATGAGTGCATTCTGCACGTCCTCCTGCTGAAAAGAGCTGAATGAGTTAAATCTTTGCTTTCACCATCTCCCAGGTAAAGCCAAAGGTACCTTCGACGCCTATTGTAATGGAGAGTGATTATGGGAACTAAAATTTGCAATGGAATTATGGTAATTGTATCTTCTGTTCCAACAGGTATTTTGAGGAAGCCAGCATTTTAGATAATTAGTGTTATTTTGTGTAAATAGCAGAGAGGACACAGGAGGAAGCAATGTGGTTCTCTGACAGGCGTGTTTGCTGACATGGGCTTGGCTGAACCTGCTGAAGATTTCCTCTTCAAGAAGAAAATGAATGATCGCAAGAGGGCTGGGCAGAACTGGAGGTGTCTGCAGCACTTCAGGTGTTTGATTTAACCAACGTTACCAAAGTGTGCTTTCTTCTCAAATTCAAAGCTCCTTAGCCTGATATCTCAGCTGCCACAGACCTTCTCTACCTCAGGCTCTTCTTCTCACGTAAACTGGAACAAGGAATTGTGCAAGGAATGGCATTTTTGCTGGTATTTCTGCTCTGCTAGTGTTGAGAATAAATGAGACAGATTGAAAATGAAGGCAAAATAAAAGTAAAGGATTATTTCCATCCTGAATCTCTAGTGAGGTTTGAATTGGGCTTTTCAATAAGATTCCAATCTGAACAAATCCTGCTCTTCCTACTTGACGCTGACTGTCTCTGTAATATCATTTCACACTTCAGTTCTGTAACCTTGACTTTGCAGAGGGTAAAAGTACCCATGTGAGCCACGTGGTTCAGATGAACCAATGGAAGCTGAGATGCAGCTTATCCAGGACATTTCATATTCAAAAATGACAAAATTCAGCTTCGTGCAGAGAATAATTGAACTTCAGATAGACTCAAGCTGACACATCCCTGAAAGCAGTTGAGCCATGACAGGTTGTGACATTACCTTCCCTCAGCCCATCTGCAAGGGAGCTCCTGCCCATCCCCAAAGCTCTGGCTTAGTGACAATTCATGGAGCTAACACCTTGTGTTTGCATTGGGCTGGGAAGGGGCATCCACACAGCTGGCTGCCAATACAGTCACAACGAAAGCAGAGGTAAAAAAAAAAGAGTGCATGCTTTGATTTCTGTATGAGCTTCCTGTTCGGCAACACCAAGGCTTCAACAAACAGGAAAATGGCTCAGTCAGTGCCCTTGTTGCAAAAAGAAGGGAATTGATGAGCAGGAAACACATGTGGGACTCCGAATCATGTGATATTTGGCATGAGAAAAAGGCTTGCAGGGTTGAAGTATTGCCACGCTCCTGGCCAGGAAGAGTTGAAAATCTTTGTCACAAGTGTAGAAAAGCAAGCAAAAAATCTTCCCCCAAACCTTGCAGATTTTGAAAAAAATACTGTTCCATTTGTGGCTTTAATGTGGTGTGGAGAAGCTGGTGCTGTTCTGTAAGCTGCAGAAAGCCTGTGGGGGAGCAGAGCTGACCTGCTGAGAACTGATCTGCGTGGTAAAATGGGTGCTCATCTCTGCTCCTTCTCTCTCCTTACCATGGGAGGCTGTGCAAGTGGCATCTGCAGGTCTGCGTTAGTGTGCAGCCCAGGAGCCCATTTCAGGCACTGTGCAGAACTGCTGATTGCATCCCAAGCAAAATTTTCACTTTCCAGAGTGTTTTCCTGGCTTTCTCAGCAGCTTGATCACTGAAGTGCTCCAAGGTTTCCAGGAGCTCCATCATGCCCAGATGAAAACATTTGAGTCTTCCTAAACCTGGACATCTTGTTCGGATCTTGCAGCTAAATAAATGAGGATGCGTGGCATAAATCTGGGGCAGAAGTGCACAACTTCAGCTCTTGAGAAGAAAGCCCTGTGGATTTAAGAGAATTTTTTCACAAAAGCCAACTGAAATACCTGAAAATCCTGAGAACGTGTGATGTCTGTGCACTCTCTGTTCACGAATGTGGACAAAAAAAGCAGTAGAACTTCAGCAGGGAGGCCTTGAAAGTCAAATGAGGACCTTAATTTCCCAGCACAGCTTTTTATTCCCAGGCATGTACCGCTGCAGCTAACAGCACACCGATGGGCTGCTGCTCACTGAAGGGGAAATACATCTTTTAAATCAAATATTTGTCATGCCTGTGAGAAATTAATTGCTAGTTTTACATAATTAACTTCCTAGCAGGCTGCTTCTCTAAAAGCAAAATGACCTCAGGGACGGTAGCAAATTCTAAAAATTTAAGTAAATAAGTGATCCCAGTTAAAGAGATCAATGAGATGTAGTGATTCATTAAGGGCCTGTTTTGAGGATTTTGAGGAATGCTTGCTGGGAAAAAAACGGAGGAATCATTTGGATTTGGTGTGAATATTTGGGTTTGGTTTTCTTAGCGTTCTGTTGGTGATGGAGGGGCAGAAAAGCAAAGGTTGAGCTGGTGGGGAGAGGTCAGGTGATGGCAACAGCAGAGCTCTGCAGTGGGCGCTTGGAATTCCCTCTCAGTGTGAGTGCTGCAGCATCAAGATCAGCATGAATGACAGAGATTCACTTGTTGTGCTAAAATATCTTCATAGAAGTTTAATCAGAGTTTGTTTGGTGCCCCTTTTACAATCATTGGGCCAACTCTGATAGGCATGGAAACTTCAGGTGTGCACACTGTGTGCATGCTCATTTGCACTAGTATCAGTCCATGATAATTTTCTGTGTGGACTCAGTAGCAGACAGTAAGCACTAACACACATGCAGACACATAGGAAGAAGATGGATGGATGGATGGATGGATGGATGGATGGATGGATGGATGGATGGATG
>NW_024885011.1:2813247-2919146 GCF_019232065.1 Centrocercus urophasianus
ATGGATGGATGGATGGATGGATGGATGGATGGATGGATGGATGGATGAATAGGCAGATAGGTAGATAGATAGGTAAGTAGATAGGTAAACAGATAGATTGATAAATAGTTTGATAGATGGATTGATAGATTTACATGCATTAACACTGAGAGCTTGAGCCATCCTGGCAGTGATCCTGAAAGTGCACATATTTTTCATGTAAAGTCTGTATTGCAGCCACCGAATGCAGCCATGGCTCTGCTAAACAGAGCTGTGACTGTTGTGTGTCCTCTCTGTCTTTCAATCACATCTGCTGACTTCTTTAAAGGCAGTTTGGCTTGTAGCTGTATGGAGCTGTGACTGGGGGAGGGCTGCCAAGCTGCCCCCATACTCTGCATGTTGGAGGAACTGACAGAATTGCATATGCAACTTAGAAACTAGGTGTTGCAAAATGTTTTGGAAGCCTTACTTATGGTGCTGTCTGCATGCAATGAAAGCTTAAAAAAACCCCAGAGCTCGGGTATTTTAGATCTTGTGACAGAGAGTTCATGGTCCTAGAAATTAGTGAAAGAAAATTCTAACGTTGAAAGCAGCACACAGCTCTAAATCACAGAGAGCAAATTAATCGAGAACCCTGGGATGCCAAGTTCACGGTCACTTTTTATTGGCTGTGTGCCTGAATTTGAAGAAGATATGTTCCATGAACGTCTTTTAATTAACTGCCTAAAGAGCTCAAAGCTAACAAACAAAGGAAAAATAATTTTCTCCAAGCTCTGTAGCCAATTCCAATTATGGGTCCTGTTAAACATTAACATCTGTTTGTAGAGCCACAGGGCTTGTTCCCTTTTCTTCCCAGCAAAGCCCCCCTCCCATTTTATCCCAAACAGCCCCATTTCCAGCCAAACTACACCCAAACTCCATCTCTTCATTTCTGGGGATCCTTTGGTAAATTTCTGCTCCCAGGTGTGCTCTGGCTGCATGGATTGGTAGCTGGAATGGAGATGTATCTCTTCTGCTTATGTAGTAAAGAGTAAAACAAAACTAATGGGTATTTTCAGATAGCCTGACAGTGATTAATTGCTGTTCCAGCAGATGCTCCAAATAAAAAATGCTCCGGCTCCCTGATTTATACCAAGTGCAGAGAAATGAAGAGGAAACACATTGCAGAGCCAGGGAGGGGACAGTGGGGACAGTGCCTGCCCCCATGCTTGGTGCTTGTGGGGTGAGCCCTCAGTCAGGCTGAAATTGGGGGCGCAGGGTACCTGATTGCAGCACAGCCCTTGGAGGGGCTGGGGATGCAGGGTTGGGGAGGTCTCAGTCCTACTGATGGCAGTGCAGAAAGGAAAGGGGAACTGAGGAGGGCATGGGAGCATTTTACAGTGGCATCACTTGTGTAATAACTCCATAGGATTTTTATGTTTGCAGATGGGAGGAGATAACGATCTGGCTTATGAATGGGAAGAGGCAGTCAGTTGTTGCCACTGTCACATTAAGCAAGTGGACTGTTGGCTTGATATAGTGTTTGATTAAGGGACAAGACAGGGATATCTAGAAACCATCATGTAGGCAGTGAACCATCCATCTTTCTGACGTGTGGGAGAAGCAAATTGCAGAGCTGTGTGTGCCTGGTCCAGTACCCAGTGATGCCACAGAGAGGTTTCCCTTGGCCCTGGGCATCTCACATGGCTTTCTGCTGGACCAGATGCAAACACCTCACAAATTCCTTGTTCTGATCATCACAACACCCATTCCCAGGCTCTTCCATGCATAACTCTTTTAAAAAAATCCTTCTACAAGGTGAAAATTTCATAGACTTGAAGGGGAAAAAACCCAAACTCTATAACTCTCTCACCAACACGTTCAAGCCCCTTATCAACTCTTCCATTTTCCCTACAGTCATTGTTTCTGTCTATTTTAATTTCACTTTGGTGGAGATGAACTCAGAGGCTGGAGGCGCTGCACCAACCCATGGGTTGCTGGGGGTGGAACATGCATGATGTAACATCCCCAGAACCATCTCAAAAATGGATTTCAAGGGCTAGCTCAAAATCCAGCTGCCAAGGGTTCACGTTTAAGCTCTGTCATGGCTTAAATGCACTTGGGGTGATTCATTTTAGCCAGCTGTGTATGCACAGAGATTCTTGGTGAACCCAACAAGCCAACCCCATTTATCCATCTGAGTTGCAGGGCATGTGCTGCTCGTGCAGGGCAGAGGGCAGAGGTTTGCTGCACAAATCACCTGGTGATAATTGCCATTTTGGAGGTGGCCAAGGAAAATTGCCAAGTGCTGATGTTATGCAAAATTGAATCTGTGTCTGACTGAAGGGGCTGCTTAATTACATCAGTGTAATTAGAGAGGTGGACTGACGGTTATCAGGTTTCCTCCAAACACTGCCTGGCAGGATGGCAGCTTACAGGTTGTTCAAGGGATGGATGTGACCACAGAATGGGGCAGTGAGGACAGCATTTGGAAATGCACGAGGCTGCCCCTTGGCCTGGCTGTTGTGCCCATGCTGCAGTGACTGGGGCCAGCCCTGCCACCAGCTGGACAGCATCACCTGTGTCTTTACTGGTGCATCCCAGCCCCAAAGAAGCTCAGTGACACTTCCAGAAGCCCAGGGACAGCGAGCATTAGGTTGTGACTGAGACCTCAGCCTCTGTGTCTGCCTTGAAATAAATCCCTTCATTTACCAAACTCAGAGACGGGAGGAAAAAGTGCAACCTCGAGGAGCTCTTTGCTAAAAAAGCCCCAAACTATTCCTGTTCCATCTGCTTTAATGTCTGTGGCTCAGCCAGCAGCAGTGCTTCACTGGCTCCTTTCTGATCACGCTTAGACAGGGCAGGTTTCCATCAGAAGCTATTTGACAATTTGTCTTTAATGAAAGAGCAGGCACACTGCTCTGCTATTTGCTGTGAGCCTGTTCTGTGGCAGCCTGAAATTCTAATTGCTCTGGCTTCTCTTCATGTAGGTTCACAATATAAGGTTTGTTCGTATTACTAAATAGGGACTCGTCTTTCCTATAACCTGTGCTCTAATTTTGTTTCAAGTTTATCAGGATCTGTCATTTATTTGCTTGAAAACTCCGGTCTCTCGCTCCCCACACTGACATTCCTGCTGTTTTGAAAATACAAACACACTCAAAAAAACAAAAAGAAAAGAAAAAAGGAGACAAATGATAAATGTTGCTCAGATTAGTACATCCCTAAGTAGTGTTGTCCTCTTCCCAAAACTGTGCTGTAAGTGCTGTCTGCTGCTCCCTGCCCAAAGGATAGTGCATTCCTGCACCTGCTGTCCTTTCCAGCACCTCATTCCTTGCACCTACAGAGAAATCACTTTGGAGGTTAACTTGGTTCCTTCTCCTCTCCATCCGTTTGGCACTAAATGGAGACAGTGGCATTAGAAAGCCAGAAGCCTTCAGCTGGAGGGCAGGATTTCTGCTCTGCCATGCCTGGTGCTGCACAGACCAGGCCAGAATGATGCATCCTAGCTTAGAGCTTGATTCTGATCCTCACCGCCAGCTTTGTTAGCTCTGGTCTGAGGAAAGAAAGCTTCATGATAGGAAATGTTTGAGGAAATGCAGGAACTGTGCAGTGACTTGCCAGGAGGCTGAGGGCAAAGGTTTCTGTTGCTTGCATCAGCTGGGATGCTCTGTGCTCCTGGGATGTGTGATCATATTGCACACCTTGCAGCACTCTGCAGAGATCCTCCACTTCTGTCCTGTGCTAGCTAAGGAAGGAGGGCAAAGAGGCAGAAAAACAAGGTCAGTGAATCATAGCATCATAGCATCATAGCATGGCTGGGGCTTGGAAGAGACCTTAAAATAGAAGATCACCCAGTGTGGGTTTGCCAGCTGGTAGCATTGCAAAGAATCTTTTCTAACACTGAGTTTCTCACAGGTTACCATGGGAGAGGTTTGTCCTCCATTGTGAAAAATTGCATCAGTCTTTTCCTTGTGTCCCACCAGCTTTTTAGGGTCATAACAAAGCCAAATGCTGATTGTGTGATGCAGAAAAAGCAAAACACATTAAAGCTTTTATTTTCTCCCAATACATTATTTCCCTCTAAAAATGACCAAAGAAAAAAGAAAGGAAAAAAAAAGGCTCTGTTTTATCTGTTTTATTAAGACACCATTTGCTGCTGAAAAAAGATATTGGGAAGGAAAATAAGCAAGCAGTGCCCACTTTATGACCTTGTTGTCCGTATGAAGATGGATGACCCAAACCTGCTTCAACCCTGATTAGACACCAAGCTTCCACTAAAAAAATGTGTTCACTTTCTCTGGGTGTACACAGAAAAGGCAGATCACGAGACAGGCCAGAGAGAGAGATGAAAAAGCAAGAGCAGCTGGCTTCCAGTAAATGCTCTCAGACTCACATTTTCATTAGTCCTAAATTCCATCATAGTTTAAAGGAAGCAAAAGATAAAGAGCAGGGGAACATTTAAAGGATTCTTCAGAGAGAGAGGGAGGCTTGCTTTGCCATTAAAACCCTGACTAGAAGTTATTGTTATTACTCACTTTGCTGCTGTGCCCAGTCAGGATGAGATCCCCATCGTGCAGTGTGGGATGGATGCAGGGAGGGCAGCCCTGCCAGAGCCCCACTCACAGCAACAGGCTGCACTCCCCATTGCATGCAGCTGGACTAGGAACGTGTGACAGAAGGCTTGAGGCAGTGTAGTAACAGCAGCAGCAGTACTATCAGTAGTAATGCAAGAATTATTGTTATTGCTGTCTTTGCAAGAGAAAGATGCTGAAGCATAGGAATCAGAGACATCCAGCTTGTCATCACCACCTTGCATGGGGCTGCAGTGAGGCTGGGCATGGGGCATTTCTGATGGCCCTCAACTGTGGGGCTAAAAGCCTGTGAGATGGGAACTGTCTGTGCAGCAGGTCCCAGTGCTCACTGCTTCCCTGGGCATGGCAAGTATCTCCAAAGTGTGGTCACCTCTGTGCTCCCAGGCCATACAAAGGAGCTGGGGTTCAGACTGTCCAAATCACTGATGGGATGGAAAATGCAGAAGTCATTGTAACAGCTGTAACAGCTCCTACGTGCTTTCAGGTGTAGCACCCAGGATTAAAATGCAACCCCTGAAACCTTTACCTTCATCAGAGAGCAGAAAACAAGCCCTGAGCTCCATGTGTCAGATGAGTTTGTCAGCGCAGGACATTTGCAGAGGATCCTCCTGACCCTTCACCCACCCCAGCATTGCAGCTGCACCCTCAGGTGTGTTGTGCTCACTTGCCCAGCTCCCTGCCCCATTGCTAGGATTGTTGGAGAGCTGAACTTGTAACAGAGGGACATCCTGAAGCTCTCAGTGTGCCCTGACATCCCTACAAGCCAGCACAACCCTTAGGGCTGCGGTGTGGTTATCTAATGGATAGAGCTGGATACTAGCAGATCTGGACAAACATGAGCCTGATGGACCAGTCCCACTGCCTGTTGGCATTGCTGCAGTTTCCAAGGAAACCCACTGCTTCTGGGAGCAGGAGGGATGGGTGATATTTAGCAAAAGCATTCAATGATGCTTGATTTTTTTATCAACTGTTTTTGCTCCCTCCTTGGCCCTTGGTCCTTGGAGTGTGTGATGCTGCTGCTTTGCACAGATGGGGCTTCCATGGGAAGGACTGGGAAAATCCCAAAGCTCACATGTGCCTGGCTTCCTTTACATCCCTGCTGTCCGCAGATGAAACAAACAAACCAAAACAAAGGAACCACGATGGCTGGGGCTTCTTCTAATTTTAACGATGTTTCACCTTCAAAGGAGCATCCCTTGGTGCACGCCGAAGAGCAACGCACGCGCTGCTCAGAAGCACTGCAGCAGAAACTGCCTCTGAACCTCTGTCAGCCTTCACTGCACATGGCAGAGATCAGCTGGAAAGATGTACGAGCCATCTTCAAAGCCAGAATTGCTCAGGAAGCTATTGCTCTTGCCTTATTAGTTTAGAACTCTCCAGGTCAGACGCTTTTACTGGGAGAGAGCTTTCATTGTTTTGGCTGTTTTTGTTCCTGCTTCTGGACGTGCCAGTCCAATGACACGACTGATGTCTCTCAACTTGATGGACGTCAATAAAAATAGATGGAGGAAGACTCAGGGATTTTTAGCCTGAGATTGGTCTTGAAACTGTAGGCTGGAGCTGCTCCCTGCATCACAGAATGACAACAGCACTGCAGTGGGTATAAAGTGTGTTCCCTCTCACTGCCTGCGTGGAGAAGCATAGGCCCACTGTGGTTGCTGAATGCAGGGTGTTAGTTGATGTGTTTCAGTGCAATAAGATGCCAAGATGCAGGAGGTGTCTGCAGTGACACCTGGGAAAGTGATAAATGGAACACCGTGGTGATGGAAAAAAGTCCCTCAAACACATCCCAGTTTCCATTGCAGAACACAGGTCTGAGATGGTGTAATGGAGGTGGTCAGTGGGGTTCCACGCCAGCATGGCTTTGTTTTCCTCCAAGGGAAAGTGACATGAACAGAGATCACATTTTAGAATTTCATGTTTTGATTTTCCCTTGTTTCTGTTTTGCTTAAAATTAACATTTTTTTCTGAAGTGCCATAGAAGCCCCACTTCTTCTCTTTCTTAGAGGAGTTAGGAACATCAGTGGCAAAGGTAGAGTCACAGAAGCCACCAGCTGCCAGCTTCTTTGGTCACTAAGAAGGCTGTAGTGCCATAACCCCAGGTATCAGCTTTTGGATGACTGTGGAAAGAGGACCTTTGGCTCATTGGTCATTTGGGACTTTGAACACCCTACAACCAAGAAATAATCCATTGTGTAAGCTGGCATTGTTAGAGTTTATCTTTCTCAGATTTTGTGAATGGATTCTTGCAGCATTTTTCTTTTCATTTCTCTTCCCATCCTGACTCTTTCTCATTGAGCCAAATGGACAATTAAATGGAAATTTATTCTGTAAACACAACCCTATTAGGCCTGAAGCCTGAGGGATCAGAGCAGGCTATAATTACAGGGGGATACCTTTAGGTGTGAACTGCTGTGTGCTGAAATAGCAGATAGCAGCCCTTAGCAAGCTGAGTGAGCAGTTTCTCTAATGCTGGGGATCAGAGACGGGCCGGGTCCTCTTATCACAGAAGCCCATTTAGGAGAGAAGCATTGCACATCTGTTGCTTGTCAAAGACAGCCCCTTTGGAGCTTGGGAGGATTAGAGAATGCCTCTCTGGAGATAGGGCTTTGTCAGATGGCTCTTGTAAATCAGCCAGGAGTGATGGGCTTGCATTAAAAGCCTGATCTTGGCCATCGCCACAGGAATCACCACTCCAGCTGAGCCACTGCCCTGCTGATGTTCTCATAAGGGCTCTCTTTGCTCTGATAAAGAACAGTCAGTATCTCCACCAGTCCTGGTCTCTTCCGGGGCACTGTGGATTTCCTTGCCTGCTCTCCAACCCCACTCTCAGCAAAGCACCCTGGCAGTGAATTCCGACCTTTACATTTCAGCTATTTAAAATCCTTGCCCCATATGATGGAGTAAAAGGGGAAAGGAATAAGAACGATCTGAATTGCAGAAGCCAGAAATGAGCAAACTAAGCTTCACAGTCGATTTCAGCTGACTGATGACAAACTGCTATGAAGCCATCACTGTTTGCCAGAGGCAGTAATTGGGACCTTCGTGGATTTGTCCACTGTCAGAGCAGTCAGACCACCCACCCCCCTCAGATTGAGCACGCTGTGGTCACTGCTCCTGTCCATGGCTCACTATTGCAATTGGTTGGTACTTCTTTTCCAAGGAATTCAGTGATTCTCTGCTGTTCACTGCAGGGTGCAGAGGTAACCTCCTTTCCATCCACTACACTCCTGGCTCTGGGGCCATCCTTCTGACCTGCTTTTCATCTTCCAGCACAAGAGAACTGACATTTTCATTTCACTGTTGCTTAAACGTCAATCTCTGTGGGCCTTCTTGCATTCCTCCATCTTCTCACTGTCCAAGCTCTAGGTCCTAACATGAGATATCACACCTCAGGGGGTCTTCCCAGCCCCACAGAGCCAGCCAGCCCTGCCACGAGGGCTTTGGAGATGGGTTTGCAGTACAGCTGGAAGTGTTGCTTTGGTAATGTGCAGTGTATGCATCTCTTGGGGGAGAGAGGCAAACACACACCATGTCCTGACTTTAAATGCATGAGTAACTTATCAGAGGCGATAAATAGGGATTTGAATTCAGAGATGTAACTTATCTCCAAATACATATCTTCCCATTTAGCTCAGTTTACATCCGCCTGTATCTCTCTGCCTGCAATGTGCCTTATTATATAGCAGTACTTACCTTTGAAGTTCTGAAAGGCTGTTTGTGCTAGTAATGAGAAAAGCAAGGTAGAAGCAGGCTTTCCAGCACTGGAGTTTTCTGTTGCATTCTCCTTTTGACTGTCTTTCATTTAATGTCTCTAATAAATGGTAGTTTACTGGAATCAAAGAATTCAAAGCTTCTGTTCTTGGTGATGAATACAAGGAATAAGAGGCTTTTATATGCTGTGAAATCTACAGAAAGACTGAGATATGGGGACAGTTTTCCTATACATGTCTTCTAAGTGAGCGCTTATCCTGAGATAGATGCAGTGATCTCTTCAAGAGAAGCAACATTTCCAAGCAAGCACGGCGCTGCTGCTACAGCAGGGAGGGAGTGGAAATGCTGCAGCATCACATCCCATTGTGTGCTGTCCTGAAAAGCTTTTCAGTGCTGTTAAGGTGGGACTGTTCAGGGCTGCCTAAGACCAGAATATAGCTGACTGCTGTTTGTCATTGGTTATAGCTGAGTGCTTAATTTAATGAGGTCGTACACAGCCCTTCACCATCCCCCTTGGCGCTTAGCCTGTTGAAGGCAGTGAGATAACATGAAGCTGAGGATAGGGCCATCAAAGCACTCTGGGGAGGGTGTTGACCTGGTGTCAGTGATGGTGGTGGAAGCTGGTTAGGGTCACCAGTGTCTGGACACCTTAATTTGCTCAACCCAGTAGCTTATCATATAATTAAACTACAGAGGAGAGGGCTAAAAAAACAGAAGCATCACCTCCTCATTTCACAGGAAGGTGATGAGGCTCAGCTGTTGTCCTCATGGGCTGTTCCCAACCTGCCCGTGTCACAGTCAGTCCCATCAGCAGAGGCAGCCCCAAGCTGGTGCTGTGTGCTGGGCTCCACACGTGTGGTCTGCTGTGGTTCTGATTGCAGTCACCCCTCTGAAGCTTTCAGCGCTCAGCTGGGCTGCTGAGCCACACAATCTGCCCTAGGGAACCAATACTGCTACCAATACTGGTGCAGGAATTCAGGGATTCAGCATCTGTCTTGGCTGAGGCAGGGGAGAGAAGTGGCTTCAGTAACCTTGTTGGGTTGGTTGGAACCCATCTGCTTTTGGGGCAGCAACATTTGATCCATAGGTGATTTTGTCCTGATCGTTCCCCATTGCTGTAACAGACACTGTCTGGCCAAATATATGCAAAGTGCAGTCAAACATTACCAATGAGAAGTTTGTGGCATTTCATTATTTCTCATTCCTTACATAATTAACTTTGGTTCATTTATCCTGAGTTTAATTTTACAATAGTAAAGTAGCTGGGTTTCTCTGTAGACAGATGAAAGGCTGGATGGTATTTTTTATGAACCTTCTCAGTGAAACATGGCTTATAAATTATTTCCTGGAGAAAGAGAATTTGCACATTTAAAACAAAAAGAAGGATCTGAAGAATTAGTATTGGCTCCTTTGCAGCTCGTGTTTGCGTTCATGTGCTGAGGGCTTTGTCTGTCTGCTGTTCTTTGCAGTGACTCCAGATTACTGCCTCAAAGCACAAAAGCATTATCACGGCAAGACTCCTTCTTAATAACTCTGCAGAATTGTTCTGCAAATGAACAAAGATAATGTTGGCCTGACAGGTTGAGATTGGGCGGCTGATGGAGGCTGGGGCTGGGAAGAGAGATCTCTCCGATAAGCCCCAACAACACTCAGAGACAGCAGCTGGAATAAGAGACTAATAAATACATTTTCTCCTTTTACATGTCGTAAGTTTTAAACACGGAGCTTCAGACTTTCCATTACAGCATGAATCAGTCACTTATCCTGAAGCTATCTTGTCTTAGGCTTCCTCCTGCTGTAGTTACTCAGTCGAGGAGCATCAGGCGCTGTTGGCTGGAGCTGGCTCTTACCACTGTCCACCTTTGCTGGTAAAGTTTCTCTCCAGAAACTGTAACACTGCTGAATCCCTTGTTCCATGCGATGGTATTTTTTGTGCCCAGGATTCCAGGTGCTTGGACAGACAAACTAAATGATCGAAACCCAAGGAAAGGAAAAGCGGTGCTTTGGAAGGACGTAGCGCTGAGGTCTGTTTTCTCAGGCCTGATGCTTTTCTTTACACTGGCAAAAAAATCAGGGGAAAGGTTTGCAGGGTGTTGCAGCAAAGCAGTGGCCAAAGTGTCTGTTCTCCATCAGCAGACAACCAGCAGAGCTGGCTTAAACCACCAGTTGGGAATGAGAACATCATTGGCAGTGGATGCTCTTCCCATGCTGGGGATGGGAGGATCGATGGGGGAAGGACCCATTTTGTTCTTCAAAAATAGAACAGAAAGATTTTTTTGCTTAAGCTGGAGACAGAATTTCTGTTTTAACAAATATTTGGCCTGAAATCAGAGGTGTTGGGGATCTGCAGTTACTTTCTCATTTTCAGGTGGCTGGGTAGGATGCTCTTCCCAAGTTCATGGCACAAACACATGAGGAAAATGCCATTCACTCTGCATTACTGTTGTGTTCTCTGCAAGTGCCTCAGCTTCCCCAGCTGGTAATTGTGCTGCCTTGTGATGGAGGAACACATTGCTGTCATGTTGAAGGTGAAGGTCATCATTAAGAAAAAAGAAAAGAAGAAAACTCTTTTGGAAGTGTGTAGGGGATGGCAAGCAGCAGTTCAGCCAAATTCTGAAGGAGCTTGACATAGAATCACAGAATCACTGAGGTTGGAAGAGAGCTCTGAGATCACCAAGTCCAACCCCACTGCATCCCTGCCATGCCCACTGGCATGATATCCCTGATATCCCACGCTTCTGGTGCAGCTTTATATCATACACCTCTCTGGCAGGGCTCTGTGCAGAGGACCTGGCTGCTGGCAGTGGCCTTCTGCTACAGACCATGCTTGGTTTTTAAGTCCTGTTTCATAAAGCCCTCACTCCTGAAGGCGTATGATTACAGGAGAATTTCTTCTCTCATTTAAAAGACGAAGAGCTCTAACTCAAAGCTTTCTTATATGAATGTAGGAAAAAGCCTGGCTTCATTCAAGTAGACTTATAAGGGTTTAGCAACCAAAGGAAATACAAAGAGCAGACAATAGATATTGTTTCAAATACTTAATGATTTTCTGAAGGCCAATTTTTTCTTTTGTTCAGCTCCCTATGCTGCAAACTGAGCCCATTTTGCTCGATTTCAGCCAATTAACCCCGCATACCCCCCCCCCTGCACTCGGTCTGGCTGCCCAGCACAGGTCTGGCAAGGCTAAAATGCTTTTGTTGCTTTTAACTTTTCTGTATAAAACAGGAGGACTGAGCAACAGTGAAGACCTAGTAATTACGAACAGATATATGGCATTACAATTCAAACCTGCACCGTAATGGCTCCATAAAGTCACCTAGGTTTAGATATACATCAAACCATTTTTCACATTGCAAATGAATATTTTTAAGAGCTGTAACTTTCTGGGAGTTCATGAATTTCCTGGATTCATAGCTCTCTCCTGGACGGAGATACTGTGGTGCAGAGGAAAGGAGGGAGCGTGGCACAGAGAGCTGAAGCAGAGCAAAGAATAAATCCTCAGAGATGAGATTTCCAAAAGCTGCTTGAAAAAAAAGCTGGGATAAATGTATGACATACGCTGTAAATACCACTTCGCTTTATCAGCCTTCCTCTTTCCTTGCCCTGCCTGAGGATACTGGGAGCCTGGTTTGAACCGTGAAGGCTTCAATGGCCAAGAGCTTGCAGTTATGCCCTCACCTGGGACATGAGCAGCTGGGTGCTGTGCTCACACCTTCACAGACCCTGTCCCATAGAGACCGTGGATGAGTTGCAGTGAGTGCAGTGGTACTTACAAAGATGCATTATTTTTAATGGTCTGGGCACCACAGCAGCGATGGCTGAGTTAAATCTGGGTCACTTTCTGTCTCTATCTGCCCCAGAACCATTCGCAGGCTGTACAGCACACATCGTCCCCATGTCTTCGTGTCCTCATGTCCCCATGTCCCTGTATCCTCAGGTCCCAGTGCCTGGTGTCCTCATGTCAGAGCACAGTGCTGTTGAGCAGTGGGCCAACTCTTCCCTTCTGACCAGATGGAGGGTGTAAGCAACTATTATTTGTGTGTTTTTAAAGTGGAATGGCAAGGATAATCTGGCGATTCTGGCGAATAAAGGAAACCTCAGAGAAGACAAAGCAGAATTCCCAGCATCCGAGGCAGCACAGGGTGTGTGACTCATGTAGAGCCATCCCTCGAGTTGAGTCATTGTGTTGGCAGTCCTGCACAAGGCGGCAGAGCGCCTTAAAACTGAGCATCCTGTGTGCTAAATATCAATGAAAGTGCTTTTGCTCCTTGTCTAAAATTCCCTTAAATTCTCTTCCACCCCACTGGCTAGAGCAGCAAATCCATCTCTCTCATGAAGCTAAATCAAGATTAAGGGGGCTTGATAGGTAATTATTTTTAATTACAATATGCTTTTTACTTTCTGAGTTACAGACATTGGCTTGCTATTCCCACACAAGGTTGGGAGCTGCTTTCCTGCTTATCTCAGCGAGGAACACGTGAAACACAGAATCCTCTTCACAGATACAGCTTGACCCAAACGTGCTTCAAAAGCCATGGCCTGGGGAGATGTGTGCCTGGGAGCCCTCGGGGTGCTTATGGAGCCAGCCAGGTCCTTCAGCTGCCGTGGAGAATTTTGATTTTCCTACATTCTAATTTGCTCACCCCCTACTAGGGGCATCGTTCGTTCCCTGGGGTTGGTAGTATTGTTTCTAACATCATTTTGGGCTGTTTTCCTTTCTCGATTGACAAACTAAGGAGACAGGGAGTGAGAAAGAATCCCGCAGAGGCATAAAACCAAGATAAACAGGTGTGAGCAGGTAATGTATGCAGATACGGTGAATGCACTCGAATCTGTACATTTAACCGACCGTGGCAATAGGCATCTATCTTCCCTCCTACAGCTTTTTCTAAATGTGCCCCAGTGTCCCTGGAAGAACATTGCCTTTCATGGGAGGGCGTGTAATGAAATGCCCTCATCCTGTTTTAATCAGTTTCGAATGTGGAAAAGACAATCACGATCTGAGGAAGGCAGTGTTTCCCTCGCATGTGAATTATGTGATACTGTAGCTTCATTAGCATGCTTTACAGTCTTATCTTTATTCATACTGGCAAATTAAATTAGCGCTGTCTTTCAAATCTCCGTCTATTTTTCCCCCTAGGCAACCACCAGCAGCACAAAATAAATGACAGTAACGGGAGTGGATTGCTGCACTCTTGACGCTACTCCCTGGGCTTTAAGCAAGCATCCCTCCAACAAATGATATTTGTTCTCTCTCCAGGAGCTGAGCTGCAGTACATTGTTCTTGTTACAATCACAGAGCTCCACGCACCGGCACGGAGCGCAGGCTGTCAGCATAGGGCCTCATGGCCCTTTCCTCCTTAGCTTCCCCAAATGCCAAATCTGGGATTTAGGCAGGTGCCCCTTTTCTCCCTTCGTGTCCGTGTCTCTCTGTTGGCTGATGTCTTGATGGGAAAAGCACCAAACGTGGCTGTGGGAAGGGTGGGAAGTGAGAAGCAGAGATTTTGGCAGCCCAGTTGGGTTCGTCTGAGTGGGAGGTGGTTCCCTGGCAATGCTGTAGCACACATGAGGAGATGTGGATGAAAAGGAGTAGAGAGTCTGCTGCTGATTGTACCCCAGTTGTGCTGGGGGCTGCTTGGAGGAAACGTCTTAGGGCAAAGTATGAAAGGCAGGAGGAAGTGGGAAAGGCTTTCCTCACTTCTGCCTTCACCATGCAGATATCTGAGCTGAGGACTGGAGTGGATTTGTCAACTCTGCAGTCAGGCATAAATGGAGCTTCATAACTTTGCAAGTGCAAAGCATTAGCAGTAAGTGATTTTACATTAAACACTAAATATTGCAGCTATTAAAGAACATTCATCATCTGCACAAGGTGCCTGAACAGAAATGAGCTGTAGCATCTCCTGCAACATTGACTGTAAACACATTAAGAGCTCTCACAGTGCTGTCAGTCACTTCCATCTCAGGGAGAGGACCTGGTGCTCAGGGGCTCCACCACCATTCTCTGCACAGAGAGCAGCACCGTGTCATCTCCCCATAGAGGTGCCCCCAACCCCTTTGCTCTGCCTTTGGTGCAGTATCCCAGCATGGAGCCTCCTGCGCACTGCTGTCCCCATGGAGCACGCGAGGTGCAAGATCCCACCTGCTGTTGTGACCAACAGTAAGTGACCACCACCAAAAAGATGAGTCACAGGCAGTGACTAGTGATGGAGGTTATGGGGACGTTGCAGCTTTCTTCCCCAAATCTCAGTGTGAATAAATCCAGGACACTGTTTCCTCCTCCTGAGCCATTTCTCTGGTCTGTGCATTGCTATCAGCCATGCCAAGAGATGGAGCAAACCTCTGTCCTAACGAAGATTTCATTTCCTTCTGCTGTTCTGACACCAGGCTAGCCAAGAGCAGCCGTGCATTGTGCTGGGGAGATTGCTTGGTCCAAGATTGTGCTTCAGATAAGAGTTTGGATGATGATGATTAATAGAACTGCTTTGTTTGTCTGACAGGTGGACTGATAAATAGATATTGTTGCTAGGAATACATTCCTTCCTGCTATGGGAAGCAGGACAGACAGCCCGAAATGCTGATGTTTCTTGGAGATCTGTGGAACTGGAGGTCAGGGCAGGCTGTACCTTGCCTTTTGATTGTACTGGATAAAGGACTTCAGTCCTTTAAGTGAGGAGTGATGATTTCATCACGACCTGACATGTCCTTCGTTTCCAGTAAGGAAAACAAACAAAACCTCACAGTTTTGAAAATATAGTCCAGACATGCTGAATGCTCATAAAAGGGCAGAGAGTCCATGGATGAAATAGAAAAAATAGCTTAAAATGTCATCAGAAGTTGCTGTGATCTTTGGCGAGTTTCTTTCTCTCCTTAATCTGATCTCCATTTATTGTTCTTTCGGTCTTTACCTGACAGCAACTGATGAAATTCAGAGCCACAAGTTGCCACCAGGGCCACCTGGTGCTGAAAGCCCTGCCGAGGTGGGCAGCAGCCAATGCTGTGCTCAGTCAGCAATCAGAGGTGATCCCAAAACCCTTTGCAAGGGTTGATGCTTGTGGGGTTTGCTGTGTGGCTGTGCTGCTGCAGGAGTTTGCTTCAGCAACATGGGTAAGAGAATCTTGCAGCAGTTCTCAGAGCCTGTGTAGCTCAGATTCCAGAGGTTCATGGGGCTCATTATAGCTTGCCTATCTTATTGAAGCAGCTCATCTAATATAGGCTTTTCTCCCAAAGAGTGGGAGCCTCCCATTTCCTCCTAGTGGGAAAATGAGTTTTTCCTAGTTCCTAGTTGTGGAAGTAGTACTGATATTTCCTTGTACTGGTAAGGATAGAGAGTCCTCTTAGCTAAGGAGTGGGGTGAACCTGGAAGTCTGTGGCAGAGCTTGGGAAGCTCTAGCAAGACTGATGTGCTAACACAGGCACTGCTCTGCTCTAAGACTATGCATCATTGCCTGTGTCAACATGTGAGTTGATTTAGCTGTTCTGTATGATGAGGAGTTGGTCTTTTCAGCTGTTATTAAGGTTTTTTCCTGAGGTTGATAGCCTTGAGACAAGCTCTGCTTTCACCTATTGTGTGTTCCTCTCTATCAACCCCTGGAGATGTCTGGATGCCTGGGTCAGAGGTGCAAGCTGAAATTGGGGTTAATTGGTGTTAGTTGGAAACCAGCAGCACACAGGGCTCCTTTTCTCTGATGTGTGTCTCACCCTGTGCCTGGGGGCTGGCAGCAGTCTGGGTCAATGTTTGATCCATGCATACCAACTCTCAGGCACTGGTGATTGCCCAAAGAGCAAATTGCTGTGCTTTGGGGTTGGACAACGCCTGCCAGGGTTTGGCCTTTCTGCCTTTCCCACAGCACCAGTTAGGCTTATGGGGAGAGGTGGGCAGGTTTAATACCTGGATGCAAACTTTGCCCAATGCTTTGGATGAGCTCAGCTGCTTTCTGCTCTTTGAGCAGCTTAGTCTCCCCCTGCGATTTGGCTTTAAGGGGCGATTAAGTGTTCAAAAGCACTATTTACATTTCAAAAATGGATCGGGACCTGGTGTGAGATCAAAGTGGAAGTGAGGTTTGGGTGCATCGATCAGATGCCCTGGATGCTGGGGCTTCCTGCATCTTGTAAAGGATCAAACAAGTTCAGAGATGCAAGAACTGTCAGCATGGTTAATTTTCTTGTAGGTAAGAGCTTGTAGTCCCTGGTGTTCAGATGCTTGCCTCGAAGAGAAATAATTAGTGGCATTTTTCAGGTTAATTAACAACTGCAACTTAGACATAGGGCCTCTCTTGCTCCCTACCTTCCCAGCAAACAGCTCTGCTGCATGAATGGGGCTATTGTTCAGAGCACACATTTTAATCTATCGCTGCTCTTAAGTGTAGATGGAGCTCAAGTGTGTCTTGGTGACAATGCACCTAAAGCTTGAACTTCAAAATTGGCATGAGCAAACTGCAGTTTCTGTGTGCATCACTGTGTCAGTCTGTGTGTTTAGGAGCTGTGGATTCCCACGCTTCGGGGGCTTTATACCTGCTGTGCAATGGAGGGACCATGCAGCAGACAAAGCATAAGCCATTGTGGGGAAGAGTTGTTGTGCTCTGTGCCTCGTTACAGATGGAGACATGAAGTGACCACACGGCTGCTGAAGGACAGGTTTTGTTCCCCTGGCTGTTGCTTGGGAAACACACTGTGAAGAGGAAGAAATCCTAATTTTCTTCTGTACCTCCTGCTGACCTGTCTTGCTTTTCCCCACCTACAGACTCTAGTTAAGCACTAGAAAGAGGCTTAGATCAGTGGTGACTTCTTGTTCTTTAATTCATGCAGACGTTCTTTTTAACTATCTTGGAGTCTTAAACGACCCTCTGGGGAACCTTTTGTGTTTGATTATTGAAACAAAAGTTTATTCCCTTTAAGCACAAAACAACTGTGGAATCGAGGGAAAGAACCTATCTGTTTTCTTGCATATGCTATAAATGCAAAGGTCGGGTATGACTGACATAGCAGTGGGCAATGCAACACTCAGGAGAATTCCCAAGAATTGCAATGAAAACGGTTGGTTTCTGAGCCAAGTAGCAGCACGAGGGTTTGGCTGGCTTTATCCAGGGCCATAAAGGGCTCACAAGGTCTGGGTTGGGCTTTGCAGGAGCCTGAATGCTTTGATGCACAGAAGGCTGGGCAAGCACAAGGAGCAGCACCAATCCTGACAGCAGGGAGCACTTACCTTGAGGTACCAATGCTGGACAGCCACATAGAAAAACCACAAAAAGATTCTTCACCCTGGAAAATGGGTCTGAATCCTTCAGTTGTGAGGGTTCAGTAGCTAAAAAGCCAACCTTCTTCCCCTGCACAGCTTCTTCAGTTACGTGGCTCCCATCTCCTGCAGCAGCCTGTTGTCATTCCATGAGAACAGCATCCACTTGTTTTCAAACCTGCTGCCTGCTAACTTCAATTAATATCCCAACATTCTCTTATTACAAACAGCTCTTTGTCTTTACTGCCCTTGCCTGTTGTGTTTCCGTAGCTGACCTGTTTCTGCTTCCCCAGTTGTCTCCTCTCAAACCCGCCAGGAAAAGCTGTGTGAACCCCATGTCTGGAGCTCCCAAAGTAGCTGCTGGTGGGGCTGACCTCGTGGCTTTGCACTGAGTGAGCTGTGCTCAGCATCCCTCACTGTGCCAAAGGCAGCCCATAGCCCACAGAGCATCTGTAGAGCAGATCACCCTGACACCAACTCACTTGTTCTTTGCGTACCACCATCCTGCCACTCAGGCAGACGTGTAGGAAACAAAACTAACATGGCCTCTAAAATCAATGAGCCAGTATATAGTGAGCCATAAATAATCAGCAGAGGATTTAATTAGCAGCAAACTCCCTTGCAGCGTGCTGGTGCCTATGGCAGCCTCTGGCCTGAAGCTGCCTCCCCTGCTCTGACTTCTTCCCAGGGAACTCAGAGAGGTTTCTCCCCATTGGTTCGTATTTGTGATTTCACTAATGGTTTTCAGATAGAGGTGTGATGCTGAGCAGCATCAGCCCCAAACTTCTGTGATTTCTGGGAACCGCTTCACTGATGCGAGGTGTGCTGCGTCATGTGAAGACTAATTTCATTACTGAAAGAATGATTCCATTAGGTCAAAGCAGACTGTAAAGATCCCTCTCCTGTGTTTTACTGCCTTTATTGAGCATCCAGCCATATGCCTCCTTAGTAGCCACGTGCTGTTTGGTTTTATTAATGCTTGCATCTGCTGGTGATTTGAGCAAGGGCCAAAGGTTCAAAACTAAAACTTGAGAGCCCTCTATTACTGAAAGATTTTATTAGCCATCAATCTGCTGTATAGTGCCAGTGTTGCCAATGGGGAATAATACAATCAAACCTCTCTCCCCACCGGTGACAGCCCCACTCTGCTGCAAGGATCTGCATGAATTAATCTGCCTCGTTAACCATGCCAGAGTAAGTGCCTTTCAGGAGGAGAGAATACTTGAGTGGGGCTGGGCTGTAGGTGCTCAGGAGCAGAGGTTGAGCAGCCTCCAGGTGTGTGAGCTGCCCCTCTCCCTCTGCATGAGGCTCTGGCTGTCCCATGGCCATTATGGGATTGCGCTGCAGTGAGCTGGAATGTTGGCCCCCGACCTTTCCAGTCCTGTAATTCAGGTGGTTATTTGCAGGCTAGCTCTGGAAACTGCACAGCATGAAAGTAAGGGATGGAAGCACTGGGGTGAGCTCCTGCCAGCAGTGCAGCTGGTCACTGCCGTGCAGCATATGGAAGCAGTAAGTTCCTGTCCTTTCTTCTTCTACCTGTCGTGCTGGGATTGTGCTCAAGAGAAAAATATTTCATTGTCCAGCAGCAAAAGCTGCCCTTAGTGCTCAGCCTCCCCTGTCCGCTGACTCCACTCAAATTATGGGATGTGGAAAACAGTACAGTGCCTCCGTGGCAGGTGATGGGTAGAAAGCATACAGGGACCTCCCAGAAAATGTCCTGCAAAGACACAAGTGCTGGCACTCTGCCTGTTTGTGAGCACGTGCAATTAGATGTAAAAGCTCATCATGAGGCTGAGCAATGTGCTCTTATAGGACCTGAGAACTGTGCTGTGGACACAGAGCTGGGGCTCTGCTCGTGGAGGTTTGGGAGCAGTGTATTCCCACTCTGTTCCTCCCTCCCCACAGCATTGCCAGCATCTCACTGCCCGATCAGCTCTTCTTAACTCTAGAGGACAAAACAGCAATAAAAGAATCCTACTTTTGGGTTTTATTTTCTCCATGCAGCACTGGTATTTCTCCTATATTAAATCTTGTTGGGGCCGTTTCATGCATAAACTTCATTTTTCTGTTGTGCTGGAGAAAACCTGAGTGATGATTTAATGCAGCTCCATTTGCGAGTCTCATTGTGACAGCAGGCTGTCATCGATGCTCTGCAGGGACAGTGCAGGGGAGTGCAGAATCTGTCCATCAGCAGGGGGAGAGAGGCTCAGGCTTTCATAACACACGGCTGGGCTTCAGAAGACATGCAGACTCAGGGATTTGGAGGCAGGTGATTGCATTTGCTCTGTGTTTTAGTCCCCCATTGGTAGGGCTGGGTATCCAAAATCAAAGCTGGACTGCCCAGAGTGGGGTGTTGTGTAGCAGAGGTTGGGGGTGAAGTCCTGGGGCTTCCTGAGGTAAGGGGAGAAGCAGATGGGGCTGGATGGGAGTAGGAGATTGGCAGCGTGTTCTGTTCTGGATGCAGAAGTTGGGGAGGTTAAGCTTTGCTCAGTCACTCCATAAGCTTTCAGCCACCCATAGACTCATGCTTTAAGTACCCTTCTGAGAAGGTCTGAGTGAAACAACTCCATTGTGTTTCAGTCATTTACTGCTGGGTTTCTCTGGTGCTACGGCTGGAAAATAGATGGTTTCTCTCTTTGGCAGAAAGCTGCAAGCACTTTCAGAAATCTTAAAAGGGAGAATAATTTTTAGGCTCGCAGTAACTTCTTTCTAAACCCTTCTTCTCCATCTGAAAGGATAACTATAAATAAAATGCCAACAGTTTTGTTGGGATTAACTGAAAGGGGGTTCAGGAACCGATGGCCTGAGCTTGAAGTGAGATTATTGTTGCTGTTGTCAATGGGCAGCAATTCGGTGCACTTCCCAGCAAGTCCTAAAAGCTCACACCTCTGTTCTGCAGCTCCCAGTGTCACTGTGTGCCACAGTTGGTGATTGAGCAATTAAACTTTGCACGGCCATAGGTTGTCAGACTAAAGGAGGAAAGGAGGAAAGCTCAGCTTTCTGCTCCAGAAGCCCTTGAAGGTCTGTCTGCTTCTGTGCCAGGCTGGAGGGGCTGAAGCACTGAGAGATGAACAGGAAGGAGCAAAGTGGGCAGATGTATCTGTGGCATTCGTGCTATCCAAAGCATGTTGTCTCTCTGCTTCTGCCATCAGCAATTCCCCAGATGCTCTGGAGCAGACTCTGATTCTTAAGGTAATTTCACATTTTAAGAACTGCTTATGCACGAAAAGGGGGAAAAAAAAACAACAACAAAACACCTTAACATCCTGCAAAACAAAGTAAAAATCACAATGAATCTAGCAGGGTGTGCTTTTAGAGGAGCTTCAGTTTTAACTTTTAACAGAAATGATGTTAAGATTCTTTGTAAGTGTAAAGGAATAGATTAAAAGATGATAAAAACACTGTTTTGGCAGTTGCACGCTTGAACTTTCATAATTTTCTCAGGGAAAAAAGCTCTAACTAAAAAAAAACCACATCTATTTATTTGAGAAAATGCTCCTAATTCCAAGGCAGGGATGAAAGAAGTGGCCCATCCTTGTGTTTGGGAGCCTCTAAATACGCGTTTGCCTTCACTTTCACAGTGAGCCTTCCCCTCCTTGCAGTTCATGTCTGGAAGCTTGCAGAAAACCAAGTCCTTGCTAATTAAGGTTATGTTCCACACCTCCAGCAATGACATCCCACAGTCCACTGCATGTAGGATGCTTTGTTTTAGCTCAGATCCACATTTTTTTTTTTCCTAATGCTTTTCAGGCAGATCACCCCAATTTGGGATCTTGGGAAGATAACAATCCCACATTTCTGCTTCTTTGCTCTGCACAATCAGTGATGTGTGGGCACACAATGCTGTGCTGTGCCTTTGCTGGACCTTGGTCTGCTGAAGATCTCTTGCCTGCAGGAAACCCAAAACAAGGCTGAGCCTTCGTGGCACTCCCAGAGCATCTCCACAGGTCCCACCAGTGGTGCACACACTACATGAAGCACGCTGGCATCTCCAGACCCTCTCCTTTCTACCAGAATGCCCCGAGATCTCTGAATGAAAAACGCTTTATGAAATTGTTGTTCTCTGGAGAGCAGTAGAATTGAGTGAGAGCCTTGCTGTAGAATTTGTAAAGCCAACTACAGATCCTAATGGCAAACCTTTGCTGCAGGACTTCACAGGCTGGGATGTTTCCATTCCCAAAATGCAATAATCCAATTCACTCAAAGCACTGGGATGCTAACTGAACAGAAAGAAGCCTTCTACGAGAATAATAATAATTGAGACTGTGCTCCTTTCATTCATTTCCCAACAACGTGGGGCTGATTTCCCCTCTGGTTCTGCTCCCCAGATGGGTCCATGGTAGCAGAAACCTGCTCTGGCCCTAAGGCAGTTTCAGATTCATTCATTGCTCCTCGCAGAGAGTTGTGGCCCTACAGCCCCATGCTGGCAGCTGGCTTGGGGCGTTGGGCTCAGCTCCAAGAATAAGTAGTTTCCAAGGCATTAATCTTTATAGTGATTATCTACAGCAAGGCCTTCGTATGGAAATCAGTCTGGGCTGTGGGGTTTTTTTTTGTGTGTGTGTCTTTTGGTGAATTTGAGTTGATATAAAACTTGTGGCTCCTCTTTAGAGAGCCTGTCCTGTCCTGTGTGTGGTGAGATGAGTGGGGAGGTGGCAGTGACTTGGCCAGGAGATGCTCAAAGGCTGTTGGGATCAGATCTGATGACAAGCTGGGGTTGAACCTTGAGGACGCAGGATGAGTTCTCTCTTTTTGGAGGTGCAGAGCAGCCTGCAGGACACAGTGAGATCCTCTAAGAGGAAGATATTGACCCACGGCCCTCTTGGTGAGAGTCTACCCAAAATACACAGAGTGCTCACTGTGTTCCCATCACCAGATCCTGCACATCTGGGCAGGGGCTGGGAGCAAAGGGGGAGGTTTTCAGCTCCTGCAGTGGGTGAACCAGACCCTGCAGCACTGCAGAGAGAGGGGATCAGAGGAGAAGTGGGAGGGGGCTAATCATTTAAGTGCAAACATTAAAGCTGCATTTAGCACCATTTTTAATATGTGCTTAGCTGAGACATGATATTAGGCAGTGAGGTAAGTGACAATTTATGCAGCATTTTGAGATTAGCTTCAGCACAGGGAGTAAAGCAACTTTTTTTTCGTGTGCTGATTACAATGGCAGCTTGAATCTAAGACCAAAAAAGTGTATGTTTGGGGGAGGGGAAAGAGGATGTTGCAGAGTTTTCTGCCTTTGTGTTAAAATGAAGGGAATTTTGGAGCTCTGAAATACATAAGTCACTTCCTTTTGGGAAAGCTGAGTGAGAAAACAGAGCCAAAGCTGCATTTCCCAATCATGCTCTCTGGGAATAAAAGCCCTGGGTTTCACACCTGGAGCCCCTGGGGTGATTCTGAGTACATCCTAGTCGTTTTTTTCAAAGAAACAGCTCCATTCTCAGTGGAAGGACCACTGTGTGCTCTCTGGCCCTGGAGGTGAGTGATGGGGACTGCTCTGTGTTATCTGCATGCCTGCTCACCCAGCAGCTCACTGTTCACAGTCCAGAAGGACATCGCGTCTCTGAGTCCAGCCTGGATCACAGAGAGGGAAAAAATCATTGATCTGTGATGTGTGGTGGCTTATCTCAGGGTTCCATGGGTGAAATTTCTTCCTTATCTGAAAAGCCATTGAAAGACCTATGCACTGCTTGTTTCATATATAAAACTTCAGGCGGATTTGAGCCTGTGCGCACAGCAATTTTTGTTTTAATTTCTTTCTTTTCTTTTCTAGCCAGCACAGAGAAAGCAAGCCTCAGTCTTGAGTGGAAGATAAGGAGCAGAATGACCTTGCATCTTCCATCCATACACCTGAGGTTAATAGTCAAGGAACTTGAGGCCAAGGTGAGTACAGATCAGAGCTGAAAGCAATCCTGCCCTGTTGGAACACTGATACACAATTTCCAGCTGCCAGTTTGGAGAAGTGGGGTGTTTTTCAGCAAATACGATGTTTTTTTCCTATAACTGTAAAATGCCAAGTGAAAATTCCACCTGGCACTCCAGCCCTGGTGGCGCAGGTGACAATTTTCCCTCTGCAGGATGAGTTTCAGCACTGGGACACACTTCTGTAGCCATCCATGCCTGGGTCTGCTTCTTAAAGCACATGGGGTCCTGTCTTCCTGCATGGTTCCATGCGTGCTGCATGCTCCCTGTGACACGTGCAGTAATTCTTGATTCTTGAAGGCTTATTTTGATTACATTCTTGGGGAAGAAAGACATAAGGACTTCTTTCATAGCAAAGCCTCACAGGGATGTTGTCAACACCCTGCCATCCAGCTGAGGTGGGGTTGCTTACTCCAATTCCCATCTAAATCACTGCAGCCCTTACGTGCTGTGCAGACAGATGCCCACCCCAGCCTGCACGAGGTGGCACAGGAGCCACCAAAGACGTTGATGTTTCTGGATGCTGTGCTAGAGCTGCTGGTACCCTGACCCATAAAATCATGTGCAGTGTGATTGCAGTGTGCTGCCTGCACGTGTGGCTTGGGTACAGAAGCTGCCGAAAAGTGCAGAGGAACATCAGTTAGCATCTGGGCAGTGTGGTTTTGGCTGTGGGTGGCAGAGTGCTTTTTGTACTTGTTGTGCTCTAAATCAATATTGAAGTTGGGAATGGAGCTGTGAGGAACTGTGCTGTTCCTTCGGGTCACTTTGCCCTGTAATCACCACAGCACAGTGCAGTACAGGGAACAATTCCTCCTCCTCTCCCTGCCACCCTGCTTACGTAGGCTCCATCATCTTCTCACTAGAGGCAGTCGAGCCATATTCATTGCACAGTTTGTTTGCGAGCTTGGCATTTTTCATCATT
This sequence comes from Centrocercus urophasianus, assembly GCF_019232065.1. Lineage (NCBI taxonomy): Eukaryota > Metazoa > Chordata > Aves > Galliformes > Phasianidae > Centrocercus > Centrocercus urophasianus. Next base: position 2,837,588 of record NW_024885011.1, read on the forward strand.
TAATAATATGCAGCAAACGGTTTTTCACACTCTTAGAGCAGCCCCATAAAGCACTGCAATGAGCTTTGGCAGTAATTTTACTCAGCGCGTTTATTGCATCAGTTGTTGAATAGAGCTGTTTGTGCATCTTAATCAGAAACTTCCCCCCCCCCCCTTCCCCCCCCCCACCTCCCCTTTATTTCTGCCAACAGGGGAGAGTGGAGCTGGGGACAAGGAATGGCTTTGGGGAGACATGCCAATTGCTTGCAGTCAGAAAGTCATCACTTTGTTGAACCTCTGCTGGAGGTCTGAAGGATGTGTTTAAGCTAGGGGGGGCCCAGTTGTTCACCAGGGGCAATTTTAGTCCTGTTTTGGGCAAATGACCTCATATTGTGTAATAACAGTGCATGGATGGGTGTTACCAGGTCTGGCCTGCTTTCCTGCACTGAGAATCTCTTAGCATTGTCAGTGTCCATTGCTTGGTGGAGCAGGCTCAGATCTCCAGGGTCAGTAAGTGCATGTTTCCCCAGTTCCCCCATCTATGAAGTGAGTGCTGAATGGGACACAGCTTCCTGTGTCCAGTTGGCCAACAGTAGGATGGGTGAGTAATGGGAGCTGCTACCAGTGGAGAGCAACATGTCTTCTAGGCGTTCTAGCCAGCTCTTACCCTCTGTGTATAGCTCTAACCACTAGATGGAGGCACAGATCGATGCTCAGTGTGCAAGTTCCACCATGGAAATCTTTGTAATCCCCATTTTCAGCTGCTGGCTGAGCTGGTCCTCTCCGAACTACAATATGATGCATGTCGTGAGCCTAGAGTAACACATATTGGTAGGGGAGCCACAAAAATGATGGAAAGGTTTTGAAAATTGGGCCTATGAGAGACAGGCGGGCTCAGGAAAGATGACTGTGTGGAGGCAGGAGTGCTGTTTGCAACCAGAGAGGAGGATGTTATGGTGCAAGGGGGGAGGAATAATCGTCATTAGTCACCATTAGCAGCATGAGACTGTCGGGCTGGGCTGCAACAGGGAAATGCCATTTATGTGCTAGGAGAAACATTACATCTGAAAGCAAAATTGATGCGTTTCAAATGGGTGAAGAGAGCCCACGGCATCTCAGCTTCCAGAGATGTTTGGCACTGAGCAGAGCTCTGGATGATAACCTCCAGCAGAGCTCTCCTCACCGATGGAGCCGTGTCCCCAGTGCGTGTTCCCACCTGCTGCCACCAGCACAGCCCATGCCAGGTGGGACCACAGTGGGTCCTTCTCTGAGCAGAGTGCCTCTCAGGCTTTGCAGTACAGCTTCCTTCTGCTAAATTCCATCCGTGTTGCTTTGCTGCTTGTGGCAAACTGCCTGCTGTTTTTGCTACAGTGCAAACCTCATTTGGAAGCAAACCCTGCTGCTGGAGTGCTGGCATGAGGTGCTGGAAGGGGAAAGCAGTGGTGCTTTCCCCTTGGGCCAAGTGGCCACTGTGACCCTCCTCCCTGGTCAAGAGCATCTTCATCTGTGCACAACCTTCAGGCATTGCTGAGTTAGCTGGGGCTGGGACCCAGCTGTTGGGCACGTCCACCCCAACTGAGCTGATGAGCAGCACCAGCCATGGATCTTTGGTAGAGGAGTTAGAATCATAGAATCACAGAATCACCAAGGTTGGAAAAGACCTAAAAGATCATCCAGTGCAACTGTTCACCTATTCCCAATAGCTCCCACTGAACCACGTCCCTCAACACAACATCCAGCCTTTCCTTGAACACCCCCAGGTTCAGTGACTCCACCACCTCCCTGGGCATCCATTCCAGTGCCTGACCACCCTTTCTGAAAAGTAATGCTTCCTAATGTCCAGCCTGAATCTCCCCTGCCGTAGCTTGAAACCATTCCCTCTGGTCCTTGCTGTTGGTGTCCAACAGCTGAAAAGGCAGCAATGCAAACTCCAGTCATCCAGCACCTCCCTTGATCCAGCTGAGCAAAGCTGACAAACTTCATTTTTAGCCCTCATCTCAGGACCACATGCTGAGAAGCACAGGGAAATTAATGTCATTAGTGAGGAGATGCAGGAGGAGGGCTCTGGCCAGCTGGGCTGGAAGCTCCTGGCTGAAGGTTCAGCTCCATGGTGGTGCCCATGGGTAGAAACCCATTCCACCTGTGTCCTGAAGGGAAATTCTGTAGCTGCCTCCAAATCAAAGCTTCACCTTTGCTCGTAGAGATGAAGCAGTGCAGTCTTGCAGAGCATCTCTTTTCCTCTGTAATAAAGAATTATGCACGCATAAAGTATTTCTGTAAGGGAATGTGCTCCTCGCATAGTTATTAATTCATTATTGGTCATGGCCAAACTCACTCCTCTACTAAGTCATCTATTAAATGAGCCAAATGAAATTTATTAACAGAGCGTTGATCATTTAAGTCTTTTAGCATAGAGAAATGGCCATAATGGAACAGAAGGAGAAGTAATAATTTTTTTGCCCTGCTTCTGGTCCACGCTCTGGTGTGCTCACAGCACCCCGTGTTACGGCTGTAATTGGTCCTGGAGCTTCTTCCCAAACAAGCACAGCAGGTAGTCTTTACTTAAAGACAAGCAAGTTTCCCTTTGGACATTGAAAAAAGTATCAGAAAAATAGAAGCAAGCTTGGAGAGTGGCTAACCAGGAGGAAAAAATTCTTATTTGAGCAATAATTTGGGTGCTGTCATCGCCCGTCATAGGCAGCAGCCAAGCCCCAATCCTGTAGCATCTCAGCCCTTCAGAGCACTTCTTCTGGGCAGGCTGCAGAGCCCAGACATGGGAGAAACCAAAGTCCCAAAAATGACTCCTTGGGGCCAAAGAGAGCCCAATGCAGGCACCAGGCAGCTCCCTGTCTCCGCTAGAGGCTGCCCCAGTGTCACGTTCTGGGAAGGAAGCTGTGTGTCCCCAGAGGGAAGTGGCTAATCACCACTTTGTACAATTAGACTCAGCCTTTATGGAGCTCTGATCATTTATGTTGGCAGAGCTGAGTTTGTTTCTAGTGGATATAATTTAGCCTCCAGGTAGACAGGGAGATTCGTGAGGTTTTTAGTGCTGAATTTGCTCGATGGGGGAGTGCTGCTCTGATTCCTCCCCAGAATTAAGAGGAAATCATCTCAAGGTGAGCACTGCACACCAAAGGCTCTCACCTTTGGGAACCCCGCAGATGGGAATGTGGCAACTAAGTGATGTTTTGAGGATCTCATTGTCACCTAAATCTTGCATTTTCCCACCTATAATGGCAGATGGGTCCCTCAGTGTTAGGCCACGTCAGACATGGCCAAAGCTCTCAGCTCCTAATGAAGTTAAACAAGATTTAAGCTTCATGGGTCTCAATTACTTTAAATGGGACTTTACATGATTAAGTCATGTGTGGTTAAGAGAAGTGGGGTGATGGGTGGTGGCACAGACCTTCTTTTCTTCCATCTTTAATTTAGTGTGGGGACAGAAAGAGGAATGAACACAGAGCACCTCAAAGTGAAAGCATCACTTAACGCTCTGTGCTTGTTCTGCAGTGCCTCACAGCCTCCCTACCCCCCATCCCAGGTCACAGCAGTGTCAGTTGTTGTCATTTCGGTGATGGATGAGTTCTGAGTGAGACTTGGAGCCCTTTTCCATTCACACTGCACAGCACGAAATGAAGCAGCACGTGAATCTCTGTGGGATTTACTCCTTAATTCCACCTCCTTTACTGCTACGTGCAATCAAATATTTACTTATTGATATTCAAGAGATCATAAAACGAATCTGGGAACACCCTTTCAAAGGCTGCATTGCCCTCCCCTCTACCCACAGCTGATCCATATGTTGTCCCTAGCAGATACTGCTCTTACAGACTTTAAAATGGAGGTGGTTTGCTCTCCATGGGCACCTTGTCTGGTGCTTCCCTTCCCTGTCACTGCTGCATGGCAGCACTGCCTGCATCTGCCTCAGTGCCATTCGAAGCTCCCTTGGCTGATGAAGGATTTTGCATTTATGGGGCAAGAGAGGTTGTCACAATTCATTGGTGGCAGGTTTACATTTGACTTCAGTGGAGCTCATGAAAGTCTGCAGCATGAAACAGACATTGATTTTCCATAGTGTGTCTGGGTTTGGTTTTTGTTATGGGGATATGCCTTGCAAATGTTGAGCTGGAAGTTGAAATGTCTCTCAGTAGTGTATTTCAAAACCTTTTAGTAGCTTGCTGTTGTTATTGCTGGTGGGCTTAGTGATATTTTGGTTTCTAAAATACAATATGTAAGCAGAAACTGAGTTTTTCCACGGATGTTTTAACCATGACACAGGTTGTCTGGGTTTTTAATCAGAGTTTTGTGATACACAAACATGTCGGTAACAGTAACCAAAAGACTCAGATGCATCACACCTGTCACTAAAACTGTCAGTGTTAGGGTGGCATGGGGGTCTCAGCTCCACATCTAGCCTGCTTTCTGAAGTGTCAGAAGGAAACCCAAATGCACGTGGTCCTGTGCCCTCCTCAGCGTGTTCCATAGGTGTAGTGAAGGTCTGTCCTTCTAGCAGCATCTGCTGCAAGTTATATTCACCACTGAAACCCCATGGATACCCCTCACCCCATGGGGCCCCGTGTTCTCCCTGAGGCTTGCAGTGTTTGCACAGTGACGGTGCATGTGTCATCAGCTCTCAAGAGCAGCACAAACAAATGCATTTTGACATTTAGCATAAAGCACTGGCGTAAGAAGCAGGAAAAAAAAGATGTGCTGCTCCTAATTGATTCAGCAGATCACCTGCTGCTCCGTGCCTCAGTTTTCCCAGTTTGTGCCCGTGTAAGCTCTTTGTTTAGTCTCTCTCCTTGCATGTTTGCATGGTGCCAAGTACAGAAGGTGCCTGGTTTTGCTTCGGGTTCTGAAACGCTTCCATAAGGCACTCAGTAACTCTTCTGTGCCGGTGTTTAATTGCCAGATCCCTGGGGTTTCTCTGCATATCCCCAGCAGAAGCCAGCACGCAGGGCTGACCTCTTTGGCTCGCTCACTCGGCCTGCCAGCTTCTTTTCAATTATTTTCTCCCCATGTTGCTGTTTACATTTTGTGCTCACATCCTTTGCAGCATTTCCAGTCACCTTCCAGCAGCCTGAATGCCTCCTAATCTGAAGTGTATTTCTGCCTTATCTCTATCAAAGCAGAAGGGTAGGGGAGTCATCCTCATTCCTGATCCATAAGGCTGCTGAAGCCATCAGCTGCTCATCTTGGCTTTCCCCGGTGTTTCAGTAAGTTGCAGATGATTCTTCTGTCAAGAGCACCAAGGACAAAATGAAACTTTATATTTTTTTCAGGGCTGCACGTTAATCTCTCCTCAACGTGCCTGGAAATGATTGCATGTCATGTTTCTTTGCAGGCTTTCAGGGAGCTTGCTTGGTCCTCTTGCAAGGAGTCCTCCTGCAACAATCCTGTAGCTGAGGCACGTGGGCTGCTTTCCACCTCCACCAATGTCACCTGGGGGTGGGATTTGTGCTGGTACCACAGGGTGCCTTTGCCCCCAGTTTTGGTGCTGTATTGGAAGAGGAACAGAGCAGACTGTGTTAGCTAGGGGAGGACTGAAGGAAGGAAGAAAACTGGGATTTCTGGAAATATTGGACTCCTCAGGTCTTTCTGGGCAGCTTGGGAGAATTAGGGAGTTCCCCAGTCTGCTCCTTGACCCTGCCAACCCCAGCACCCAGTGTCTTGGGAGAAACCCTTATTGATGGGGAAACCAAGTTGCAGGCTGAGCACAGGCTGTCCGGGTCTCCTCTCTCCACAGGGCATTATCTCAATTCCCTGCCATAGTTCTCCATGTTCTTCTTTTATTTTCTCCACCTGTGTGTATGAATTGGGACCCTCTTCCCCTTCTATCCATGCAGGTTCATCCATTTTCTCCTTGGCCAAAGGGATCCTAAGCAATAAATCCTGGACACAGCCTGGATGGGGTCTGCTGGTGGAAGATGCTTTTGTCCAGCACCTCTGGGTTACAGAAGAGCCGTTTCTCTTGAGCTCAAAGTGAGGCTTTGTGTCCTTATTGTCCATTCTCATGTGGACTTGATGATCTTACAGGTCTCTTCCAACGTAAATGATTCTACATCTCCCAGATTTTACTCAGATCCACAAGGTTCTGTTTATTGTCACCTGGAGCATCGGCTGAAATTTTGGCATTGATCAACCTCAGAGTTGGAGTGAACCACAGCAAACAACCCCACTGCTGTCTGACAGTGAGAACTCACTTCTCCCAGGCAGCAATAAAGAAGAGGTGACAGAGAGCTGAGTGCATGGAACAGGCACCCATATATAACTGTGTAATTACTGGTATCATTGAAATGATGGATGTAAAGACCTAGTTAGCAATGGAGCAGGCTCATTAGCATAAAAACTGCAAGCACAAAAATACACTGAAATGACAAATACAAGGAAGCCATATGAGATTTGCATTAAATTAGTGACTGCATGAGAGATGCTATTTAAATGGCAGGTGACTCAAAAATTTCTTTCCCTTTTAGCGTAAGAGGCTGAAATGTTCATTTTCATGGTAAACAGTAACTACACATTGATTTCTAGCTTTAAAGCATCTCGGCAAAAAGCACTCACAGTAAGTGGGGTTGGAGTCACTGAAATCAGAGGACTGGCTTGCCCTACATGTCTCTGAAACGAAGCAGCAAGCTTGAATTGCTTCCATAGACTTGTTAAAAAAAAAAACCTGCCATGATAACAACAACAACAACAAAAACCTGTGTCTGGGGGTGGGAAATCAATTCCCATACAATCTTTTGCAGAAGCGATCTGATGACTTATTTCAAGGCAGAAACTTGCGTGAGGAACTGAATGGTGCCCACTGGGGCCCCCTGCCTTCGTGTGGCACTTTGTCAGGCTGGTGGATCACTGCTGCAGATCCTGTTTGTAAGGAGTGACCAGGTGAGATCCTGACCTTGGGTTGGTGCACAGGACATCATGCTTGTCCTACAGCCTGCTGGGCTCCCAGCACAGCAGTGTGTCACTTCTCACCCTCTATACCTGAGAAAACTGCAGGTTAGTGCATCACTTGGAAATTAATTTGCACGCATTTAACGACACAGGCACAAGCTCAGTGTAAGGTGGGTAAATGGGTATAGCCATGTCATTCCCACTTAGGTTTATCCCAGGCACATACTGAGAGAGCAGCACGTATCCAGCAGGCTTGCAACCATCCAGCTGCACCACTGGAGTGAACTCCACAACTTCCTGACGTAGGGAGGCTTTAAGTAAGAGCTTTTGAAAAGGTTATACTTTGACTGAAGGAAGCCTTAACCTAACGTACCACTAAATGATAGCTATTTTTGGAATGAGAAATGTCATGTCTTTCTCAAGATGGACCCGTCTGAAGCAGGTCACTGGGCAGTAACACCTTTGAGGACGTTTTTCTACCTGGGTTTAGCTTGACGAGCTGCTCAGGTTGAGTTCAACCATGTAATTTGCAGAGGACTGTTTGAATGGCTTCATATGCTGTGAATCAAAGGGAGAAATTCTACCCTTGGTAATTAAGATGGAACGGCTAATTACTCTTCTCTGTCTGGAAGTTCGCTTTCTGAAGAAGGAGGGAGGAGACTGAGCTTTCAAACACTTTTATTCGTTTCTCTGCTGAAGTCCTTGTTTGCACCCGTGTCTGCATGCATTGTTTGCCACTCAGCCCCTCTGAAGGCTGAGCTGTGTGAAGAGGAGAGCAGGGCTGCTGTTGAGCTGCGCACACACAATCACAGACGCACTGAGGTTGGAGAAGACCTCCAACTCAAGTCCGACCCCATCCCATCCCCACCATGCCCATTAACCACATCCCTCTGTGCTGCATCACACCTCCTCTTAGACACCTCCAGGGACACTTGGGGGCTTTGGGGATTCGTGGGACCTGGAGCAAGCAGTCCTCAGCTCCTCTCCAGGCAGCACGTGCCAACATGCAGTGCTCTGTCTTTCTTCTCCAGGTTCCCTGAGTGCTTGATAAATGTTAAGATCAAGCAGGAGGACTGCTAGGGGGCAGGGCTATGTCCTAAACCAGTTCTAAATGGGGAATTTCCCATCATGATGACTCCAACCAGTTGGCTGCTGGACAGAAGGTACAAATGGGAACCTCAAACACCCAGCCTGTACAAAGGGACACTTGCAGCCAGTTATTGCAGGGGTGGCTGTGACACGTCTGACTGCTCTGGTGTCTCTGTTTATTTACTCCCTCTCTGTAACCCCCGCCTGCCCAGCCGTGCGTCTCTTTGGGCTGCTGTCAATCACACGTCAGTTCTTGTTTGCCTCGGCTCAAATCAGTGCTGCTGTTTTGACAAAAGCATGGCTGTCAAAGCTCACAAGGCGAGAGAGAAAGGCAGAGAGCCAAGAGGTGGAGGAAGGAGTTGGATATTTGTTATCCCTGGGGATGACGCATCCTTGTGCAGATGTGATGAGCGGAGCTGTGAGCTTGGCAGGTGCTTTGCTTGTGCTGCTTTAGAATGATAGAATCATTTGGGTTGGAAGGGACCCTTAAAAGCCATCTGATCCAACTCCCCTGCAGTGAGCAGGGACACCCACAGCTCCATTAGGTGCTCAGAGCTCCTCCAGCCTGATCTTGGGTGTCTTCACCACCTCTGGGAAACCTGTGCCAGTTGCCTCACCACCCTCATTGTAAACAACTTCCTCCTTATATCCAGTCTAAATCTCCCCTCTTTTAGTTTAAGCCATTTCACACAGAGGGTAGTGAGGCAGTGGCACAGGTTGCCCAAGGAGGCTGTGGATGCCCCATCCCTGCAGGCATTTGAGGCCAGGCTGGATGTGGCTCTGGGCAGCCTGGGCTGCTGGTTGGTGACCTGCACACAGCAGGGGATTGGAACTGGATGAGCGCTGTGCTCCTTTGCAACCCAGGCCATTCTATGATTCCATGAACTGCCCCTTGTCCTATCACAGCACACCTGATGTAGAGCCTGTCCTGTTCTTTCTTACAGGTACTGAACGGAGGCTTTAGGAGGGATTTCTATACCTGCATAGGACTTATTTTGAATGACATCACAATTTCTCCTTCTTTTTTTAAATTCTGGGGATGGATTTGTGGTGGGTTTTTTTTTTTTTCCCCAAAAAATTTCATGTAAAATTCGGAGGAAATGCGAAGGCTTTGGGGACCGCTCAAACCTTCTGGTTTTGACGACTGAAATGTCTCCTTCCCTGGTGGAGCTGGGTATCATTTTAATACCAAGGGGATCAAAAAGAAAAAAATAGAAAGGTAAAATGAAAAATCGCTTCAAAATGAATATAAAAACAGTTCCATTCTGTGGTTCTTTTTTTTTCCAATGATGTGTGGTTGAAGCCAACGTGTTCCTGAGCAGCATCTCACTCATCATAAAGTGGCATTTCTGACAGGACAACATTTCTTCACAAAATGAGCTCTCAGCCTGGGATTCCTGTATAATGCCATGAGCGTGCATAGTGGGTGGATCCAAACATAGAAAGGAGACACAAATTACAGCTAATATGGACCGATGACAGTTCTTTTCTCCTGCATTAAACCAACACAGCCCGTCACCAGCCAGAGCAGCCCCAGACATCCACTCAGTAGCTCCATGAGCACATCAGATGCAATTAGAAAGCTGTGGTTCTCTCTTGAAAATAGAGGCAATGAACCAAAACAATTGAACAAAGACAGGTGCCAGCGAGAGCTAAGAGACCACGCGCTTGTGGTTCAGTGGCCAAATGGAAAATAAAAATACGGTGGAGTTAACGCAAAGTGAAATTATTTCCATTTTTCCAGCGAAGCAAAAAGTTGAAAAAAATAATGTAAAAATCCCTTTTTTTTTTTTTTTTTTTTTTTTTTTTAAGTTTTTATTAAAAAAATAAAAAATAAAAAATAAATTCTGTCCAGTTCCTTTCTGATCCACTTTCAGGGGACATCTCAAAGTCTGTTTGATCAATCCCAATCTACGGGTGTGGAGGAGAAAGAAACAGTCTTAACTGAGAGCATTTTGTCTGCTGCTGAGTGGGGTGAGGGCTGTGAGGTTGGAACTTCCAGAGATGGGAAGTGCATGGGCTGTGTTTGCAAACAGGGCTCCATTCATCTCAACTGCAGCTCAAGAGGGGAAGCACAGGGAGCAAACTTGTGTCTTCTGAGACACTGTCTTCCAGCACTGCTCCTGTTTGGGCACAGAGGTGTCAGTTAGCAGAATGGATTTCTTGCTGTTTGATGAAATGCTGACTCCTGTTACAAAGCCCAGTGGTGCTGGGAGGGTGAGTGGGGCTGGTTTTCACGTTGCAGCGTGTTGCTCCAACACATTGGCAGAATGGCACTTGCTCAGATCCTTCCTCCCTGATCTCCTCTCCCCCAGAGCAGCGCCTGCTTCCCCAGCAGACGACTCTTTTGCTGTGATAATTCACCTAATAGACAACTTCTGGCAGAGCTCTGTATTAAACACTGTGCAGCGGGGAGCATAATAGCAGGCTGACTGTTGTCAAAAGGAAAAAACAACACAACTCTTGAACTGCATGTGATGGAAGCACTTTATTTTCAGTAAATCAAGCTGTTACCTCCCCAAACTCCTTCCCAGCACCCTCCCTCTTCAAATCCTCCAAGCCTTCATCTTTTGCAGGATGATGCACCTTAGAGCACATCAATACCAGGGAGTTGCATGCATAATTTAAACAGAGACCTTCTGATTCTGTACCTGGATGGGCTCTGGCATTTCCAAGGGAAACTGAGCTCAGCACAAGGTAAAGCTCTCACCTTAATTTGAGTTTAAGATCTGTATTGTTTGCAAAACAGTCTGACCTTAGCTTTGCCCCATGCCACCAAGGGGAAGAAGTAGCTGGATTATATAAACTCCGTGAATTAAATTTAAAAAATAATAGTAATAAATGCAGAAAGTGCTTTGTAAGAAACTTTGAGATGGAATAGCCCAGTCCAGGACTCCTCAGGAGGGAAGGCTCAGCTTTACCTTGGAAGGAGGCTGGGCATGCTGCAGGGTCAGGGCTGGGGAGGCTGGGCTCCAAGGTGAGCCATGTCAGGCTGTTGCTTGACAGCTGCACTAATAAAACTTGAGCTGCTTGGCCAGGGTGTAATTAGGGGTTGGGATCCAGCATATCTTCTTCCAGAGCCACAACCTGAGCTCTGACACTGAACATGTCAATGTGTCAGGCACTCCAAAAGGTGGAGGATTTTTTTTTTTAATGTTTTCCAATAGTTTGCCAGCTTTCAGGCTTTGCAGCCCAGTTTTGCACTTAATCCCGAAGTGGTTTCTTTGGCCACAGCTGATGGTTGGGAGAGCTCTGCAGACTGCTCCTGGCTGGTTTGTTTTCTGAGAGGCTTTCTCCTTACAGTAGTTAGCACTTAAATGGAAAGTGGATAGGGGAGAAACAGCAGCGTTTTGGTATCTCGGACACCAGATGCCTGAAACAAATCATTGCTTGGTGGGCAGCTATTAGCGGGCTGGGCTGGATAAAGAGGCAGCACGAAATTTCTGACTCCTTTTGCTGCACAGAATGTTTCTGAGGATCTTCAGCACCTTTGCTGAGACCCATAGGGACAGGATGAAGTAGCAAGAAACAAATCATTGCCCAGCAGGAGCACTCAGAGCGCTCAGTGGGAGGCACTGAGATGAGGGCGATGGGAGATGTGGGCTCACAGCTCCACCACATCAATCAATTTTGACCAGAGTGATGAATTTGCAGAGGCAGAGAGTTGCCAGGCACCAGCATTTGCCATCTTGGCTAAAGAGAGAGATGTCAGAAATGAAATTGCGGGTGCCTTGGGACCCCTTCTAATTCTGCTGCCAGCTGATGTGTTTGTTAATGGCGTGGATAGCAGAACAGAGATTGGGTGTACAGAGTTTGGGAGCTGTATAATGATGGGAAGAGAGCCAGATGTGCTGGAGAACACAGACTGCATGCAAGGCAAACATGACAAATTGGAGAACGGAGCTGAAGAAATGAAGATGTGATTGAATACGGACAAGTGTCAACGTGCACCAAGGCAGGGCGATCCGTGGGATGGGGAACAGCTGGCACAGCAGATGCTGCAGGGGAAGGGATGGGGAATTGTAGCTGTTTCAGGCGCAGGGAAAAAGGCAAATGTCTGGGGAAGTGTAAATAACACCATCAGCCTCACGGCACACAGGTGAGCCCTGCAGCAGTAAGGCCATGTGTGCTGCTGGTTTTTGATTTCATACTTTTAGAGGGACAGAGGAGGGGGGCTGTGGGCAGCCTGAAGCAGCCGGAGACCCACTGACCCCCCCAGCCCCTGCACTGCTCCTCAGCTTCCCCGTGGATTTAAGTTAGTGGGGTCTCTCAGCTCAGTGGGACTCCCAAAGTGCTGCTGTTGGAAAATGGGTTCTTCCCTGCTGGTTATCAGGGGGAGCCAAAAACCACGGCGCTATCAGAATTTGAAACGCTGTTTTACTCAGCAGTCGATGCCTGAAATATCTGAGGCTTAAATGTGGGTTCATACTCAGTCATTGTGTTTTTTGGAATTGTGATGTAGATTGGCCAGTAATGAGCAACAAGTTTTGGTTAATTTGGGTGTGGCGATGCGTGGTTCACGCTACACAGTGCAGTTCAGGTTAAATACACAGAAACAGAGGTTACCCAGATCAAACCTGAGCAAAGAGTGTGTCTGTACCTCACTGCTGAGCCCTTTGCAGATCTGAGGAGGTTTTCATTTGGGTTTTGAGGTTGTTCTGCCTCTCTGTTCAGCGTACAACAAACATCTTTCCCTGTTTCCTGTTCCTAAGTCAGGCACAGATCACTGACAAATATGTGGCCAGTGATAGGAGCTCTCACAGCTTCAAAAAACTCCAGGTGGGATTGGGATCTCTCCCAGTTGTTCTTTCCCATATAGAACTTAACAGACTGCCGAGAGCCATTCAGATGTTCTGGAGAAGATGCGAATCTGTTCCAGGTATTGCTTTGGAGGCCCTCAGCTTTTAGTATAAATTATACAGATGACCATTTTTAACCTGGGTGGTGCAGCTGTTGGGTTTTTATGTTAAAAAAAGTCGATAAAACTCATCCCAGGAGCACTGGGTGCACTCTGTAGAAATAGCTGGGATTTAAGATTTGAGATCCGTGAGAAACTCTGACATTTCTGTATTAATTTATTTCCTGGCCATCAAAATAGCCTAGAAATAATACAAATACTGTAGAAATATGATTACAAAAATAATAAAAAGCTCAAACTGGAAGATTTCAAAAGTAATGAAAATTCCGTCCCTATTCTTCTGCAGCTATTGAAGTTGTTCTCTCCACTCCTGTGGAGTCATTTTGTTTTGATGAAGTCAGACCCCTTCTCGTTGAGACCATAACAGAAGACTTCATATCTGAAACTCTACGTTTCCAACAATAAAGGGATTCTAAAGAATAAAAAGTTACAAAGAAAACCGAAACAAAACCAGAAAGTAGTGATGAGCCATTCTTCTCTTATCAAAGGGCTTTGACATCTTTGAAACAAAATGAGAAAATGGAAACAAGTGGTTTCAAAATATTGCACATCAGAGATGCGACTGCGAGAGATGCATCCCCATGATGTGTGTAGGTTGAGGCAAAACTGGGCTTTCTGATTATGATGGTTCCAACGCATCCCATGGCATATGTATCCTGTGCCATAACACATCCTTTGCCAACACATCTGCCACCAGCACACCCCGTGCCACCAACACACTCTGTCCCATAACACATCCTGTGCCATCACACATCTCCTACCACCAACGCATCCTGTGCCACCACACAACTCCTGCTACCATCACATTTACTGCCATCAGCACCCTGTGCCACCAACACACCCTGTGCCATCACACATCTCCTGCCTCACACACCCAGCAGTATGGAGCCCACTGCTGTTCAGGTATCTCCCAGGCAGGCATTTTTGTCTTTGCATTGGAAGGCTGAGCTCAATGCTTGGAGCTATTAGCAGACAGTCGAAGCTAACGTTGCAGCCAGCAGAAGGATCTGCATTAGTCACTTTCCTCAATTTAAATCTTTGAAAATGTTCACAGTTCTAATCAAAGGGATAAAAGGGAAAATACATGTAGATGTGTATATGTATATCAGAGCATTAACTTTGATTGTCAAATCAAGTCAAAAGTTGCTGAATGAAGTAAATATGAGGAGAGATATAATGGGCTATTACCACAATATAGCTTGTGGCTTTCATTTTCAAGTGATTTTCACACAACTTTCTTCCCCACACAACACGCTTTGGGATGTTCAAGGAAAGAAAACAGTGATGTTTGAGATGCATAAAACGATCAAGTAAAAGGCATAAAAAATCTGCAGAGTAGCAGACTGCGGGGGGCTGGGCTTTAGGCTCCGTGTTTGTTGGAGGATTGATTTGCTGGGGTTCTTTTTTCTGGAGACAAGACAGAAGGGTGTGGTGTCAGTCTTGAGATAGAGACCAGAATAGTAAAAGAAAGGTGTAAAAATAAGTGGATATATGCATCATAGGTAACACGGAATGTGTGTGTGTTGTATAAGAAATACAAAATGTGGCTGAAGGAGTAATGAAGAGAAATGCAGAGCTGTTTCATTAGACGAGTGGTTAGGCAGGCAAAGTAATGGCAGCATAAGAAAAAACAAAGATATTCCACAAGAAGTTGATAAATAGGTAAGGCAGGCACAGAATAATGTGCTGTGTGGTTGGAGTTTTCTTTTCAGTATAAGCTCACAGAGAAACAGCCTCACTGCCTGTTTCCAGTGCAGAGGTTTGTGGTCTGGAGGGCATTCTGTTTCTTAGATGCTGACCACAGCCCTGCTTTTCTGGCTCTTTAGCTGTCTGTACTTTGGTGAGATGTTGGCAGCAGGAGTGGAGATGCCCACCCAGAGATCTGGCCAGGAAAAGGAGAGCCCAATTAAGACAACCATGCAAACAAACCCATCTTTGGAGACTTGCTGTGTGAGCGAAGATGGGAAGGATTTGTTGCTCCAGGTCTCCTGGGAGCTTTTTTCCAGGCAAGTCAACACTACGAATTGTCTGATGTTGTCTAGGAGACAAAGTACTGTCAAATTTGGCTCCTTCTCTTGAACAAAACAAATCTGTTCTGGGTAGCCTTGAGCAAGATCCTTTACCAGCTTGTTCATATCAATAGTCTGTACAGCACCAAGCACCAAGAGTTATCTGGAGACTCCAAATGACAAGTTTGCTTGTTATTGATCACAGTTCCTTGCGTGTTCCTGGAGCGGTGAACCAACATTGGCCTTGTGCCCCCTCCTCCCTGTCTCTGGAACTCCTGATGATGGCTTTGTCTTTGCAGAGACAAACTGGACTGCAGCTGGGAAGGCAGCAGCCGGTGTCTGCTTGACGTCCAGCACGCCTGGCTCTGCAGATATTTGCATGCCATGATATTTTGGCATGAAATCACAGCTGAAGGCAGCAAAGAGTTTTCAGTGTTGAATGTCATTCAGCTGCTCCAGAACCTGAGTGTGGGCAGCAAGATATCCTTCCTGTCCAACGCATTGCTCAAACACTGAAGGGTTTGGCTTGGGCCATCAGTCCCACAATGCCTTGATTAAACAGTAGAGCCTCTGCATGGAGCTAGCAGGATCAGAGACCAGACAGCAAGCAGTTGCATCAGGCCAGTGATTTTGTGAGATGTAAGGGAGAACGCTGGAAGCCAGAGGAATGAGAGAAAACAGCATCTGTGCATGGGATAAACAGGCTTGAGCACCAGAGGCTGCCCTGCAGGATGAGCTGGGGACACAACAGCCTGCTGGCAGATCTGCAGGCTTCATGGGAGTGATGCAGCCCTTAGCAGCAGTCCGAAGGAGCTGTGGGAGATGTGGTTTCTTTGTATCAGCACATTTCAAAATGTCAGCAGCAATTGGAATCAAATGCTGCAGTGCTGTAACAGGCACAGTAGTAGTATAATAATAACAGTAATATTATTATTGAGGTAAGTGCCTACATTAAGGCACTGCCCTCATAGGGCACACGTGCACGAGAAGCACATCTTGCTGCTCATGGAATGCCTTCTTTTTGGAGATGTTAATGGTGATGTGTTGAGTGTGGCCCTCAGGGAGGTATGGACAGTGCTCTGGAAGTGCTAACTGCTGTCATGTTCATTGCCTATCACCATCCAGCCCAATTAATCTGACTTCTCTACCCTGAGCTGTGCTTTCCTTCTGCCAGCAGCTTTCCAGGGACTTTATTTCTCAGCCTGGGTGAACCTCAGCTCCTTGCCCTGTAGGGATGGTTCCCCATAGCTGTGGGTAAAGTAGCCTTCCCCTTCTACAGCTCTCTCAAATTTACTGGAATAGTGGTCTATGGCTAAAATGCACACGAGGCTTCACAGTGAAAGGGGAGATGGGGCTGACCCATGGAGAGACCACGCTCAACTGCTAACAAGAGGGCTGACTTCTCTGCTATTAACCAGGCATTGTCAGGATGCATCTGTCCTGCATCCATTCTCCAGGTCAGCGACCTCCCAGTAGATGCAAACGTGCCAAGGAAAAGGTCAGCAAAGGAGTATGTACCAAAGGCTGTGAGAGAAAGGAAAAGGGATCCAGCTGCATGCTGGAGGCTGGATGAACCTCTTGTCTTCCAGGCAGAAGGACTGGCAGCCTAAGAAATAATTCTTATTTGCACCTAAGGGAACTGGTGCCAAGCACACGGATGATGGGATGACTGGGCACGAAGGAGTGAAGTATCGACTGGTGGGTTCTTCAAAGATGGGAACAGCAGAGGGCCATCAATCCAAGTCACTGAGGGAAGGCGAGTTGCTGTCTTGCACGCACTCTCACTCACACACTTACAGAGAGACTTGCAATTGCTTTGCCAGTTTGGCTCCAGTTTTCCCCTGACTCATAATCCGACTCCTCGATCATTTCTAAGTAAGGGCTGTCAATGCAGCCACTTGCTTGTCCCAGAAAATCCAACCAAAACCTTTCTGTTCATGCAACACTAAGATCAGGTTTTCTCTGTTCCCTCTGTGGTTGTGCAGCAAGAGATGAGTTCACCAGAGGGTGACTGATCCTTTCCTAACAAAAGTATTGAGGTTGTTGGCTGATCTGCCCTTGGCTGGCCAGCTTAAACACAGGTTTGCATTACAGACGTTGATCTTCCTCTCCAAGTGCTAGCAATAGGCTTCACTCAAGAAAATTTCTTTTTCTTTATTTGTATTTTAGTGTAGCTGCAGGAAAGAGAAATATTTCAGGGCTACTGCATTGGCTGTCTCAGAACCCACAGATTTCCTTGGTGTGTCCTCCATTGTCTTCCTCTCTGTGTTTCCAAAACCTGCCATAATACAGTGTAATTGATGTTCCCTTTCTCCCATTCTTTTTTAGTTTCCTCCATTTAGATGACATTAATGTAAAGCTTGCTCAAGTAGCTGTAAAGTTATAGGCTCTTTTCTGCTATTTTGAATGGGGCAGCTTTGCTTTGATAGGATCTGGGATTTCTGTAGAAGGTTACTGTACATTGTCCAAGGACAGCAGAGTCCAAGTACCTGCATTGCTGTCCCTGCTTTCAGCCTGGGGTGTTCTGGGCAAAAAGCCCCACTTTAGCAGTTGGGTTTCTTTTCCTCTGTTACAAGCACAAATACAATTCCAGGAGGATTATGTTGAAGTGATGTTATCCTTATAAAGTAGCTCTTTGAATTAAAGTTATGGGAGCAGGAGCAGGGGGAGACCTGGTAGACTGCCCAAAGTCACCTAGCCAAGCAGTAGATTTAACAGCAGCCAAACCCAAAGGCCGTCTTATTTTGTTGAGCTATGGCCACACTTTCATTGCCAGAGACCTGCAAACTCTACCAGTATGGCAATGTCTGGGCTAAGAGCGTCCCAAGGTACTGCTACCCATGGGATGCCTCCCCTGCCTTCCACCCAGCAAAGGTCTTCCATAGTGCTGTAGAAGCAGCAATTGGTCCCTATGGTCCCTAACCCCCTGAAGGAACGTGCCCTTGGACAAAACCCCACTTGACAGTTCAACAAGGTATCCACGCTCCATTGCCCTGGGAACAAGCTGCTGCTGAAGACTTGCTGAGCAAGCCCTATAAAAATTAACACGTCTTGCCAGGGAGACAGTAGGGAATGATTAATGAACACAACCAGTGAAAGGGGGGAGGAAGGAATCAGAACAGGTTTGCTAAATCGACAGCATATAAAATGTTTGTTCCTGCCTGAAACAGCAAGGTTGGCAAACCCTATCATGGGCCAGTAACTTGGGTTAAGTGGGAAGGCCACGAACCCATAAATTGTACATCATCTGTATTCAGACGTATGGGCTTGTAGCCTCTCTGCTCCAATGAGCCCAGTAATGAAAGACTTTAGAGCTGCCCAAGACATAAGATCAAGTGCCCTGATTGCTCTAGCTCTGATAAGATTTTAGATGAGCATTAATTTTACTAATGACATTTTCAGTGCGTACCTTTCCTTCTCATTTGAGAGTTATTTGTATGCTTTCTGCAGAAGTGCGAACCTTGAGGGATGTGCAAGAGAGACTTTTATCCCACGAGTAAAAACAGAATAACTGAACAAAGCAGGGAAGTATTTGGTATCAAATCATTTGGCCCAAAGAAAAATACGGAGTTGTGCAAAACTTACCCAAAACACTTCTAGCCTTATTTTATCACATGATTTTCTGCTTAGGAAAGTTGAAAAGGAGTCTGCCAAGACACTCAAGAGGCTGAAAACCTTTTATGAAATCATTTTCCCTCACGATTTTAGGATCTCCTTGTGAGCAGAGCTGTGTTGCTGATGAGAGGCTTCAGCTGCTAATTTGTTACTGCAGAGCGGCTCATGAGCATGAGGACAAGGTTGGCTCTGGTGCAGAGGCCTCATGATGCTGCTGCTGTCTGCCTCCTAAAAGCAATGCTGCTCCCCCAGGGATGAAAAGTTGGGCAGGTAAACCCCCAAAGTGTTGCCCTCCATCCACCGTGCAGAGCCATTCTCTGCTGCTGTATTGCTGTTGCTTCCCCAGCCCCATCTCTGCAGAACATCAGCCTTTACCTGGTGACAGGGAGGTGGGCAGACCTTCACACCCACAGAAAAATGCCACTGGGAAGTCAGAACTCAGAGGCTGGAGGCTTCCTCCTTGCGTCTCTTATTGGCAGTGACTTCTCTCATTCATTAAGGCTGACATCTGCTATTGATATCAATTATAGTAATTAATGAAACATTTCACTGGCTGCGGCTGGTGTTCTGTCAGCAGTTTCACACTGAAGGCTGGATGGTGGTATTGGCGGTAGTGCAGAGTTGTTTTGGTAGCTCAGTTGGAATTGGAGAGCAGTGGGATCAAAAGAGCTCATCACCATTTTGCTAGGATGCCCTGTGAAAAGGCAGAAGGGAAGAAGGAGCCTGTAGGGACATGATGGATGGGCACCTGCACGAAGGCAGCAAAGGGAGGAGCTCCAAGGAGATTGTTTAAGGTCTTCCCCATCCTTCTGCCTGCTGATGAGCTGTGTTACAAAAATTACGCAGCCCTAAGGCCCAGGATTTTCAGACTCGGACAACTGCTGGGTTTTACTTTCTCATGGATCTGCCATTGTCTTTTGCCTAGAGAGGCTGTGGATGCCCCATCCCTGGAGGTGTTCAATGCCAAGTTGGATGGGGCCCTGGGCATCCTGGTCTGGTATTAAATGTGGAGGTTGGTGGCCCTGCGTGTGGTGGGGAGGTTGGAGCTTCGTGATTCTTGAGGTCCCTTCCAACCCAGGCCATTCTGTGATTCTCTGCACTGGGAAAAACAAAACAAATCAAAAACCACCACCAACAGAAACAACCCACAACAAATTCCAAAAGCATGCGTCGTTCCTTTGGACTTATCCTGGTTATTCTTGTTCTCTTCTGAAGACAACCCACTAACCAGGACCTGGGGACATCCTTCCCTCTGTGTCCTGGTGAGTCTGGTGGGGGTGGGGAACTAAATCCCACAGCTGGTGAGAGGCTGTTCTGTGGGCCCTGGGCTCTGGGACCAGCACAGCAGTGAGAGGTGCATGGTTCATTATCACACAATGAGGTGTACAGATATAGGTGCTCTGGTTCTCTGAGGATGCTCAGCAGAGTGCTGCTGTATATAAATGAAGAGATTAGGAAGGTGATCCTGAGGCAGCGGGGTTATGAAGCTCCTTCCATGTCCAGTCAAGCACTCGTGGGGTTCTCGGTTACGGTCTCCTCTGCACCGTGTGAATGTCTGACATTTCATAAGCTGCTTTCTCTTGACAAGCTGAGAGAGATAATTCTGAGTAATTTCCCTTGGGCTGCGAGGGTCGAGCAGGGAATCATAGGGTTTGTGCTTCGTTGGAAATGTCTTGGTACATCCTAAAAAAAATGTCTGTAATTTCAAGCTTGTAACTTCCTTTAAGACTCTCCTGTCCTCTTGACTTTACTGTTGTTTTAAAGTTCTTCTGACCTTTATTTTCTCTCTTCAGTTTCCTAAGTAATAAAACTGTAAGGAGCAATATGGGATTTGGGGGGCTTTTTTTTTTTCCCCGCCTGAGACAGAATGGTATTTGAAGTCGCTTGGTGAGCAAGGCAAGCTTTCAAGGAAGAGCTGCAGCAGTCCTGGAGCTGACTGATAGCAAAACAAGTCCATTATTAGGAGACACAAATCGCTCTGAAAGATTAAGCACTGAAAATAATAACCAGGCAAACCTTGAAGGAAGGGATGTCAGAGGCAAAGGTCATTAATTGACTGGTGGAATTTTGGGTGCAAGTTACTGGAGAATTGTCTGTCTTTAGCAAAGGAAAAAAATAGATGTTTCTATTCTCAATGGCAGTGCTAATGATTGTTATTGTTGAATGTTTCTGGGCTCAGTATTAATTCATGACTCCAGAGGGTCCAAAGTAATCATTCTTCCTTGCACTTCTCTGTTTTATTTTATTTACGTGTTTGGCATTTCGGGAGTGCTCTTGCTTTCTATCCAAACATGAAGCAAGATTAAAAATGCGCAGCAATTAAGAACTCTGGGAGATAAACGACGTGTATTTAATCTCATGTGTGTTCATCAGACGAGGGTGGGTGCACAGATCAGAAATGGGGGACAAAAGCTTGGGACCTGGCAGAACTTTGCATCTGTTTGCGGCATGCTGACATACATCTGTGTTACATAAATGAGCACAAACATCTGCATCCTCCAGAGAGCTGGAAACTCTTGGAAAGTCTTCTCCAGATTGTTCCCTACTCTTGTGACTTATTTCTCCGAGCTCTGCATCATTTGCCTGAATAGAGACGATCCTTGTGATGATTTAGTAAGAAACTCCACTCTGCAGTGCATTGCACTGTGGGCTCTGTTTTTCAGAAGAGAATGGAAATATCAGCCCAGCAGTGCTGCCCATCGCATTGAGCACCTCGTGTCACACAGCCAGCAGCATCAGGAGCTGCAGGGCTGCTCCTGAAAAAAAAGGCTTAGAGGAAAATGACACGACATTACCTGCCAAATACACTCGTTAAATTGTTTTAAACTCTTCTGGCTCGACCCTTTTATTCAGAGCTGAAGTGGTGTAAATCAGTGCAGTCTATTTAGGTTCCAAAGATTTTCTTTTTACGCAATTGCTGCAAATGGCAGGGATTTCTGGGGCATTAGCTGCTCTGCAGGGACTCTCCAGAGCAACACCAAGTTTTGTGCTTTCAAAGCAGGGTAAGCAGCAGAAAGTTGCTCTGAGACACATAAAAAAACAGCCACAAGGAAAGGAAGTGCATGACAAATTCTCCTCTTCCTGTTCTTTGCATACTAGCAAGCCCAAGGACAAACCAGCAAAATTTAGGCAGCTCCTCTCCTAAATACAAGTGTTTACACAGTGGTTTAATGCAGTTGAACTAATCCACCTTAAATCCCCAACCTTAATTAATTGCAATTATTAACCAGCAGATTAAATTTGGGAGCACCCCCTGTGGACATGAGCCAGACACGAAACATCCTTCATTCCACAAATGACAAAGAGGAGTTTTCTTGGAAAAAAAGCCATCCCAGCAAAAGAAGCCATCCCAGACCTGCTGCAGGTGTTGGTAGGAGGGTCTGGGCTGCATCTCACGCTACGCTCCTGCAATCTGTTCCTGTTCTATTTGTTGGGACTTTGCTTCTCTTCCAGTTCATAGAATCACAAGGTTGGAAAGGACCTATAAGATCACGACTGCAACCATCCTCCTACCACCATTACTACCATTAAGCTACTAAACCACATCTCATAGCACCTCATCCAGATGCCTCTTAAACACCACCAGGGACGGTGACTTCACCACCTCCCAGCTCTTTATTTCAAAGCACATCCACATCAATCTAAATGTATTCTCTCTTTCTTTGACTTGAAACCGAGACTAACCCCGACACTTCCATGAAATATTGAAACACGTGGATTATTATAAATATTTTTTCTTCTGAAAATGCACATGCTGTTTGTAATTCTGTTTTTCATTGGCAAATCCTTCAAGTGAAAGAAACTTGCTAGCTCCGGAGAGGCGAGTGTATGTAGTTACATATTCATTTATCATTTCATGCTGTTCAAACATGTGCAAAAATACTTCACAGAACAAACACGAGATGGGCAGAAATCTTTGCCCCAGTGAATACAGGAATAACCCAGGGACTTACACCAGAATTTAATTTTGCCCTGCTTCAAAATGTCTCCAAACGGAGGCTTCTGTCAGTCTGCAGCACTGAATGCAACAAATTCTCGTTAAAGAGAGAGGACCAAAGTTCTGCATAAGGGCCCGTGTATTGGAAAGGTGTTTGCTCTTAGTCTGAAACTTAAAGTGTTTCCTATCTTTAAGCTGTGTTTCTCTGTGTGTAGCTGCGTGTATATGGATACTGGGGTGGACTGGAGTGATTTCCTAAATCAAGTAGGGCTCTATTTTGGGAAAAACGAGAGCATTTTTGGAAAAAAAAGAAAAAAGTTGTGTTGTAAGTTAATTAAATAACCCAAGAATTAATTTATTTTCAATTTAATTATGGAAAAAAAGAAGGAAGAATTAAAAGAACAGGGAAGTAAACGATGCAGGGCCATCTTTTTCTATCTCCTTCCGGTGTTGCTCCTGGTCACAGGAGGAATGGATGAAGATGCTCCATTGTGGTTGCACTTCAGATTGCAGGTGACTGCAGGTGGGACTTCCTTCTTCCCCACCACAGGGACGAAGTGGCCCTTAGCTTTGGTTTACAAACGATATTCCTCACCAGTCCTTTGAATGTCTGCGTGAAAGAATGTGAAACATTTGAAAACATTAAGGATAGAAAAGAAATCAATGCACGTGACCTTCACTTGGCAGCCTTCAAAAGTGGTAAAAGCCATCAGAACCAGGAGGCCTTCCGTGTGCGTGGCTGTGATTTGTAGCTGATCTCCTCGACTCCCAACTACTCCATGAGTTTCATGCATAATGCAGCAGCAGTTTTGATTGAAGTCAAAAAATCTGCTGACAGAATGTAGTGTCAGGCATCTGGGGAGATGTCTAATTAATTATTATAATTGACATCCACACCAGATGTCTGATATATGACGGTCTCTTTGTTGATAAAAGGTTTCGGTAATTCAGTTTGAACAGCACTTTCAGAACAATATGTTTTCCATTTAGGTCACAGGGAAAAAAAAAAAGAAAAAAAAAAAAGATTTATTTTTTTCAGGAAATTGAATTCTGTCGGATGGCAGCATTCTTTCTTCTTGCCTTCCCACCTCTAAGCAGCCTTGAAAATGCATGGGATGAAGGGTGCAATGGAAAAGCATTCATCACCGTGTTGACCAGTGATCAAAAGCACTTAGCTGGGAAGTGCAGGATCTGCCATCCTCCTTTATTCTCTGTAGTCACAAAGCAGAGTAGCTGATCTGACATCTGTAAAATAATAATAATAATAAAAAAGTGGAAACCTCAATCAAAGAGCAGTTCTCCGATGGAAAGCCGATGGATTCGGTTATTGTAGAGGGTCAACAGCTTTTGAGTTCTGTCAAGTCTTTATAATACTTCTAGAGCAGCTTGCATTGAAAAGGAACAAAGCGTACAGTAAGCTGAACCTTTGGGCCCCAAATTCAAACCAGCTCTGGGCCCAGAAAGTTTCAGCAGTGTGAAATAGCTTGTCTGGCTTTCTGCCTTAGCGATTCATATTCTTCTGTACATCCTTGCTCTCCTTTTTGGCTTGGGCCTGCTAAGCAAAGTTCTTCTTACGGTGTGTTCACTCAGGATAGAAGAACAAATAGCTCAGAAAATTCCACTTTATGGGCTTTCCAGAGCATCTGATGGATCCCAGAGGTTCCATCTCAGTTACACCAGCAGGGCTTACATGGTGCTCGGTTCATGCTTATGTTTTGTGAGCTGGTGGGACCATCATTAGTCACAGAATCATAGAATGGAATCACAGAATGGCCTGGGTTGGAAAGGACCACAGTGATCATCTAGTTTCAACCCCCCAGCTATGTGCACCACCAGACCAGGCTGCCCAGAGCTGTCTTTGCCTCAGAAGCTGTCTTTGACTCAGACAGACCTAAAGAGAGCAGAGAGAGCACCTGCTTTTTCCATCTATGTGAACTGCTGCTTTATCTTACAGCCTTACAATAACTCTGCGAGTTCTGAAGAAGTTCTGCCTGTCTTTGTACCAGACATGAGTCAGCACTGAAGCACACTGCCAGGACAACACAGACCTGCATTCAGGCCAATAACCACTACTCAGTTTTGAATCCATATTAATGAAAGCAGCTTACAGGATGCTTACTTCGGTGTAAAGCCTCTCTAAAATAAAATAAAGCTGTCTGCTGCCACGCCAGTTATTCTGTGCCCAGTTCTGGGCACCCTGCTTAGTGATCCCCATCATCTGGTGGACTTCACTTAAGGTTGCTGTAAGAGTGGGGCATTGTCAGCTGAGTGCTTGCAATATATTTTGAGCCATTTAAGTCATCTGCTCTCAGCTCCAAATTGCAGCTGCCTTAGCTGGGACATTGTCTCTGACATCCATTTTGGTGCAAAGTATGACAGATTGACTTAAATTGCCTGTTAAAATCCTTGCTCTAGAAGTAACCAAATACACTGCAGATATTTCAAGGTTTTTTGATGCCAAAAGAAGCAGATAGGCACTAGTCAGCATTTCAAAGTCTGAAGTGCTAATTTGCATCCTAGATATCCAATTTCCTTCCCAGATGTGGCTTGCAGGTGCAGGGGTATGCAGGCAGCTGACCTTCCATAGGCACCGTAACTGAAAATGATGCTAAGGGCAATTGAGGCTGTTGGTATGAGGCTTTGTTTTACATTTCTTCAATCTGAAATCTAAATGTCCTCTCTTAGCTCTTTCTGAAGAGTCCCTTCACTGTTACCGAAGAGGTTTGTCATTATTACGCTGTGCAGTTACATATATTATCTCCCATACCCTGTAGGAGTTAAGTGCCTCAATACCTTTGCCTGTGTGTCCCTGAAGGTTTGCATCTCTTCTGGAAATGGGGCATAGGGGGAATGGTCTTAAACTGAGACAGGGGAGGTTTAGGTTGGATATTAGGAGGAAGCTTTTCACCCAGAGGGTGGTGAGGCACTGGAACAGGCTGCCCAAGGAGGCAGTGGATGCCCCAGCCCTGCAGGCATTCAAGGCCAGGCTGGATGTGGCTCTGGGCAGCCTGGGCTGCTGGTTGGCAACCCTGCACACAGCAGGGGGTTGGAGCTGGATGAGCACTGTGCTCCTTTTCAACCCAGGCCATTCTATGGTTCTATGATTCATAGGCATCTGTACTGCCTAAACCTCATGTATGTATTTTAGAGTGGGCCAAACTAAGGCAAAGCTTGACTTGAGAACAAAGCTCTAACATGAAACCAAAAAACTAACATCTCCCCCAGCACGAAGATGTTGAATTTCCAGTTGAAGCACCAGCTTTATGCTGAGTTACTGGCATGCCTTTTTGTTTTATGGATATCCTTACTTGCTTAATGGAAGAAAGGAAGATAAAGTACTTGCATGGAGATGTATTCTCTATTCTCTTCTCTTCTGTTGGAAGAGATTTGAAACCTTTCACTCCTATGATGTTAATGTCACTTTTAATATTGCAAATTCACTAAGATGCCAAGCGAACAGCATTTAAATAATACCTTTAGCAGACTGATTGTGTGTGTGCTTGGGTGAGGATGGTTGTGGGTTTCATGCTAGCATCCCTGCAAACCGTGCAGCCTGCAGCCTCTTGCTTTAATTTCTGATATAAATGTAAATGGTAATTTTAACATTTTAGATACTAACTTGATTTCATCTGATTTTGGCAAGGCACGTGCCATGTATTTTACAATTTAAAAATCAGGTTTGAAAATGTCAGCTTTCACGAGCAGGCGGGTTGTGTCATTTACAGCACACCAAAGGCACACGGCAGATAAGGCAAAGTGGGGCTAAGGAGGCATTTAGGGATTATTTGCATCTGAGAAGGCAGCTGAGAGGGAACAGCTAAACTATAGGGAAACTGGATGCCTTAATGTGAATATCTGAATGAAGTGCTGTTAAACAGCATCTGATGCTGCAGCTGAGTTGCACCTTGCCCACTAGCTCTGCTGGATGTCTAATACGAGGATGCAGCACCTGGTGTTAAGCTTGCAGCCCTGATCTCTTCCAGCAATGCCAGATGCCCACCTGCACTGCCAGTTAAGCACGATCTGACCCCATTCCCCATCACAAATCTCTGATAACATGCAAGTGAAGAGTGATTTCCTGAGCTGTCCCAAGGGCTGAAGTGTCAGCACTGGAACAGGTTGCCCAGGGAGGCTGTGGATGCCCCATCCCTGCAGGCATTCAAGGCCAGGCTGGATGTGGCTCTGGGCAGCCTGGGCTGCTGGTTGGTGACCCTGTACACAGCAGGGGGTTGGAACTGGATGAGCACTGTGGTCCTTTTCAACGCAGGCCATTCTATGATTCATTCTATGATTCTATGAATGCAGAGCCTTATTTGTTCAAACGGTACAGGAGAGCATCCTGAGACCCGTGAGAGTGGCATGGGAAGCATGTGGGGCACTGCAGTACCATCCTCCATCCTCACACCCCACTGACGCTGAACAGGTTGCATTGTGAGTAATGGACACAGAGAAAAGGACCAGCAGAGTTTCCAAGAGCTACAAAAAGGCAGAGAGCTCATTTCTAAGCACAAGTGCAAAGTCTCCATGTCAGACAGCCACTCCTGTGGACTTGTGGCATACAGGCTGCTAATTAAGAAAACAGAGGCCTGAAATCGCTTGCTTTTATCCTGCAGTTTTTCTCTTGTAAGGATCTCCTGGGGTTCAGCTAGTCAGCACATTGAGGGGATTAGAGAGCATTGGGGATACCTTCAGAATTACCAGGAGGTAATTAAAGTGTGCAAGGGGAGCTGGCCGGAGAAACATTGTCACAAACACACATAGATGCTCAAAGGCACTGGCAGAAAATGCAAGGCAAGGAGAAAGGCACAGCTTTAAAGAGAGGCCAAGGAAACAGCAGAGACAGAGAGACCACCTGCAAGCAGTAAGAATTATTAGCAACTTCCCTCCTCACCAGCAGCCACATTTTCCCTCTGGATTTTGCCCACAGGGACAGCGTTTGGACATTATGGAAATCTTTCCTTAAACAACAGGAATTGCTCACTCACTTCCAGTCATTAGCAGCTTCATTTCTCACACTGAGTTGCTGTGTGAGCATACAAGGCAGCGGGAGCTGCTAATGCTGCCTTCCCTTTGCTTGCTGCACGCTTCTCATTATGGGATCCTGCTCTGCATAGCTTGTTAGAGCACCGGAAAATCCGAAAATGTTTGGGCTCACTGTTTCCTTGATATTTGTTTGCAACAGGAAACAAATTGGAGTAAAAAGTACAGAGTACAATTGGCTACCTCTGAAAAGAAGTAAGAGGAAAATAAATTGGTTTGCTGCTTTATAGGGCAATCTGCCATGATTCATGGAGTAGCTGTTGCAGTTTGGAAAAGGAAC
This sequence comes from Centrocercus urophasianus, assembly GCF_019232065.1. Lineage (NCBI taxonomy): Eukaryota > Metazoa > Chordata > Aves > Galliformes > Phasianidae > Centrocercus > Centrocercus urophasianus. The sequence continues at coordinate 2,865,352 of NW_024885011.1, forward strand.
CTGCAATTTGGAGGCAAAATCTCCTTTGTACCGAAGATTTGACTTTGCCATTCGCTGGGCTTCCACTGAGCTGTAAGCCAGAAAGAAATCCCAACTCTCGTGGCCATTGTGCAGGCTGGATCTGCTGCAGCCTCCATCTGCTGCAGTGATGTGGAAGAGCCAGGCTTCAATCGGAGGAAGTGGGGCTTGGGAGCCCACAGAGGTTTCTGAGACCTTCTCAAGTTGGCAGCAATCCCATAGGCTGGACAGGAGACCTCTGATATCCCTTCCCACCACTGCCTCTAGCATTTTATTTATCAAATAGCCGAGTCCTCCTGCTATTGTCTCTTATCTCCGGGGGCCAGTCTGCCAAAAAGATAAACGGCCTGGCAGCGCTGCGAGCCGCTGCTTTTGTCCAAGTGCAGGAGCATGATGGAACTGCTGGAGGCTTTCAAAAGGTGATGGGGGAAGGAAGGAAGGAATGTGGAGAGCTGTGTAAAAGCTTATTGTTCGTGCGAACAGAAGATAAAGCGGAGGCAGCAACAAGGGTGCGACCCTCTTCTTCACACACTTGGAGCATTGCATGAACCACAAATGGGTCTTAAAGTGGTCTCCAGCCCTGTGCTGGCAGTGCCTATAAGTGGGACTCAGCCCCGGGGAGCAGCAGGGCTCACAAAATCCATCCCTCCGTGCAGAGGGTCCTGGCAGCAGTGCTGGTGGAGAGCCAGTAGGAGCAGCAGGGTTGTGAAGCAAACCAAACTTGAGAGGGTTTGCTTTGGAGAGGCTGAGAGAAAACAGCAGTCGCAGCAGTTAGAGAAGTGAAAAAACGAGCCCTCTGGTTGTTGTTTTTTTTGTAAGAGAAGCAGTCACATCTGAGCACATGCCTGGCAATGGGCTGTCTGGTGGGAGTGATGGAGAGAGGGGAGAGCAAGGCTTGATGAGATTTCGTGAGCAAAGTAAACACTTGAAAGCGGGCATGAGTGGGATATGGGGAGGTGTTCTCCAAACACATCCCACCTTAGCAGGGAGAGGATCTGCTCAGGACAAACCCATGGAATTGCATCAATTCAGGGAAGGTGAAACCTTCTGGGTCAACTTTTGAAAATTATTTTGGCCAGAAATTAAAAAAAAAAAAAGGAAGGGGAGGAGATGGCAAAGATTCTCCAGCCTGCCGTTTGCTAACTGGAACATTTTGACTGTTTCAAAACACCACTTTCAGTTCGAAATGGGCTTAGAGGTTTGAAGAGTAACAATGATGACAGAGTTCACACTAAAATGAAGAGGTTTTGTTTTGGGCCAGGCAAACACCCACGGTCAGCTTGAACCTTTGGGTGGCTGAAAGCTGGGAGAGGTGTGAATCCATAGTCAGAAAACATCCATTTGGAGCAAGACCCAGAATTAACTATTTTTGCCCCCTGAAATTTTGCCACAGAGTAATGAGGGTTTCAAAAGGAAGTGGGCAGAGAAATGGGGAATGAATCATGAAGGGCTGCTAAGTACAAAGACACTGAGAGGCAACTCCAAGCTGAAAATGCTGGGAACAATAGCAAATCAAAGTGCTCACCGTCACTGTGCCCGTCTCTTGGTGTCCTCATTATCCACTTTGAAGGAGGAAACATGGGTTTCCTACACTTCAGGTATGACCTGTAATAGCAGCTCTTGAATATTATAAACTAAAACCAAAAAATGTTCTTGTTTTATTCCTTTTTTTTCCCAAGCCCAAGCTGAGTCGGTTCTGCTGCTTTCCCAGCTCCTGCCAGTATCAGCCCTAGTTCCCACTGACCTTGCTTGTTACCCTCACTGTTCCATTAAGGTTTCATCTCTTACAGCACAATTTCTACAGATAAATTAATTTTTCTCCCATCTCCTTTTCTGTCACCCCACTGCCAGCATTGTAAGTTATGGGCCATGGAGGTGCTGCTGGAGCAGCCCACAGCTCAGCAGTGTTTGGGGAGCAGCAGTGCATTACAGAGGAGAAGCGTTTGTATGAGAAGCTCAGCTTCTGCTGAATTTTGATCCATCCGGGGCTGTTTTCCAAATCCCAACATTGGCTTTTTTGGCCCCAAACTCTCCCTAAACTGTCATCTACAGCTCCTAGAGGAATGGTGAGTTCTTTGGTTCAGCAGCCAAGCAAATTATGCAGAAAGATAAATGCTGTTCAGAGGAAATCAAATATATTTCCTGTGGTTATTAGCAAAATACACACAAACTTACTTTGCATCAAGATAAACATGATGTTTGACCCGAAATGTTATGCTCTGCTGTGCTGGTAGCTCACTTATCCCTTTTCTTTAAACTCTCCATTTTTGTTGGCAACGTAAGACGTTCTTTCAGAAAATGCTGCCTTTTACCTGCACCTCACCTGCACCCTGCACCCCACACCTGCACCCTGCACCCCACACCTGCACCCTGCTCTCCCTGCAGCTCACCTCCCAGCATCTCACGCTGCTCACCAAGGTACGCAGACCCACTGCCAGCTGAGATGCAGCACATTATCTAAAGCTGTTATCTCCTATCTTCCTAGTCCTCAGGACCTCATTTGCTGATGACAGTACGTGAATGAAAAGCCGTATTTGTCCCTTTTGTTAAGATGAAATAAATGTCAAATTGTGTAGCTAGCGTGGTCAGGTGGAAAGGGGATGGCAAACCCAGGGAGGTGTCTTTCTCCTGCCTTTTTATCAGGCTGCAGTGAAACACTGGAAGGGTTTTGATGAGGACGGATGTCCCATTGAGGTGCTCTGAGTTTGGAGGTGCTGGGAGCAGCTGCATGGCTCAGTGCTCCCATGGGTCTGGCTTAGGCTGAGGGCTGTATCGACTCTGCAATGAACACCAACACCAAGTGGATTGTGACTTTATTTCCTGTGCCTACAGATTTCTTCGTTTCAGGCTCTTCTAGCACACAGCACATAGAAATTACTGTATGGTGTGTTACACAGCTGGTCTCTGTGCTTCACCAGCACTAAAGGATTGTGTAGAAGGAATTTGGTAATTCCAGTCCTCCAAGGAAGCTGCAATTCAGTATTGTTTCGGCACCTGTTATTCCAAGCAGACTTTTCATTAAGTTGTGATTTCAGCAAGTGTGGTCAAAATGTGGTGGTACAACAAAATATTGTAGCATTACAAGTAATAGGGTTGCAAAATAATGTTCTCAACACCCCAAACTTAACACACAGCTACAGTAAGTTCTGTTGTTATGCTGCCCATCACAGGCTAAATTGCAAGGGTTTGGGAAGTGTTACCAAGAGGCTCCCGAGCAGTCAGAAAGTGCTGTGTTTTTCCATGCACAGAATGGAGCAGATGTCTTCAGCAGTGAAATTCTCCCCATGCTGACAGCAGCACAGCCAGCGCTCAGTGAAGGCATGTGGACAGAGCTGGAAATCTTCTGTTTCAGGTCAGAGTAAAGGAGTGGTATGAAAACGGAGCGTTGTGATGTGGTACTTCCCCAGAATGTGATCCTGGTGGCTGTAACTCAGACCGTGGGGACATCCTGAGACAGTTGTGTGGCCGTTGCATTTCATAAATCTCAATCACATTTCTTATTCCATTAATTCACCTCTTCCGCTCTTCAACTCTTCACCTATTCAGCTCTTTGAACCTGAATGTATCCACACCCACAGTTTCTTGCTTCCCAACCAGGACAAAATCAGCCCTTCAAAATTAAAGGTCTTCCAGCCCCCCTCATGTATGTTTCTGTAGGGATGAGCTGGGAAGGACATGTAATTGAATGGAGGGGCAAATGAACCTGCAGGTGGATGTGCAGGTAATGAGAACCTCTGCATCGTGGAGGTGGTTGTTAAAATGCCCCCAGGGGCTGGGTTTAAAAAGAGACCCTTGGAAGGGTGAGGAAGGGCAAAATCCATCAAGGGAAGCTGATAGGACACGGAATAGTCAGATTCTCTGCAGGAACAGGGGGAACAAGGTTTGATAACAATCAGAGCATTTGCAATATCTCAGAGGATTAGAAACATCAGTCAAAGTCAAGGCAGGGAGGCATCTGTAAAAATCGAGTTAGAAGGAAGTAAAATAAAATAGAAAGGAATAAAAGTAGACAGGGACTACTCTAGAGGAGTTTGCTAAGTGCTTTCATTGACTTCTACATGGAATCATAAACAGAGTCCAAAGTCTGTACACTTTGAGAAGCCATTTCCTTACAGAAGCACAAATAGCAATGAAGAGAGGCTATTCTGAGCAGCACTTGTCACTGTTTTCATTCAAAGTTGCAGCAGTGAATTGTGCCAGGAGGGTTTTTTCAGGCTGGCTAATTCTGTTGGCTCTGTCCTTCCAGGTATCCAGCTCAATTTCAGTTCTGTGAAACCGTTTAAGAAATTGAAAAGCTTTTGGTTCTTAAAAAAGGCAGCAATACAAGTATGAAGAAATAAAACTTGGGAGTGGATGTAATAACATTCCTACAGGCGTTCGAGCAAAGAAAAATCTTGCTGGTGAAATCTACCCCTACTCTAGCAGTTCAGGCTTAAATGGGATATAATTGGGTAGAGCAATTGTGCTGCCATTCACCCCCCAAATTGGATTTGGCCATCAACAGGACATGGGGCCACTGAAAACTGTGTTTCGTAGACAGAAGTGGGATTTTATTGCCAACTGCCTCTAGGAGAAAATATTACTATTTCAGCTGAAATCCCCACTAATTCTGTCCAGGAGCACAAATACTACTCAGAATAGTCAGCACTGGCTTGTGTGGTGTGCAGAGGAGCTGATATGCATGTCCTCATATTCATGTGTTTACATAAATAACCATGCATACAGTAGGCAGCCCAGATTTCTCAGACACTCCTCACCCATCCGGGGCTGATGTCACATCAGCTGAGTGCTGTGCTGGGTTGGCTCTGAGTCCCTCCACCCCATTGGAAGGAATACACACCAACACACACACACAGCATCGTCTCTGCTGGGAATCTGAGTTTGATTTCTACCTGTTTGCTTTAATATAAAGTAAAAGGTCATTTTAGAGTAACATCCCGCAGTATTCACTGTTTGTTCTCGGTTGGAGTTGCAGCATCTCTCTTATCTGACATTTCCACTACAAATTAAGTTCCTCGGACGCCTTTTTTGGATGCAAAGTGATTAATATCTAACACGACTCTGGGATACAATAAGCTTTGCCTGTCACTCCTGCATCTCTGCTGCTGTGGTGTTTGTGCACTGCTCCCAGGGGCAGCTCTGTTGCAGGGCAGGCACTCCTCCCCTTGTTTTACTTGTTGGAAGGGGATGCATAGAATTCAGAACTCAGAGCTTGCCTCCTTTGTTTTAAAATGCCTTCGCCTTTAGAAACATCCTGCTCTCCAGCACCTGAGTATAGACAGGATCAGAGCAACATGGCACTGGGGTTCATCATTGTTTCATCATTGTTGTGTCCTTGGTGGCTTCTGAAGCAAAATCAGTGTGCTGTCAGGTTGGAGGAGACACAGTCCCAGGATATGGTGGAGCTGAGAGGAGGTTTGGGGCTCCATCCTTGAAATGGGTAACACTGCTGGAAGCAGAGGAGGGAAGGGAGCACAGGAATTAAAGAAGAGCACTGCAAGGAGAGAGTTACTGGAAATGTTGCTGAGAGCTGATGCAAAAGAATTTTGCAAGAAAATGACTTCAGAGAGTTCTCCAGGCACAATGTGCTGGAGTGCAGGGTGATGCAAATGCAGCAGCACTATTTTGTCTGGCTGGAGACAGATGCAGGTGGCATTTTTCTATTCTTTCTTCTTCTTTCCCTTCCCCTTCCCTTTCCTTTTTTCCTTCCTATTCCCTTTTCCCTTCCTCTTTCCCTTTTTTTTTCCTTTTAGAGGGAATTGGAGTCTTTCTACTAAATAAATGAGGGTCTGCCTAATGAGGGGAGATTCAGAGAAGCTCATCAAGACTAATTCTAAAAATGGATAAATGAAAGCATATTAAACAACCTATATAGACACACTATTTGGAATTAAAGGGTCTGTAATTAAGTTTTGCTTAATTCACTTTTGAAGTGACTTGAGCCAAATTCAATTAAGGCCACTTTAATTTTAAATGAAAGTATCCAGACCTGCGTTTAATGTAATTTAACTAATCCACTTGCAATTCACACCACTAGTTAATTTTGGATTAATTTCCCCTCGTAAGCAAGCTCTTCAGCAGGCCATAGGAGTGGAACTTTGTTTTCCTTTTTCCATCTAGAGAGGGAGCCACAGAACTTCTATCTCAAAAAAGAAAGAAAGAAAGAAAGAAAGAAATAGCAAGCATCCCTCTGCTCTGTGCAGCTGAGCCCCTTTTTGTGCAGCTTAAACCCTTCTCCCCATGCTTGGGGTGAGCCTTACCCAGGGCATGGGAGAAGCCTCCACTGCCATCCCCAGCTGCAATCAGACAGAATCCCCTCTGCAGGACTTTCAGACCCACCTCTGAGATAAGGGCACCTATGGGGCACGTATAATTTGGCAGCAGATCCTGGGAAGTCAGCCTGGATTGAGGGGACGGGTCCAGACTGGCAAAGGGAAGCAGGGCAGATTGGGAAGCAGGGCAGATTGGGAAGCAGGGCAGAAGGGAAGCAACGGGGTTTGGCAAAGCTTGGGAGAGATGCTGCCTGCTGCATGGTGGGACTGGAAAGGCTCCAGCTGGTGAGCTGTGTGTGATTAATGCCATTTACAAAGCTGCATGGGTCAGTTCAGGTGCCCTGAGCTGCAGCAGTATGAGGTGATGGTGTTTCCCCGGGGTAATTAAAACAAGGGATTTCTTTGGAGATTCTGACAGCAACAAGCTGTTAATAGAACGGGCAGCAAACAAACAAGTAATTGTGGGCTGGAAGTGATGTCAAACATAGGGAGAGAGAAAGTGTTTGTAGTGGAGAGAGAAAGTCAGCACAGCTGATGCTCAAGATACCCACATCGTGCTGCCTCTGAGCTGCACCAAGTGAAGTTGCGTCCATCCCAAGGCTCTTCAGGGTGTTGGTAACCCTTGGGGGCACCCAAACTCCTGGCAGCTCGTGTTTCCCGCAGAGAAGGGCTCTGCTCCCTTTTGTGATAGCTGTGATAGCTGCTATTACTGCAGCTCACATTGGGCGCTGTCTGTTCATGCAGGCTTTGAAAAAAGAAGAGAAATCAAGAGAAAATGAGTTGCTTCTTTTTCGGACTCTGGGAGTCAGACAGCTTGCCTTGTCCCCCAGGGACTGCTCAATCCATGCTTCCATTGGGATGTGTCCCCACAACCCCCTTCATTTAGCACCTTGCACTTGCCAAAAGCACCAGCAGGATCCGTGCATCGTGGTGGCAGTGCATGGCAGCATCACGTTTCCTGATGTCAGGAAGAGACTTCAGCAGGAACAGAGCCAGCAGCTCAGCTCAGATGTTTGCATCAGAATCAGAGCTTTTAAGGGTTTGAATCCAGAAGCAGTCTTTCTTCTCAGCCAAAAGCCAGAGCAATTTAATTGAGAAATCCTGCCTGGGAGGTGCTCTTGGCTCCAGGCTGCCTCCACCCTTCCCTGCAGCACCTTTGATTTCCTAAATCAAACTACACTTCCCAGAAGGCTCCATCCCAGTGCCCACAGGCAGCCCCTGGCCTGGGCAGAGTTCTGCTCTTCAGATATCTGCCTTTTTCCAACCAGATGATGGAAAAGGCACATTCTGTAAAAGTTCCATTTAATCAAAGGACAATCGATTCTTATGGGAAAAGAAAAGAAAAAAAAAAAAAAAAAGAGCAAAAAACCAACTCAGTTGAGGCAGAATATTTTCAATGAACATAATGATAACAACCCTGTGTGTGGCTCCCTGCCTCTCACGTGCACAGCGACCAGGTGGGAGCTCCTGCTGTCAGCAGTTTGGTTCATTTGTGACCCACCACCTCTTTTCAAATAAATTCCCATTGAATTATCTGAAGTGAACAGAGAGCAAGGGGGGAAAGGAATTCAGGCTGGGAGGATAATACAGAAGTTATTTCAGCTGGAAGATCGAGTGCATTGCATTCATTTAAAAATCATTTAAAATGGTGAAAGAGGTGTTCTGAACTCAGTAGGAAGCTGATGGCTGATTTGAATTCGCATTCACACACCTTTTTACAACAGAAGACTCTCTGGGAAATAACAGCCCCAATGAGGTGTGCTGGGATGGTGACACAAATTAGAGCATAGTAGAGGTGAGGCCATCCCACTGTCCATCCTGCTGTCCATCCTGCTGTCAATCCCACTGTGCATCCCAATGTCCATCTCAGAGTCAATCCTAGTGTCCATCCCAATGTCCATCCCACTGTCCATCCCAATGTCCATCTCAGTGTCCATCCCAATGTCCATCCCAATGTCCATCCCAATGTCCATCCCACTGTCCATCCCAATGTCCATCCCAATTCCATCCCAGTGTCCATCTCAGTGTCCAACCCAATGTCCATCTCAATGTCTATCCTCTTGGATGCCAGCCCTCACCATGGGCACAGTGCTTGGAGCAGGGAGATGCCCAGAAGGATGCAGTGCCCCAACACATTTACCAGCTTGGATTAGCATCCATTAGTCCTCCAACCTGTGACACAGATCCATTTCTGTGATCAACTTGAGCTCTCTGGATACAAATGACTCCCAATGGCAAACATTCCTGAAGGTATTTTAAAAAGAAAACTGAAATAATTTGGTTTGTTTCGTACTGTAGCTTACTCACACTGCTTATATATACAGCTATACATGTTTCTGTTCCTTTATAAGATTCATTTCATTTTTAAGTGCATGGGAGAAGAGCCAAGAGTTCAGCTCTACATCTCGTGTTATTGATGGGTTTTTATGAGTAAATAAGTGTATGCTATTATGATTTCATCTTCTGTGCTCAGAGTGTGCATTGCTCCGGAGAGCTGCCGTGTTTATACCCCTCCCAGATACATCTTTGTTTTCATTGTGTCTTCTCCATCTCACAGCACACCGAGGATTAATACCCAAACCCTATAAGGCGGTGTGCTTTCACCCTTCATCTGTCACACACACCAAAAAGAAAAGCAATAAAGTTCCCCTTGCTCTTCAGTTGTTGCACGCAAAGTGGGCAGCAGCGTGGGTTGGGAGATGGGCAATTTCCTCACAGGTCTCCAGGCTGCAGCAGGAGTGATCCGGGCAGTGCAGAATCCGTGTTCTGTGCTGTGAATGTGAGGTTCCTGGTAACAGAAGGCAGCTTTGATGTGAGAATCTAAACCTCGAATGTCTGTTCTTTGTTTATAAGCTTAAATAAATGAATTTGTGCTGCGGTTGCTGTGTGTAAGATGGGTATCATGGAGGCTTGCAGCTCACCAGGGCTTTCGGTGGGGTTTGGATGTCAGCATCAAATGGGGTATGTAAGCAGATAACACGGGGAGAAAATGCAAGCCCCAGCTGTTTTTGGGTTTTGAAAGAAAGGAACGCCTGCAGCTTAGGAACAAGTCAAAGTTGGTTGCGTTTTCTGTGAGCCTGGATTCCCAGAGGGGGGGAGGGGGAGAAGTTGGAGTGAATTTTTACATAAAGTTTATCTGGAAAAATTCCAGTCTGCAGGAGAAAATGGAACTCTGCAAAAGTACCAACGCCGGTGACTCGAACCCCGGGTGTTCAAAGCTGCTGAGGAGAGCTGGACAGCAGAGCCCACATTAATTTTAATAAGGATCAGCCATTCGGGTGCTGTAAGTGATAGCAGGGGCTATCAAGCTTGAAAGCTGTACAAGCCCCAGCCAAGCGGCACCGCGCTTCTGCAGCTTCGGAATCCGCCGCACGCATCCGCTCCCGCAGCATCCCTGCAGCTGTACAGGTGTCAGGGGAGCATTGCTCAGCCTGCACGTTCCGAGGTGTTTTTCTGCCTATCAGAAGGCGGGAATTATCTACAAAGTGTGTTCGGGTGGCGAAGTGAAGGCTATAAACATGCAAATTCCACTTCAGTAAGTTTTTATGCTGATTGCTAGATCTCTTTTTCGAGCGGCATATAGCTTGATGCTTAGGAATTCCTTAATGAGCAAGCTTCAGCGCAGTGTTTGTAGCAGTGCTGAGAGGTGCTCTGTTATCAGTGGGTGAAACTCGGGTTTAGAGCTTCAGTTCGTTTCTAAATTCAGCCTTTTAACTCAGGCTTGTGCAAGCAATTAAAACATCGATGAGAGCAATACTTCTGTAAGAACCCCACGTTGCCACAGTCATCTCAAAGTGAGATTTCCTACTGGAATACTGTGAGAACTGTGGTTTTCTTGGCTTTATTTTTGCACTGACCTCAGACTGTCACAGGGCTGCAGTTGGGGACTCAGCAGAGCTCAGCCACATCCCTCCGTGCCTGGGTGCAGCACACAGCTGAGTGTGACAGCTGTTAGATTTTCCCGTGTAGATGAAAATGCAAAATGGGGAGATAGCAGAGATCACTGAAGGTTTTCAAACCCCGCAGTGCTCAGCACCCAAGAGCCACTTGAATGTCTGATGAAGGCTCTGGTTAGTTGTTAAATGCAGTTCAGCCCTCCTCAGGATTAACTCTCCACTTTTCTCAAATGAAAATACGGATATGATTTAGTGAAAGTAAAAGCAATGAGAATACATCTGAGCAGTGAGAATAGCCACAGTGACACAGCCTTGGTGTCCATGGGGACAGCCCTGGGCTGCAGATCAGAGCCAGCCCTGCCCATTGCAGCTGTGACAAGGGCCCTGGGCATTTAGTCCTCCTCATTCAATGGAGGCACCCGTGTGAGTTCACGTCTCAGCTGGAGACTGCAACCAGTGACTTGTTCAGTCAGTTGGGGATCCCCTGGTTCTCCAAGGCTTGCTGAAGCTCACGAGGGTATTACAGCCAAGCAATGGCTGCTGAGCACTATGTGGCTCCTCAGGAGCCACTGAGCATCTGAGCATCTCCCAGGCTCAAGTTGGAGTGAAAAGAAAGCATTGAGAGCTGGAGGAGCTCAGCCCAAGGAGAGCCCGGTCCTGGTCAGGGTGAGCTGCACAAGGTCAGACTGGAACTGCAGGCAAAGAAACAGCTGAGTTGTGTTTCTCAAGTCCTAAATGAATCTGAACAAACAGAGCATCTTTCCACTTGCTGACACTTGGGACAGGTTCTGTGGCACAAACTGCTCCTGCAGTTTGTCTGATGCTGCACTTACTGGAAAGCCACTTTTCTTGCCAAAATTGCCTCTGCTTGGATGTCAGTGCTCATTTGCCAAGTAGTGTTGCCTTTAGATGTTGTTCATATACTTATCAAAGTCATTCTCCCCTGAGCTTTCAATCAGATAGCCCTGTGCTGAGCAAACAGGAGGAGACACTCCTTAAGTCCTCAATTACATTTCTTTTCTCCTCTTCAATTCCAGCACAGACAAGAGGTGATAATACTGAATCTTTCAAATATTTGATATACAAAGAGAAGAGCTTGTTAAAACGAGACCAATTAATGCATTTTTAATCCACATTTAAACACATGCAAAGATCCTGAATGCTAATGCTGTCATTTGAATTCCAGGCGGGGAGGGCTGGCACACACGAGGCTGCATATCTTCCAGTCTCTGCTTTCCTGCCTTGCTTGAATCAGACAAGGTCGACCAGGCTTTGCTGCTTATAAGAAAAAGGTGCATTGATCCTCCCTCCAATTTTTTTAATCACCTGACAGTGTTCTTGCAGCTACAGATTGTGGTGTTGTATTTTTTTTCCCCTTCTTGCTCTTGTTAGTCCAAGTTCAAGGTCGTTCTGAATCCCCGTGGTGTGCTGGATGCTGGGGGAAGGCAACCACACAGCTCAGTTCGGTGTCTGATCGTTCCCTGAATGGTACAACACGTTTGTTTCCCACTGCTCCTTACACAGGTTGATCAAATCACAGAATCACAGAGTCAGAGAATGGCCAGGGTTGGAAGGGACTTCAGGGATGATGAAGCTCCAACCCCCTGCCACACACAGGGCCACCAACCTCCACATTTCAGAGCAGCCCAGGCTGCCCAGGGCCCCATCCAACCTGGCCTTGAACACCTCCAGGGATGGACGGGGCATCACAGCCTCTCTGGGCAGCTGTTCCAGCCCCTCACCACTCTCATAGCAAAGAACTTCCCCCTGACATCCAACCTAAATCTTCCCTCCTTCAACTTCAAACCGTTTCCCCTTGTTCTGCTGCTATCTACCCTGTCAAAGAGTTAACTCCCCTAAAACTTGATTTTAAATCTTTTTCCCAGCACTGCTGCCAATGCAGAACATTCCAGCTGGGCAGAGGTTATTTATCATATCATATATCTTATCATATCATATCATAGAATGGCCTGGGTTGAAAAGGACCACAATGATTGTCTAGTTTTAACCCCCCTGCTATGTGCAGAGTCACCAACCACCAGACCAGGCTGCCCATTTATGTGTGCCTCTGTTGGACCTGGAACTTTTGCATCATTGGCCCAAAGAGCTCACAGAAAACATGGAGAAAAAGAGAGAACAAAGTTAATGCGGTCACAGGAATGACTGCACTGCTGTGTAGGAAGTTGCCACCTGGCAGCTGAACTGCACCAAATCCCATACGGATGACGGTGCCAACTCAGATGTCAATTGAAGGCACCCAGTATCTGCTTTAAAGAAGTGCAGCGTGGTGCATGCGTGTGGCCTGAGTGACTGAGAACCAGCTGAGAACTCATTGTTCCCATTCTCAGTCACTTCTCCCCAGGGGAATGGACCCAAAGCTATCAAAGAGATTGCAAAAAAACACGTAGCAGAAGCAGGAACAGCCACCACGTTGCCTTCCATGTGAGCAGGTCCACAGCCTGCCCAGCTTCCTGCTGCAGGATGGGATGTTAACAGGAGCACTGAGTGTGCTTGGAAGTCATTCGCCAAAAAGAATTTCCATCATAACATGTTGATTCATCAAAGCCAGAGTATTGCAGAGTGAAGGACCAATTTCTGAAGGTTTTACTCTTGGGGGAAAAAATGGAGAAATGTTTTTAAAATTATCAGTAGGTCACCGTGACTCCTAGAAATGGAACTATTACATTTTGCTTCATATTTGCTTTTCACTTTGAAATGTAAGTTCAGCTCCAGGACGAAAGGAAAGATTGAAATGGAAATTAAACCATTGGAAATTACCAAACTGAAACAGTTCTGTGAAACCAGACAGGGCATCTTTTTTAATTACTTTGTTAGTCCTGGTTTTTTTTTTTGAGCCTAGCTTTAGATTTTCAGCTTTTCCAGGAGACAATGTAGGGAAAACAAACAAAAAACCCACGCTTTTAAAATCTTGCAAACTTTAGAGTGCTGCATTGCTGATGAGCAGAGTCTGGAATCACATCCAAGTGGGTGTAACCATGAGACCAGGCCACCCCTCTCATCAGCTGTGCCCTGCTTCCTTCAGATGAGTGATTAACTGTATTTGTAGCTTTGGCCTTGAACTTGCAGTAGGAGATGGTGTCTCTCAGGTTTTTTTACCCTTCTTTTTAATTAAGAAGCTGTATTAAATATTCAGAAATTCTGCTTTGTGACTTTCCTGGGCAGCACAAGGGCATCCTGGAGAGGCAAATCTCTTTCTCATTAACACCTCTCCAGACCACTGCTCTCCTTCCCTGCTTCTCAGTTCTGGCTCTGGTCCTCCAGGAGCATGCAGTGTTTGTTGAGAGGAGCTGGGAGTCATCCCTGAGCTGCTGGGAATGCAGCATTGGCTCTTAGTGGTGCCACAGGGAGAGGCTGTGTTGCACCAGTTGAAAGATAGAACCTTTGGGCACAGGAGCAATGGGCACAGCCCCAAAGCTGATGGAGGGATGATGCTTTTCCAGGCACCTTCAAATGCTGCTGACTCTTTTTGTGCCTACTTAGGGCAGTTTTATACAGGGAAGAGCTGCTGAAAAACAAGAGGAACTCCACTCTGATGGAAATTACAGGTTCAAGACAGTGCACCAAAACCACCAGTCTGCTGGGACAGCCACCACAGCCCTCCCTGTGCACCAACTGCCACTGGGATCCCAGCAGTACCTGCAGCATCCAGCTGCTTTTTGCCTTTTGTTCTCTCTTGTGACCAGTCAGTTCTCCAATACTGAAAAAGCAGTTTGGAATCGAGTAGAGTCCCTGACCTTCTGTGCTTAATTACTAATGAGAAGCACAGGGGCCATCAGTACAGGTGCTAAGAGGCAGGTCTGTATCAGCTGTAGGCTTGTTTTTCTGTACAGGTGTTGAATTCTGGAGGCAGTAGGTGCTAAAAGTTGCTCTCGTGTGGCAATTCTTTATTTTTTCCATTAAAAAGAACAAAGAAATTGTCTGACAGGGCTGGAGGAATGTCTGGGCTCTGCAGGACAGGTATTGGGCTGCTTCTGGGGTTTATGTTCCTTGCTAAGAAGGATGGGACATTGGGAATGTTGTGTCAGGAGTGTTATGTGGTTTTGCTTTGGAGAATAAATGTTCTTGGCTGCTTGACCTTGTTTGCTTGGAGGGATGTGGGTGTTTGGTGTTTAGGAAGAGTGGTCTGAGAAGGGTTTGCTGCAGCTTGGTTGAAAGCAGTAAATGCATAAGAAGGTTAATGGTGCATCAAGGCAACTTCATTTTAGGTTCTTTAGCCTCTCAAATTTAAATGATTGATGTGACAGCAGTGGGTTTGAGGCAGGAGCGCATTCGGTGCGAAAGACTGATGGCTGAAATGCTTCTGCAAAAAGGAAGAGAAAGCTGCTCCTGAGATTGTTTCCAGAGCAAGAGCTCAGGGAAGATGCTGTGGAGAGGGTCTGAAGGTGCTGTACTATCTGCCAGCCCAGTGATGGGCCTCCAACAAAGCTGCCCCATGTGTTTGGGTCACTGATGCCACTTACTTCCAGGCTTTTAGTAGCTTTCCATTCCCATATATGAGCTGTCTTGAGCTCTGACTCTGCAAAAAGCAAGGCTTAGGTTTCAGCATTCCAGCTTTGTTGCAGTACCCGATGGGTCACCTCTCTGAAAAAGCAGTGGGAGCCCTGTGCTTTTGCTCAGTGCTAAGAAGGGCTCTATGCGTGCAATTGAAGCAAGGCGCAGCAACTGGAGGTGTTCAGCTGCATATATATATATATATACGTATATATATATAGGATATAAGATAAAGGCATCTGAGCGTCCTCAGAAGCAGCAGGTGGGAAGCAGTGCAATGGGTGTCTCCAGGTGTCAGCAGCTGCTCTGTGGCTTTCTCTCAGTGTTTGCACAATGCTGGGGCCAACAAGGCCTTGGTCTCTGCTGGGGCTCCTGGTGCTGCAGAATAAGCTGTCCTTTTACTGGGAGCTGCTTGGTGTACCTCACTCACTGTGTGCAGGTTTGGCCACTCGTGATCTCCCATTAGCTGCTGGCCAAGAACAGCTGTGTGGGGTATTTTTGTTTGTTTGTTTTTTGCTCCTACAGATAAGAAAAAATCCTCCTGGCTCTTCTGCAGGCGAGCAGAGCTTCCTGCACCCCTGGCTCAATCATCACCCTCAGCAATAGGGGACAGCAGCTCCTGGCTCCATCATCACAGCACGCAGAGCTGCCTGTGCCATCCTCCTCCCCTGTCGCTTTGGGTTCTTCTCCTGCTGACACTTATCCTGGAATTGAAGCTGGGAGCTGCACTCTTAGCCCTGACGTGCATATGATGTGACAGCACTGTCCCCAACCACCCGGGTGGCCCCGTCCCCATGTCCCCACATCCTCATTACCATGGATTTTGGGGGGAGGGGGAGCGGGTGTACGCAGAGGCAGCGATAGCATCTGCTTTGTAGCAGGAGGCAGGCAGCGGGGTTATTGTTTGTTAATAGATTGCTTTTGAGGAGCTGCTCATATGGGACCCGTCGAGTTTCAGAGGTAATTAAAACTCTGCCTATGCAAAAGGCAGGATCTGATTATTTCCTTTGCAAAGCAAGCAGATTAAACCAGGAAAGTTTTTCACCACTTCTAAGAGAGCAGAGTTGCTTTGAATGAAGTTCGTAATATGGCATATAATAAATAAAACTCTTCAGCTTTTTCTGCTATATTCAAAAATAACTTTTTTTTTTTTTCCTTTTTGCCATCTTATTCCTTGGATTTAAGCAGCAGGACACATGTGCACCCATGGAGTACTGATGCTACAAAGCTCATTTCTTGGCTAACAGCTTTCATACCTGCTTACTCTTCTCTTAGAAGGCTTTTTTGTACCAGGACCTCATTCTACCTGAAACAGAAAAGCATCAGTGGGTAAAAGAAGGGTTATGAAATAGTTGCAAAGTCTCTCTATCACCTCTTATTTTAAAAAATGAACAATGTTAGAGGTAATCAGGAAGCCTTATAACCAGGTCTCTGTAGCCTCAGTGAGGTTGTGGCATCCCCCTGGGATTCCAGCTCTGCACCAGTCCTGGCCTTAGGCTCTACATGTTCCACATCTTTCAAGGAACTGACCTTTATGGAGCTCTGAGGAAGAAGAGATGGGGGGGAGAGGCTGATAAATCTACCAAGGAGAAGGGAAGAGAAGCTGACTTTATTATCTGGGCTGAGTTGAAGCTGTTCTCGCAGCTCCTCCATCTGAAGCCTGGCTGAAACCCAGGGGATTTCGCTTAGCTGGAGGGGGGAGAGATGGTGGTGAATGAAAGTCTGTTGGGTTCTGAGGGGCTGAACAGGCTGAAAGACAGAGGGACGTGTCTGGTGATGGAGGAAAACAAAGCTTTGTGCTGGAAGAGGAAGACCAAAGCATGGACTGACCATTGCAGACCTCTGCCACTCCTTCACCTGGAGCTGCGTGCTCGCTCCAAGTTGCATAATGCAGACTTGAAATCCTGAATTAGGTATTCCCTGCGAGAATCCTGCAAGGGAAATTATGCTGCATGGCACTTATCTGCTTATCATCCCCCTTCTGCTGGGGCTGGGTGTCTGCACTGGGAGAGGGGACTTGGTACAGAATCATAGAATGGCCTGGGTTGCAAAGGAGCACAGTGCTCATCCAGTTCCAACCCCCTGCTGTGTGCAGGTCACCAACCAGCAGCCCAGGCTGCCCAGAGCCACATCCAGCCTGGCCTCGAATGCCTGCAGGGCTGGGGCATCCACAGCCTCCTTGGGCAACCTGTGCCAGTGCCTCACCACCCTCGTTTCACCCCAGGGTGAGCTGTAGCTGATTGCAGCTGTCCTCTCTGGCTGTACAATCCATCTGGCATGTGTAATCCACTCACACGTTTTTGGAGTTCGTGGCTCTTTCTGTGTGTGCTCAAACCGTGCACACGTATACATGCACGCACATTTTATTGCTGATAGGAAATGAAACCCCAGATTAAAAGACATTAATGAAGATAAAAAGTAACAGAATCTAATTCCAATTGTCTGTGGCAGAAACCCAATTTTCAAATGATAATTACAATAATTAAAAATTCCCTTATCAACGGAGACAAAAACGCTGCACATTGGCAGCAGAGATGATGAACAAGGCGAGCCGCGGCTCCTCAGTGCTGAAATCAATTTTCAGAAGTTCAAACGAGCCCCAGAACAACTGCAGCTCAGTTGTGCTTTTTTCTCCCTGGTAAAGGAGGAGAATTTCCCCATGCATGTCCATGTATCCCATTTTTTTGTTGTTGTTGTGTTTTTTTGTCTCCTTTATCCGCTGGCTTGCATCAGCTGGAAGAATGAAAGTTCGTGTGAACAGAGCTGCTTTCCTATAGAGGTGCAGCACTGGGTGAGTTCAAAACTGTCTCAGGCCTTCCCAGTTTTGGCTTCGCTTCCAAATCTAGGTTATTTTATTTAAAATTAACAAATATACATGCTCTGCTTTGGGGGAATTTGCCTGGGAAGGCTCTCAAAGCTCTTTGTGCTGAGCCTGCTCCCTTCTGCTGTCCCCACTGCAGCAGTTAATGCAAAATGCTAAGAACCCAAATACATATCTGATGAAAGAACTCTTTTGCCCAGAAACATCTCAGGCTTCTGTGCATGCACTTTGGAAAGGTAACAGACTGCAAAATTTGGAAGTTTGCTTTATTTTTCTTCATGGCTGAGTTGTACAGGATGGTTCGCCTCTATGTTTTTTAGACCTTATTGTGGTGTGCACAGATCAGTAGGCATTCAATTGATCAAGCTCAGTGATGCTCTTGGAGAGAGAGATGGCACTGCAGAGATCCCATTCGTCAGCTCTAGCAGTTGGGAACGGATGGGAGAACAGCTCATCACAGAGCTCTGCATCCTGCACCATGCCCAGCTCGTATCTGCTGAGATGCTCTCACTTCACAGGTTAGTCATCGTGCTTCCGTCAACACTGGGCCCAACATGATGTATTTATGAGCAGCTGACAATTCTCAGTGCATGGCGAATGCATTGCTGCTCTTTAAGCAGTTGTAATTGTACCTAATTAGTACAGAGAGTCCCGGGGCACAAAGTTTGGAAGTCTATCCAAATTGTTGTGTGAGCATTTGACTTCGGGATTTGGGCAGGCTGTGACTCTACTTCAAGCTCTTTTGCTTGTGGGTGCAGGCCCTTATATTTTTCTCATGATCCAGTGAGTTCATCCTTTCCCTTAAGCACGCTTTTGCTCTATCAGCTCTGTATTCCATGTGCTGGTACATCATACGGTTACTTAAAATCCCTTCTCCAGTCCTTATCCACCTCTGGGAAATCCTTTGGAGAGGTTCTCATTCAGTATTGAATGGAGTGGGCTGTTGGTGTAACTGCTCTGAAACTGCATCGGTTCCATTGTGGCTGGATTCTGTAAGACAGTGCTGCCTGCTCCTGGGATAAGCTGCTTTTTATATAACAGTAAATGAGAACCTCATTTATCAGTGCATGCACAGGAATGTGAAGACAAAGAAAACGGTGATACTCTCATTGTTTCCAATCCTGGCTTTCAGAAAAGCTGTGAGACTGAGGGAGAGTAGAAGGGGAAAAGCTCTGCTAGATGGAAGTCAGATCCATCACCACTCAGAACAGCAGCATGGGGATGTCTGTCAGTGGCTTTTCTCTATGGATTTTTCTTCCCCATCACGTAACAAACCTACAGACAGGAGGGCACGATTCAGCCAGGAATGTTCTGTCCGCTTGGAACTGACCTGGAGCAAATATTTCTGCAATGAGCAGAGGGCACAGCAATGAGGAGCAGCCAGCAGGAAGGCAGAAGGCTTGGGGCTGCTGAGGTTCTCTTAGATGCACTGCTGTTGTAGCAATGTATTCAGGCTTCCCCAGATCTGATCTCAGTTGTTTACAGAATCGAGCTGGTGGATAACAGCAGATGTTGTACCAGGCAGGAGGGAGCTGTGCATTTGGAAATGAGAAAGGTTTCAAGTAATGAGGAGGAGCTTCCATATCAGATAATGATTTTAGTGGTTCTGTCCCCAGTAGCAGTGCATGTGTGCCCCTGTGCCCAAAACAGTTTGTATTTCCCTTCCAGTAATGAAGAACTGATGGACCTGCAGTTCTGCCCCGTACAGCAGCAGACTCCTTTTTGGGTGTTGCAGCGAAATCTGTCCTAAACTCATGATCTCTCAAGTGACTCCATAGCCTTAATGCCAGCACTGAAACCTCCCTGCAGCCCCCAGCAGCTGATGAATGTCATGTCAGCACATCCTGCAGCCCTAAGCACCCACTCCCCTGCACCACCAGGATTGCTGCTGTGGTGGGAGCAGCACTGTCAGAGGGGGCATTGCTGAGAGTGACCTTAATTTCTCACCTCCAATATTCAATTATTTCTGCAAGGAAAAGATCCATTATTTAATAATGGCTGAGGCAGTCCAAATTATTCATCAGCAGAGGAAGTGAGATGCTGAGATGCACGGAAGGGGCACATTTGGTGTTGGGGGCTGATGTGCTCAGAGCCCAGCTGAAGGGAGAGCTTCAGCATTTCAGTGTCCCCTCTCTGAGGTGCAGCCCTTGCTTCTGCAGTTATCTTGGCTCTGAGCTGGTGCATTTGCTGTTAGGAAGAGCCTGGGTGATAACTAAACCTGACCCTATTGAAGAGCGATGCTGTGCTTTTCTTGATTTTTTTTTTTTATTTTTTTATTTTTTAATAGGGTTGGGATCCATGCCAGGTTGGGCTGTGGGGCTGCAGGCACACAAAACCCATATCCAGGCTGTCGGTGCCTCGATTGGGGCTTTGCCTTGTTCAAGTAGGGGTCCTGTTGTAAGCATATTCTGCTGAGGTGCCTGTGCTGCTTTGCACCTTCTCCTCAGTTGTTAACAGTGTGCATCCTGATGCTGAAAGAGCAAGAAATGGGCTTTCCAGCTGGTGCTCCCTGAGGTGATATTTGCCTGGCAGAACAGTGGTGTGCAGTGAGATGCTGCTGAATGGGTACGAATTGGGGCAGATGTAAGCATCCCCCATCCACATATTGCAGATAATATTTATCCACTCGAGTCAGAAGGTGAACCCATAAAATGCTGAGAGCTGTTTTGTGAAAGCACCATACCTGCATGTTTGAATAGGAAAAGCATCCATGCTCGCATATTTAATTGCCAAATTATCATATAAATGTCGCGCTAGTTAGGTTGCCAGAACTCACTGATATTTTAAATGTTTCCATGTTTTAACTCTCTGCAAGTCAACCTTTGCAAGCCTAATTACAAGGGGAAAATCACCAGTGGCATTTCTTTCCTCCATGTTTGGAACTGAGGGGAATTTCCTGAGACTTTCACAAGAATTGTCTGCTGATGTCTGTAGCGACAGGAGCTCTTCCTGCTGCTCCTCACTGGGATAATCTGGATTAATATTAGCAAAAAACAAAACAAAACAAAACAAAAAACCAACCCAAACCAACCCACAATAGCAATGCTTGAACGTGTTTGCATATTTTGGTTTATTTTGCAAAGTTATTTCTGCAAAACATCCCAAAAATAAACAGAAATGCCCTTGCAGAGCTGAAAACCTTGGGAGGCTTCATGCAAAAGAGCTTTCCACTTCGACATTCCCTTCAATTTTATTGCAAAAACAGCTGTCTAAAAAGGATCAAAATGAAATATTTTTGAGGCAGCACAGAGCTTTTTTTTTTTGACATTTCCAGTGCGTTGGGAACTGCTTGCTTTCAAGTCAGTGTGATACTGATATTAACACTTACAAATGCATGCTTGCTGCTGTCCCTCCATTCCCCTCTGCACACCCCACCCACAGGTCTGTGGTTCCTGTGTTAAATCTCAGCAGATGTGATGGAAGCAGTGGTGCTTCCTGAGCCCCTCTCTCCCATAAGGGTTGGGAACGTTGTGGTGCTCTTTTGGAAGAGTAAATGGCCCCCTGTGGCTGTAGAAGGAATGAGAAATCCTATGGAGGGCCAGCCAAGCCCTGCTCCATACAGGTGTGCTGGAAGGAACGGCCTTCAGCTGCTGTTTGGAGGATGGAGGACATACTGCAGGGCTCAGTGCAGAGGGATCAGCTGTGGGATGTTCTGCATCGCAGCCTCCCTTGTGCTGTGTTTTGGAGCTGAGCTGTCTGCAGAGCAGCAGGTATTTGTCATCGCTGCAGCATCACATCTGCATGTCTAAACAAGCTCCCATCTCTGCTTGCACAGGGATTAAGAATAGGAGTCCCAAAATTCAGTAGTGTAGCAGAGAAAGGCTCATAGTGCTGTGTGTGGGCACAGGAGAAACATCTCCATGTGGTGCCTTGGGACTTGGAAGGCTCCTGCAGGGCTTGACCTCTGCTTTCATCTCTGTTTTCCCCGTAAGCCCATTCCCCATTGAGAGCAGAGTCCTGTGCCATTTTGTGCTCACCTTCCCTAGGGCCTTTTGTGGTACCTTTGGACCTGCAGCTCCAGGTTCCTGGCACTTTGTTGTGGCAGAGCTCCTGCTGCAGCCCTTCTCCGTGTGCCTTCAGGTGCAGGGTGGTTGCAGGGAGCTGCCTGTCCCAACCCGTTATCTTGCTGGTTTCTGCCAAGCACAGGAAACAAACACGTATCCGCTAATCCAGACATTTAAGACTACACAGCCAAGGTTAATAATCCAGTGACATCTGAATTGCATGTACTGTAAATAATCAACATATTTCTGAAGAGCTGCTGAAGGATTTAAAGCAGGCTAATTACAGAAATATGAAAGGGGAATGGCCCTGTCGATTCAGCACGTTGCTGAACAGAAAGGAAATGCCATGAAAGACCAGGGGCAATGCTCTGATGTGCAAAACTGTTTGCATATATATGTATGCAATACAAAGCTTAGGAAACAAAATATTTATTTCTGCTTTGATGTCTTTTTCCTTCCAAGTGATGAGCGTATCTCCCATCGTTTTTTACTCTTAAAAAATGAAACTAGTCTAGGATGCTGACTACTCCAGATAGCAGTCATGGATGTGCCACGAAGGTTTTGACTGCTGGAGGGTTATTTCACATCTCTCAGGTCTTCTGGATACTTTTACTGAGGCTCTGTGTTTATTTGCTTTCCCTTCCACCTCTTGTTGAAGCCATTCTGATCTTCTCTTGCCTCATTATTTTACATTGGCACAAGTTGCTCAGGGAAACTGTGGCTGCCCCATCTTTGGAAGTGCTCAAGACCTGAGACAAATTCAGCTATATCAAGGGAAACCTAAGATCTTTGCACTTTTCAGCAACGATATTGCAGAGGCGAGGAGGCCAGGTGAGATTTGTTACGGCCCAAAAGGTGTGTGCAAAACCTCACGCTTCCATTTGCAGTTTCTGTTTTTGACCTCCGTCATTCTGAGACATTTGTATGATAGAGAAAAGCAAGAAACAGAGCTAGGGGAGAAAAACAACCCTTGCAAATATATACACCTCCTACTGGGGCCTTTTTTATTCCTTTGCAGCTCCACTGGTTCCAGTGAGGACATCTGAGTTTCGTGGATCTGGGTGAGAGAACACAGTGTGTCCTTATGGCCCAGCATGAGTCTCATAGAGTAACAAAGAAAATGGTTGAACATACAGCAGAAGTTTATTTCATGCCAAAAATGAACCCAGACAGGGCATAAAAACAGTATTTTTCCTCGTGCCTATTTCTATTCACAATATTTCTGTAAAAGCCTCTTAATTACCAGAGGGGAACTCGTGCTTTTTGGTGGAACAGCATACAGCTGCCTTTGTGCATTTGCAGGGAGGTTTTGCTTTTGTCCTTTTGCATCTGTACGCAGTGATCACTGTGTGGGGTTGTGTGGGGCAGGGCTGTCATTGAACCCCTTGAGTCAAAAGGGATCAGTAAAGGCCAGATAGTTCAACTCCCAGTGTCTAGGAGAAGATAACCACGAAAAATCAGTGGTGTCCAGCTAGGCAGAGTATGTACCTCATTGTGTCAGATCAGGATGGGAGCCTGCTCCAGCCAGGAGGCAAGGGTAGCTCAGATATGAATTGCAAAGAGAAAGGAACTTTGATTTTCCTGTCAGCCGGCGTGCTCTGCACTCCTGGCTCCCTGCTGATAAGCTTGTCTTAATGGTGGTGGGATACAAAACTATATTGACCGCATCTCCAGGCTGCCTGTCTCAAAGGGAAAGCTGTGCCTTCCCCAAGTTTTATGACTTGAAGCTGTCAAGAAAAAGGGGGGCGAGGGGGGAAAGTTGTAATGGATTCATTCTTCAGCCTTATCCGGGGCTACACTCCACCTTCTGCAAATATCAGCTTCTTGAAAGGCTTTGGAAACAGAGGAGAGGAGCGAGCCCAGATAAATCACAGTGTTTGCATGGCTTTGTGCAGATGACAACAGCACGTGGACAGCCTTTATTTTCCTGCCCTTACTTGAAAGTGCAACCAGACAATCTCCTCCCCTTCCTTCTGGCCTGTTCCCACTCTCAGTCTTTCATTGTTACCTTTAAAAATTATTGATAAGGAAACTTAATCGTGGGTCAGAGTTCTCAACATTTAGATGATTCCTTCTGTCCATTTCCTCCTCCCTTCTGCCCCTGTATCACCGTCTGCCTTCCCCGAAGCAGAGCTCGGGGTCCAGCACAGCTCCAGGTCCCTTCCCCATACCCAGTGATGCTGTGACTCAGGAACATATTTGGGATTAGGGCTGCCCAAACGTGGGGCTGGACAGCACGAGGCAGCTTTCACAAGTCGCGAATCAAAGCAGCTCGGGGCTTGGAAAATAGCTTGCACGAGTTTGAGTTCATCCTACCTGTGGTTTTGTGTCTTAAAAATGTTCCAGCAGTCACAGGACTGCAGGACAAAACAATAAGAGGAAGAAAAGCTGGGATGGCAGGAGGCTGGCAGTGCTGCAGTGAGCTGGGGCAGCAGTACCATGAGTGGTGGTGATGAAGAAGGCTGACCTTCCAAGCACTGCCCAGGAGAGGAGAGCACCTTGCAGAGCCCTGATAGGAATGGAACCCTGGAGCTGACATCTCACTGCTGCACTGCTTTGCAGAGCTCTCAGCTGGTTTGTACTCTTGGGGTAGACATAAGCCACAAGCTGTAACTTTTCCAGGGCTGGAAAATCCTAAATGAAATCCTAAATGAAATGATTTGGTTTAAAGGTTTTGTTTTGCCTTCGTGTGATGGACGGTGCTGTGTTGGCAGAGGGTCGCACGGGCTCCTCTGCTGCAGCCTGCAGGTCGAAGCTTTTGAGTTGCTGTGTTACTGGCAGAGGGCTGGCTGCAGGTGTGGGAGATCAGGGCTTGGAATCTGAACCTACAGGGAAAAGCAGGAAAGTGAAAAAGACTCAATTCTGCAAAATGCTGAGTGCCTCCTCTGTTCTTTGCAGAGCTCCCAGGGCACCAAGCTCTTACTGCCATTATGGCTTATGTTACAGACAAAAGCCCTGATGACATCTTGCTCTGGTTTGTTCAGATGCAATCCTTGTCTAAAAGGTGAGGTAATCCAGTGGAAACGGAGAAAAACCCTGAAGCAGAAGGATGGTTTTTCCCTTCATGAAAGCAGCTGGCATACAGCACAGTGAGCTTTGGGGTGTTTGGCTTCAAGAAGCCTTGGGGACCCACTTGGCATTGCCCAGGGTGGCTGGGCTCAGGTTCACATCTATTGGTGGCTGCTGCACGTCCTTTAAACATTCCTGAGGCTCTAAAGCAGTTTCAGATCCTTCAGGCAGGATTTGTGAGTGGGAAGTGCTTTTAATTTGGATAGATTAACACTAGCTGTGTGTTTTCTCATTAGATGTGTCCAGTAAGTCTCTGTCTTTCCTCTTGCTTTTTTGCTTTACTCTTTTAAGTGGCAGAAAAAAAAGTGGAACATAACCCCAGCACATCCACTTCAACACATGCAAACCATCTCTGCCATCTAGTTCAGAATAAAACTTAAGCTCAAATTAGAGAGGTTTCAAAATCAGACCTTTTTCTCCTCTCGCACTCATTTTCTTGGCAGGTTTTATCCATTGGTGCAGAGGATGCCTCCAGCTCTGTCACAAATACCATCCATCCAGCTGCAGGAGCTGGGCAGCAGCCATTCCTCCCTAGCAGCACTTTGGGATGCAAAGCAATGCTATGGCTCCTGCAGAGCTGAGCACATGAGCCCTTGGAGAGGAGCTCGCAGGCCAGCCTGGCAGGGGGTGTTACACCACCAGAATGCATTCAAGCCAATGGGGCTCGGTGGTTTTACACCAGCACAGCATACAGCCCTTGGCACTTGGTACCAGATGGTATTTTATAAGCACTGGAATTATTTAGGAGCGTGGCTATTACCCCGTTACTAATGAATTACAAATAACTCCTCTAGAAAAGACCCTTCGCTGACTAAGAAACATGTCCCTGAGATAAAATAACTTTTGAGGTTTAAAGGGTCAGCAATTTTTTTAAGATATGTTTTATTCCTCGGAAGTTAAAGGGGCCCAGGAATCTCCCACTTGCCTCATTAGCAAATATTACCCAATTTTTCTTTCTTAGTGTAGCAGGGGGGAAGAAAAGCATATAAAATAAACACCTGGCAGGAGTGCATAATCTGCATAAATTCAAGTGGTTACACTCCTGACAGGAAACCAAACCAAATGCAGGCCTTTGAAGCAGGCAATGAGTCCTCAGCCATGAGATGTTTTCATGTGCAGAGTGTGTGGTTGGGATTGTAAAGAGCATTCCCTATGGATGGATGAGCTCCCCAAGGTGGAAGTCTGGACAGCAAGGAAGGGCCGTGATGTTCTCCTCCCTTGGATCTTTTGGGTTGGCCATTCCCAGCTGATGTCATTGGTTTGCAGGCTGTGGTTGGCTGTGCTAGCCAAATGGCATGGAAGGAGCCATGCAAGAGGATCAGGAGGCACTTGTGTTTTCTCCTATTAGGTTTCCACCGTTTCCTTCTCCCTCCAGCACAGGAACCCTGTAGTTTCCCAGGAAGAAAATGCTTTGTCAAACTATTTGTGCAAATTTACATAAAACAACCTCGTCAGAATGCAGTGCAATGTAGCAACTGCCTATCTTCAAGCTTTCTATTGCCTGGGAGATGGGTGCTGTGGGT
The DNA here is from genome assembly GCF_019232065.1 of Centrocercus urophasianus. Classification (NCBI taxonomy): domain Eukaryota; kingdom Metazoa; phylum Chordata; class Aves; order Galliformes; family Phasianidae; genus Centrocercus; species Centrocercus urophasianus. Next base: position 2,891,467 of record NW_024885011.1, read on the forward strand.
TAGGAGATAACTCAGATCGTTGCATCTGATTCCACTGTCTGGACTGAGCAGCATTTGGTGTCTTCCTGTACTGATGCCATGCTGACATGTTGAGAACTTTTTGAGCCCTTTGAGTGCCCTTTCCTAGCAGGATTCATCTCTTTGGTTCTGTACATTTCCTTTTCCAGCTGAAGGAATTGGGAGTGGGACAGATGGAGGAGGTTTGGGCAGTGCACTCAGAGATAGGGCTTGGATTTGGGGTGGTTCTGTGTGGAGCCTGGAGCTGGATTTGGTGATCCTCATGGGTCCCTTCCAACTGGGGATATTTTATGATTTACAGGAGGTGGAAAGAAGGAAAAAAAAAACTGATTTACTGGACGAGATAAGGCCTGTGAGCTTCTGGAGGAGAGGAGTTTGGTGCAGGTGCCCACCCAGTCCTTGTGCTCATTGCATATGATTCTATGATTGCACGCTGAGAGCATGTCAGGATCAGGAGCCTTTGGCACATTGGGAGCACTCAGCTTTCTCCATGTTGTCTCCCACATTCAGTTGGGACGATTAAACCTGCTTTAAAATGCTTCGATAGTGCAAGTGGAGGGGCAAAATACGTAAGAATTGTCTCCAAAAGCAGATAATGCATTTTTAATCTCAATTAATTTTAGGTGCCAAACAACACGTTTGCAACACTCTGGTCTCATCAGGATAATGGAAAATCCATGTTCAGAAGCATCAAGTATTGATAAGGGTTAACAAGGTCATATCCATTCTGGATGTAGTTTTGCTTCTTTCCCTTACATGTTTCCTTTTGTTTCTTTCATTCCCTCTTCTCACCTTCTAACCCCAACATGACAACTCGGCCCCTCATCCTGCTGCTGACTTTACCATGGGAGCTACTGGTTGGTTTTCTCCCCCAAGGAAAGGTGCAATTCAAGGTGTTGAAGTGCAAGACAGCGTGTTAATAACCTAAAACATAACAAACCCAACAGCCTGTGGTGTTTCAGCCCGAATCAGGAGACTGAATGTAAGATTATGCATTGAGGTGGAGGTGTATAAACCGTGGAAACACAGCAGCAAATAGATTGCTTTTTTTATCTTTTGTGTCCAATAAAGAAAGCTCGAAACCAGAAAGAAAAGAAGAGTGCTGAGATTGTCACAATTTGCAGAATCAGCCTTGAATTATAGAAACCCTCATGGAATAATTGCAGTGATTGTTTTGCAGCAGAATGAGGAATGATCACTGAGATCCAACCCCAGAGGATCTTGTCAGCCGCTGGGCTTCGAAAACCAGCAAAGAGGGAGCAGCCCTGGAAGATCCTAACCCTGAGTTTCTGTATTTCCCTGCAGATGCTCTGCAGAATGGGACCCTTTGGGTCTGTCAGCACCTCCAGGCCAACCCCCAGCCATGCTGAGTGTGTAATGACACTGCTATGTCTTTAATTTGGCAGCTTTAAGCCTAATGCTTTCACTCCACTTGGAATAATTTCCCATCTGCAAATACCAGGGGCACGACAGGGCAAGAGGACAACTAAAAGGCAGTTTCTGCCTAGAGTCCCCTCTCCTTCACTGGGTGATGTGCTTCAGCAGCTGCAGACCCCATGTTCATCCACAGCAGCTGGCAAAGGGCTGAGCAAATTGGACCCAGGGCGCAAAGCATTGGGCTGCTGGTGCCATAGGTGAGGAAGAAGAGGAGCTCTCCAGCTTTGGGCTCATCCCAGTTGGGACAGAGTGACACAGGGCTGTGTGTCCAAAACAGCATCACCACACAAAGCAGCACAAGTGATTAATCCAGCAGTCAGCAGCATCTGCCTGGCACACCAATCACAACCCAAGCTCCACCAGTCCCATTTTGTTCCAGGTTTCCTCTTCCAGGTAGCAAAATCATAAGTGTGGCTTCAAGGAAGGGAAGGGAATCTTGTTTCTTTTCCCTACACCCAAAAGTCCATCTTGGAACAAAGACTGGGAGAAATTCATATACAGAAATACCATCTTGCAGTTAATCATAAGAAATTGCATAATATAGCAATGATTATTTAGCAGGAATGAACACCCATTCTGTTCTGTCTTCTTTTTGTCATAATTTGGACAATTTTTAAGCATTAATAGGTAAAACCTAGTTTTCAATAGCTCCAACTTCCCCTTTTTTATTTTTCTTATTAAAAAAGAAAAGGAGAAGAGCTGTTCTGTTCTCAATTATTGCACATCCCAGTAGGTTTCGAGCATTAATGCTTGTTTTCACATCACTTGCTCCATCCATATTTGAAAAGCAAAGCAAGTAGATGGAAAGAGATTTGAATGCTCCTGACCTGGACATCAGAAGCAAAATCTGAACGTTTAACAGTGCCACTGAGTGGTTCTGTATCCAGATCAACACCAGCAGACCCACAGTAGACATTTGGGACTTCCGTGTGTTTGGCGAGGGAGCAAAGAGGCACAATGTGGAAGCAATGTGGATTATTATTATTTATTTCCTTATTGCTGTGGCCCTCAGTGGTTCCTCTCTGCTGAGCTGCTCTATATCACACTACAAGCTGGGTTTCCTGGGTTTTATTCATCGCTTGTAAACAGTCCAAGAATAAAAGCCATTATTCTGGCCAGAAAGCACTCTGGCTGAAAGGCTGCATTTTTTATTATTTGTGTCCGTGCAGTCCACAAATAATAAATAAAGCTTTGGGTAATTTAGCTTTAATTATGCTCCCTGGTTTCATTGCTTCTCCATGTCCCAGGTGTGCCAGATCTATCCTCCTCTTTAGCTTCTCCATCTTCTGCACATGAAACATGCAGCTCATTACTCACCCTCTGTGCTGTACAGCAGCTCTGCTCCTCCTCTGCTGTGAGGTTCTGGGCGTGCTGCCTTGCCCCAGGCTGGAGCAGAGCATGGGGGGCTCTGGGGGCACCCAGTGGGGCTGTTGGGAGAATTATGTTGGCTTCCCTCCCTGCAGAAGGTGCCAGACTTCCAACATCATAACTGTTCACAGCAAAGAGTTGATCTCCACTTATCTTCCCTTCCGAAAATAAGAGAAAATGCAAAATGTTTGAAATAACCCTTTTGGACCTTTTTGAAGTGAAAATATTCTCTCTGAGGGTCAACATTAATTTCCATTTGGATGTTTAGCTAGAAAAGAGGAGGAAAACAGAAAGGCTGACATCAAAAGAACCTCTTTAAGGCAGGAATATGCTCTGCACTGACCCAGCTGGGAAGGGAGGGTGCTATGGTTTAATCTCTTGCTTTCTCTTTTGGTGGGGCCTCTCCTCTGCAGATCCAGCTGGTCCAGCTGGCAGAGCTCTGTTAACAAAGATGGTGCCAGCATCCCCTTCTGTAGGAGACTCCCTGCAGCAGTTGGGGGTTTGTTCCCTCCCACAAGGCCATGGTTGTGAATGTCTGTGGGATTTGAACCCATTGGGATGCATTGGCTGAAGTCCTGGGTATCAGTCTCAGGTTTTCCAAGAGAAATGCTTTGCAGTTTTCCTCCTTGCAGGCAGCCATTGGGCTCATCCTGTGTATTGTGAAGGTTTAGAGGTCCACTCAGCAGATTGCTCCCTGTCCCCAGCTCTGTTTCCCTTGGCTGTGCACTGCCTGACCCTGCAGGAAGGCAGCAGTCAGGAGCACCTGCAGATCAGCATCTACTCTTTGAAGTAAGATGGGGACTGAGCCATGAGCTGCACTGACAATGAGTGCTGTGGCCTGAAACCAGCACAGCAAATCAGGGCATGGAACCTGAGCCCAAAGCTGGTGTCCTTGCAGCAGCCCAAACCCCCAGCTTCCTTCACAAATCTCTCAGTGTTAGGGGTAAGGGCTGCTGTTGCCCCATTTCCATCCTGCTGAGCCATTTCTATGTCCTTTCAGTGAGAAAGGGCCAGGACACATCGTCACTCGTTCAGCCAAGATCCAGACTTCACACGAAGGAAACATCTTTCCCACCTCCAGGAAAGCAGGTTGTGCTGTTCAGGTTACAAGCACAAGGACAGTGTGTTTTTCAGTGATGTTGATCCCAAACGCAGCCCATCCCTGCCATTTTAATGAGCAAGGACATTATAATGACCAGGGTTAGGCTGCAGATAGGATGCTCCCAAGCAGTGTCAGTTCTGTTATCTATAATTTCGAGGTAATGCTTTCCCAGCACCTTGATCTAGGCAAAACGAGCCTTGAATAAACATAATAGTAAACTCCATTGTTCAGTGGTGCAATGCCATGCCTTTAGCAGTCAGTTCCCAGAAGGAGGCATCTCATCCCCAGCATGCTGGATATAAACCTTAAATTTACATTTCTTGTTAAATAGCAGCTTCCAAGACTAAAGCTTCAGTCTCTGGTGACGATGAATAGAAACATCTCCCCCATTAAAAATTTCATCTTTTTCTTTTTTTTTCTGATGAGCAGCTCTGCTGTGCAGGCATTTTTATAGGCTCCCACAGAGGTGGTTGAGCTGCAGTGTTAAATCTTCACCACGTCAGGCAGGACAGCAGCTGGAAATGGTGCTGGAACACCACATCCATTCCTCTGCCATCAGAGAAAGCCTCTCCTGCCAGCTCCCACGTGAGAGATTAACATCACTGCTTGTGATGTGTCACCCATGAGAGTGCTGGGGTGCTGCTAGCTCCCTGCTGCAGTCCTCACCTGCTGCACAGATGTCCTGCCTCACTTTTCAGGGCCCATCTTTCTCCCTTATTTATTTAAATGACAAATGTGCCCAAACAGAGCCTGTCTCCCATTTGACATCAGCCCCAGTGTGACACCAGTAACACCGTGCAATGTCTCCTGGCCTCCCTTTGCTGTCTGTGGGCAGCATAATAATAACAAATGAGGGGAAAAAAAAAAAAAAGAAAAAAAGATGTTCTTAAAATAACATTGCTTACTGCTTATGCAGAGGAAGCGTAGCACTGCAGAATGCAAAGCTCTCATCCCCCTGTACTCACCTGGCTGTGTGTGGAGGGCATATGGCAGCCCAGCCACCCACTGCTCAGTGACTGGAGCAACCCAGGAGCACCTGGGGGCAGGGAAGTGAATTAAAGATGAAGTGGCAGCTGGAACAGCCAAGTTCCCAGCTTAATATCATTTTCGGAGGAGTTGTGTGTGCTTGATAATATGTGCCATGCACATGGTTATTTGCTCGAATTAGATAACAGTCGATAACACAGTGATCCTAATCTCCTCCCATTGCTTGAGACCTGGCATCACGCATCAGCAACAGAGTCCCTGCTTATCTGCTCCCCGATGGCTTCCTCAGGAGCTCTCACCGGTGGCTCTCTTTATTTAGATATTGCCAAGATTGCTGCAGATGGAAATGAATGTCTGCTGGCAGCCCGTGTAGCCTGCAAGGTGTGAGGCTGCAGATACTGCCCCGAGCTCTTTCCTGCTGCAAAATGCAAATGGGGTGAATGGGAATGTAAGGGAGCTGTGCATGGAGGGCAGTGGTGGCTGGGGGGTCCTGGGGGACATTGCTTCCATCCACTGGCTGACCCTGCCAGGGTGTCTGTCCTGCGTTCTCCAGGTGAGAACTGCTTTTCCTGTGCCCACTTCCAAGCACTGGGAAACCACTGGTTGTGTATTTGTTCATTCCTTTATTTGTTTCTCCATCTATTTGTTTCTCCAGTTGTCACCTGGGATTCTGGCAGAAGAATCTGGCAGGGAGAACCACACATTTACTGGGCCAGGTGTGCCCCAGTATCCCACCCCATCACAGGGAGCCTTCTGCAGGGGTGTAAGCAGAATGTGGACCAGTGGGCACAGTTTGCTTTTCTCCAGCTAAACACTGCCTGAGCTCTGGCAGTGGAGATCTTTAGCATTTGCTTCTGGTCATGCAACAGGACATTAGAAACAAAGGTAAATCCTTTACCAGCATCTCCTGATTGGAAAATGGCATTCAGCAAATGCCATTATTATTTTGCATTATTTTGCCATTATTTTGCAAAGAAAAAAAAAAGTCACTTTAGCACCTCCTTTGGCAGATCAGGGGGTGCCAGGCTCGGGACCCTGTGCCCACCGCCAGCCCCTCTCCCAGCCCAAAGCATCTCCCTCTCTCCAGACAAAGGAGGGATGCTCCCTCTGTCTCTCTCAGGCACACAGTGTAACAGAATTCTGGTGTTTATGTATCGTTTTTCCCTGCTGGCATTTAATGGGCGTTTTAGTAGCACAAATAGAAAATGCTGCATATTCATCTTCTGTGTCACAGGCATTGAGATGGAGAGTAGTGAAAGGAGAAGCGCCTCGGGCTCATTGTACCAATCTTGTCCTCCACAGCAATCTCCAAGATGAAGAATAACTTAATTACCGCATCTCATTTTGTCTGCTTTATTTGCTTCCCTCTTATGCCTGTGCCCACTCTGACACACAATTAAAACACCGGTGGGCAGCCAGCACCCACCCCACATTGTGCTCCCATGGCTGGATGGCAGGAGAGGGCCGATGAAGTATGACCTGCACCTCGAAAGATGAAGGGCTGCAATCCATTCCAGTGGCTGTGGGCTTTGCAGAGCAACAGACCAGACACAAAGCAATTGGCCAATAGTGTGCTGGCTGCTGCTGGAGGTAAAGGTGTTGTGTGTCCATCCATCTTGGTCAGCTTGCTTTGGGAAGGGTGTGGGTGCTGAGTTCAATTTGGATAGAAAAAAAGCAGCTTGAAGTCAGAAAATGCAGTTTTTCTCTCCAACTCCACCACAAACAGGGGAATTGGGATTACTCAGTATGGGCTTTCCTCTCTTGGCAGTCCCATATTGAGCCCCTTCATGATGCACAAGGTACAAAATCTGCCAAATCAATGTCCACAGGATAAGGCTGAGTCTGGATACAGCATTGTTTGGGGTCCAGCAAACTGAGAAATGCCTACAAAGCTCAGCCCTGCTATTCCCATTATGCACAGGGCAGATGGGGACACAAATCCGATGTCCTCTGAAGAAGGGCACAGAGTCCTTCTGCTAAGTCACCCCAATGCTGAGCAGAGGTGCTGAACTCTGTGTCCCCAAATTGCCCCTCGGTGGCCCCACAGGGTCCCCACTGAGCAGGAGATGAGGGCAGCTGGCAGCTGGGGCGATGCTTGGGGCACCACGGGTGAAAAGCTGTGTTCCCTGACAGCCTGCAGACAGGGACGTGACCCGGGAGGTTTGGCAGCTGAAGCACATTTGTTTTCACAGAGTGGAGAGTACCAGAATCAATTAGTGCATTTCAAATAGCTCTGCAAAGCCCTGCTGCAAGTTTGCAAGACCCGAAACCCATGGCGGACTGCAGTCCATCAGTGTGTCCACAGAGGGACACACGGAGATGCCTCCATTCAGCCCCGAGTGCAAAGCTGGGTATCAAATCCAAATGTGCCTCTTCTCTTCCATGACATGTCATTTCCTTTCTGTCCTTAAGAATGGTCTAATTGCTGGATTAGTTCTCCAGGGCAGCCAGCTCTGCTGCCAGGTATTGGTTGAAGGAGGCAGCAAAGCGAGCAGAGCTCATTTGTGTTCCATGTCAGCACCATTCCCTCTGAGCACCCTGCTCCTTTTAGGTAAATGTTTCACTGTGCTGTGAACACGCAGGTAATGAAACCTTGTCTTTGCAGTTTGGTGATAAAAAAAGAAAGAAACAGAGCTGTGCTAAATGTGCCCACAGTGAAGAGTCACCATCCCAAGCAGTGAGTACTCAATAGGACCAGAAAAGGAGGTCTGGGTCTGCAGTAGTTTGATTGGGAGCATGAGGGCTTGAAAGAGTGGTGGGCTGATGTGGTAGAGTGATGCAGAGCTACACAAAGCAAACAGGTAGAGAGATGTGAATTGAGAGATGGAAAATGTAAGGAAGAGAAAAGAAATGGGAAGGGAAAGGAAGGGAAGGGGAGAGAAGGGAAGGGAAGGGGAGGGAAGGGAAGGGAAGGGAAGGGGGAGGAGGGGAGGGGGAAGGGGGAGGGGGGAAGAGGGAAGGGGGAAGGGGGAAGGGGGAAGGGGGACGGGGAAGGGGAGGGGGAAGGGGGAAGGGAAGGAAGCATTGTCATTCTCTCTGACAAGTGCGCATTTTTGGGATGGGGAGGAGGATCAGCCCACAGCATCCTGCAGATCCACATATCCATGTTTAATTCTGTTGAGACCTCACTGGATGGGACTGGAAGATTACTTATCCCATTCCGGGTTGCAGTTCATGTTGCAGTTTTACATGCATGCTTGCACAGCAGGAAGGCTCTTATGATTAATTAATGCATGCACCATGTTTGCAAACTGCCATGACAAAAGCTCTCACTATAGAAATGGCACAGTGACATCGCATGCAGCAGAATTTTTTGCCATGCAGACTCGTTTGAAACAAACAAAACCCACAAAGCATTCTTCTGCCATGCCTTAAGAAGGCAGAAATAGTGCACTGTCTGTACATCACGTGTGACAAATGGCATATGGATAATTTAAAATTGTTCTTTGGAAGCATCTGGAAAGATATTTAAAAGCATTGTAAGAAGAGTAGTAAATGTCATGTTGGATTTTATGCAGGAAAAGACACACAGCCTGCCATCGGCAGAAGCTGCTGTCTTGAACTAAAAGTGAATGCACTGTCCTGCAAACACCAAACTGCCTCCACAGGTGCTGTCACAGCTCAGGACTGAGGTCCAAGATCTGCTTCAGTTATTCCCTTCTTTGCCAGAAGCAAACAAACAAACAGGAAAAAAACAGCTCACAAATGAATCCCATGCCCTCACCCAAGTTAGAGGGTTAGCAGTTCTTTTGGAAGAAGATGCCTTTGGGAAGTGCTTGGAAGTCAGCAACTGCTGAGGTCCAGTGTGAGAGGCTGGTGGGTGCAACCCAAACTCTCCTCTGCACCTCATCAAGCACTTGTTATTAGAAGGCAGCTGCAGGAAGGCATTTAATCTTGGTCTGAAGCCTTTCAGGAAATGACTAATGTCTCCATCCCACGTGGCTTGGGGACTCTCTGTCCCTTAATAGAATCTTATAGAAAGGTTTGGGTTGGTAGAGACCCTTAGGATCATCCAGTTCCAACCCTCCTGCTATAGGCAGGGACACCTCCCTTGGGACCAGGCTGCTCAAAGTCCACCCAGCAGCCATGCAGGATGGGACTGGCAGGCCCTGAATGGGACAGTGCCCTCAGCTGTGAGCCAGGGACTCATTCCTGCTGCCCTTCCTCTCCTGCTGCTGCTGGATCATGTATTGAGGGGGTTGTAATCCACGTAAAACAACAAGCAAATGTAAAATATTATGATATGATGAATATGATTTTATACTATAGTTACCTCTGGGCATTCACTTTCTTATTTCATTGTGGTTGTTACAGTTCTTTTATTCCTTACATAAAGCAAAAACATTTAATGTAAAAATAAATGGAATCGTGACGATTTGGGTGAGTTGTAGCACTCAAGGCTTTCCTTTGCATGTGCTCACACACAGGAGGCTGCAGAGGGAACCCCTCACCTGGAGCCTGAGGTTGGGAGAGGAGGGGATGGGGTTTCCTGGGGCACCCAGAGGGTCCGAGATGGATTTGTGCTGGTGACACAGCCAACCAAGGCAAAGCAACCAACTGAGGTTTGTGTTCCTGTCCTGGACCCTGCCAGCTGTCCCCAGACACCAGGGGACAGTGATGCTCTGCTGGGCACACGCAGTGCTGTGTTTGGGGAGCCTGGCCCTGGGGCACAGGGAGGCACCCATGGAGGAATGCACGGATTTGACACTTTAGAGTCTTGCCCATCCCAGGCAAGAATAAGCCTCACACAAAGCCAGCTACCAACTATTTTTAGAAAGCCTTTGACAGCGTCCCCTCCTCAAACCTGAGGATATTTATTCATTACGTTCTACATCAGCTCACTTACCCCGAGGTTGGTGCACATGTCACAGGCTCATAATGCCACAGCCAGGCACCAGCAGTGATGCTCACTCTGCCAGCACACGTCACAGCAGCATTGAGTGGCCTGGGTTGCAGACAGGTCACAGGGTATGGATATTAGCAGTGCCTGAGGTGACAATTAAGCACTAAGTGCGTGCTGGGCAGGGCGACACAAATTTTGGAGATATTTGGGTCAGCGCAAAGCATTGCTAGCAGTAAATCCATGTGGTCCTGGGACAGCTGCACGGGTGGAAAACAACTTGCCCTGTGCTTAAAGGGAGCATCAGTGTGATAAAAGACGGTCATATGGAACGTACTGAGCTGCTGACATGCGGGGTGGCTGCTGCTTTGTTGCTACCAAGGCGAATGGCCCTGTTCTATCTCTGCTTTGCAGAGATGCACACAGGCAGCAACAAGAGGTGGAAAATCAGCTTGCCGAGCACCAGCATGCAGCTCTGCCAGCCCTCAGCTTGCTCTCGCTCTCCTCGCATGGGCCAGGACTCAAATAAAGCAGGGGAGATGTGCACAAGAGCACGTGTGACCTCCTCCAAATTAAAATTACTCTGTTTTTAAAAGCTTTGAGGCCCAGGGCCAAATTCAGAGCTGGTGCTCTATGGGGCATAAAGCTAAGATGCCCCTGACTCTCCCTCTTCTCACTTAGAGGCTATTTTAGGCTGGGAGGTATTTTAACTTGCACCTTTTCATTGGTGCATAAATTACACTTATTTAGGTTACTTTATGCATCAGCAGACAGGGTGCACGTGGTGCTCAGGGAGCCTTAGCAAAGCTGAGAGGTTCTAAATTATGGCACCTTAAGCAGCACTGTGAAATTTGCCCCGTGGCATCCCAGGTCACTGAAAGCTCAAGATGTGGAAGGGATGGGGTTATCAGCTCTCTCCCGCTTGTCCTGGCCAGGCTTCTGATGTTTTGTCCTTGGGCTCCATAGGGATGATGTGGTGGAGGACACCAAAGTGCTGTCTTCTTGTCACAGAGCTGGCAGCAATGCCACCAAGGCCGTGCAGCTCAAATACCTTTACTGAAGGGGACAGATGGAGAAGTGCCAGGTGTGTGAGCCAAGCAGGGATGTGTGTCTGCTAGAAGAGAAAGTTCCTTGATAGTGTGGTCCATGGATGCAAGCACACGGATGCTCAGGCTCAGGTTGACTATTAAGAAAGAATTTCTTCTCTGAAAGAGGCCAGGCAATGGAACAGGGTGCCCAGGGAGGTGTTGGTGCTCACTGACACGTTTCCACAGGTGCCACATCTCTGTGTTTCTTGACCCCCTCCCCCAGGGATGGCTCCTGCCCCTCCTGTGCTGATGTTCCCTGCTCTCTGGGCAGATGGCACAGGAACACGTAGGGATGGTTCAGGTTAGATCTCAAAGCTTATTTGGGAAAAATGGAAAGGAAAAAAAAAAAAAGCCATATCAGGTTTAGATTAAAGTTGCAGTGAAAAGAAAAGCAATATGGTTTTTAATGCAGGACACGTGTTTGCAAAGAAGCACTTGGAGCTGATTCCAAGCTAAAACCTCCTCCAGAACCAAATTCTTTGTGTTTTCTCTTCTCTTTCATTACAGCTGGTTCAAGTGTAGTTAGCCAAGCCAGATTAATTCTCCCCCTTAGTGTGCATCTTACCTTTGGGTGCAGATAAAGGCCGGCTCCAATGGTCTGATCTGCTCCTTCCCAAGGCTCAGTCCCTGTTACTCACCCTGCAGATTTGACCCTGGGCTCTGGCTTTGAGCCTGCCCCTGCTCTGGCCCGATTCCAAGGCACACCAGCAGGCTTTGGGCTGAGCCACATTACTGCCAAGAGTGCTGCACCAATTCTTCTCTAACCGTGCCCAAGTTTTTGTGTTAAATATTTAAACATGAAAGTTCCTTTTGAGACGTTCAAAGCGGAATTATTAACAGCCCCGTGTAGAACTGACAGGTTAACAGGGCGACAATTAAAAAGAAAGGTTAAATACGTTTTCTTTTCAGACCAACTGCTGTTGCTTAAGACTAATAAATCCACCAGGAGATGGATTTTAGTGAGTGTGAGGGGCTGCGTGTCAGCTTTTATGGGTTTGAGTTTTGCAGAAATCACTACACCTCTCTTCCCAGACAGCTACAGGTGCTTCAAGCCAATGGGGCTTCTTCCAAAGAGTTGTGTGAGTCAAAGCAGAAAGAAAAAAAAGTATGTGTATTGGCAGAGCAAAAAAGCAAAATGTGGTGGCTGTGGGATCTGAAAGCATCCAGGCTCACGGGTTTTTAATTCCTCTGCCGTTGTGCAGGCTTTGAAAGCAGAAATTTGGTGTTTTCTAAGGGATGGATCTGATGCTGAGCTCTCATGTCTCCCTTGGGAAAGGGCTGTCCTCGCTCAGCCCAGCTGCAAAACATCACCTTCCTCACCATCACCTTCCTCACCATCACCTTCCTTACTTACATCAACTTCCTTACCATCATAGGCAAGGAATCCTTCCTTGCCTCTGATGGGCATCGATTTAGCCCTAAGATTGCAACCAGGAAAGGTCACGTGGTTTACAGATATTGAGGAATATTTACTCTCTCTGCTTTTAGTAAGTTAAAAAAGTAGTAACTGGTGTTTTAAATGAGTTACCGACAGCAGTAGCGGATGTTACAGATTATTATAAGCACATCAGTGGAAGGTATTATGAGATGGCTATAAGCCATGGCTATAATCAGCCTGGGTTTGATTTATTGGACTCTATAGCAACCCATAGAAATTGATTAGCCATTTATTTAAATGGTTATGAATCACAGATTATCTCTTTGCACCAATTTAGAAAACTTGCTGTGGTTATGAGGGACACGGAGAGCTGTGAGCTCCTCCACCTCATCCCACGCCATGGCACAGAGCAGCTGCTGGGAGATGGGCTGTGAAACCCCATCCAAGCTGCACCCAGAGCCACAAAGGCCCTTTTTTATTGTTCTTAGATATTTTCTGTAAAGGTCAGTTGGATGGTGTTATAATGGACTTGGGGATATTCTGCTCTCTGCCTCAGCTCTCTGCTGTCTGTCAGCCACACGCTCCGGTGTCAGCTTCTCTACAGTAATATATCTTAATGCATGGGTCTGTGCTGATCCTCCTCCCTTCCCCACATCCCCCGTGAATATATAACCACCAAATGTGATAGGAAGAAATTACTATTGTAATAAAACTGGTTCATTACATCCTTCCAGTCAGAGGCGTTTAATGAGCACCAGGGCTGCCTAACGCTGTTATGTTCCCTATGAGCCAGATGCAAACGTAATATGTTTCATCGTGTCGTTTAATTTACTCTTTGGAGCCATGGAAGAAGCAGGCAGGTCCTCCATGCACTGGGCACCAGGGATCTGGCTGGGCTATCAGGAACTGCCCTGGTGCTCTGCAGCTTGGGCATGGTGTCACGCTATGATGGCACTTGTATGGAGCTGCCATACATCCAGGTGGCTCAGGGCAGTCGGTCATACAGACAGCTGCTAGGATGCTCTGATACAACGGGGATCAGCACCTCTTGAGAGGGGGTTTCTCCATCTTAAAAGAGGTTTTCAAGCTGAGGAGTTGGAAAGGACAACGCAGGTGAACTTAAATCACCAGTGGGAGTTGCATCCAACCTACAGTCATCATTGTAGCTGACTGAGAGCGTCGTTTGTTGGGTTTTGAATGAGATTTTTCCCGATTTCAGGAGATTTTGCATGGAGTTCTCAAGCAGGACTTGGTAGATGGAGCAGACAGCAATCTTAATTTGCTTAGAGAAATCCTCTCCCAAAAGCTGGCATTAGGGATGGGAACTCTTCATTGCATTCACATCAGGATGGATTCGACTGTGCTGGCAGATGAAAATACTGGGCAAGGTCCAAAACTCACATTTGTTCTGGATTTTCAAAATGGATTTTTCGCATTATATTTCACAACGGCATTTGTCATTTCGAATTTGACCTTCTTGAAGAAAACAAACAACATTTCAAAAAGGATTAATGACCTCAATGGGAGCAGAACATTTCACCTGGAGGGGAAAATAAACTGCATGTTCGCTGTGACATCAAAATCTGGGACTTCCTCTCCATTCTTTTTGACGTATCTCTTCTACTTTCATTCAAAGCAGCTGAACCTTTCAGGACCCTGAGCCTGCCCCCACCACCCAACAACCCAACAGGCTGAAATATATTCTGGATTTCACCTTGGAAAGCAATGGCACTGATGTCCAACTGATCACCTGGGAGCTCTGGTAGAAGCCAGCCATCATCCCTGGCTTCTGCTCCCTTCTCTTGCTGACTTCTCTCTTGCCGTGGGACAATCTCAGCACAAGCTCCAGTGAACTCAGGATGCTGTAGTGTTTCCAAAATCCTTTGCACCTACAGAAGCTTTTTTTTTCTCCAGAAGCCAATGGAAGCTGTCAGCATGGAGCCCATCTCTGCACATGGCAACCTCAAAGCCAGGCTGTTAGCTCACAGCCCCACAGAGGATGAGCTCAGCCATCCGCCCTGTTCCCTGCAGCACATTTCAGTGGAGCAGGGCTTTCTTCACAAGGATATCATACCTCAGTATTTCCTGCTGTTTTCACCCAGCTCATTTATGGCAAGCAGACCCTTGAGATACGGTTCTTTTGTCCAGGAAAGCTTTAATGATCTCAGAGTTGTTGTGTTGGCATCAGTTTAATTCCAGCTGCTCTAAGCTGGCAAGCTAATGGGAAGAAATGCATTTATGGGCTCTGAGGCTTTTTTCCTAGGGTGTGCAGTGCTGTCCTAACACAGACTTACAGAGCTTGCAGGGCTGTTAATTAACAGCAGAGCTGGGAAGCTATCACCGGTTGTCTTGCAGGTATGGGAGAGGTGAGCCCTGGGAAAAGGAACCCTGTGGAGGGGCTCCTTTCTTTAGAGCTGCTGTTGTTTCTGGGCTGCAGCCTGCAGCATCTCTCTGTGACATCCCTCTGGCAGGACACAGGCAGTGTGTTTGATGGCAGCTTTTTCCCTTTCGGGGCACTGGTGGCTTTGCTGAGCAGATTGGCTTTGCCTTGTTGAGAACTCAGCATCATTTCCCATAGCCCAGCTGCTCTGGAAGGCGGGCAGCCATACAGTCCATATCTCAAGCTGGGGCTGATGCTTTAATTGGGGCTGGATGTGAGGGGTGTGGCTGGAAGGGATGGCGCGCAGCTGCACGGGCCCTTGCCCAGCACAAAGCTGGCAGCATGCTCCATGACACAAAGGAGGATGAACAAAATCTCCCTTGGCCAATGAAGCAATTTGTCCCCGTGAGTCCCACTTGCCAAACTGTGGTAGCTGCCAGGCTTTTCTGCAGTCTTGTCCACTCGGGGAGTCTCTGGTAAATGAATCTAAATTAACCAAAGGCTAGAATTTCTAAAGAATGTACAAAACGGCCTTAAACCCTGATGTGAATTATGCTGGACAGAATGGAGACTACATTGTGTGAGTGCTCCATGCACCTTTGAAGAACGTGTTCTGTATCATGGCATGGGAAGCAGGGGTTTGAGCAAGATGAGCCCCTTCCCAGCTGCAGGCAGCAGCCTGACTCCTACGGTCCCCCAGTAAAGCAGTGCAGAGGATTTACAGAGTTCTGCCACGAGAACTCTTCCCCAGTCCTAATCTGTGTCAATGTGAGTACTGCAGAGAACCAAATCTGACAGCTGTTGTGGTTCACCCCAGCTGCAGTCTCTGTGTGAGATACTCGGGGTTTTTAAGCCCTATTTATGCCCCAGAGTGGAAGCAGCATTAACTCCCTGAGTGCAGAAATGACAGAAATGCACTTACGTGGGGAAGAGGAGCACACTGTGTTACCAGTGACGACTTTATACCTGCTAATGTAATCCACGCTTGCCTTTGTGCTGGTACAACTAATAAGCAGTTAATATGCAGTCCCATCAGAACACGAAATAACAAAGCCTTCTTTCTTTAAGATCTGCATTTCATGCTTGGTTGTGAGCTCCAATCACATCTTTTCCTGCAGCTCAAATGGGTTTTTCTAAATCCTCTGCCCCAGTGTGGAGTCTTTGATGGCTGATAAGGCAGGAGCCTGGGCTGCAGCCTGTCATTCAGCCCAGAAATGCTGATGGGGAACATTTACAGTCTCTCCTCCACCTGGCCACTGTCTTCACAGTACGTATAAAAACTTAATTGTATCCAAGCCTGCTTTCCTCCCCCATCAAACCTGCTTGAAAGCACCTCAAAAATTGTTAAGGTCAGAATAAACATGCAGAAATGCACACACATTCATTGCGTGATCATATGAGCTTAATTTCTGCAGGCAAGTAGGCTAAAAATACCCTGCGTGCCCAGAAGAGGTAATTATACTGGTATAAAACCATGGGGTCGTGCTGGTTTCCTGAGCTCTCTGCGTGGTTTGAAGCGATGTCCCAACACATCCTGCGTGCCTCAGCCAGCAAACATCTTCCAAAAAGGAGGAGATGCTGAATTATTCACTTCCATTTGCACAGAGCTCAATCCGTGCCAGGGATGGGGACGGACGCGCCGAGCCCTGATGTGTCCTCTCTCATTGTCTCCTCAACCCCCGGGAACAAAACGTTTCTGTCAGGTTGGGTTTGGAATGCAAAGTACTCTAATGATGAGGGACAGTTCCAGATCATCGGTTGCACATCCGCATCCTGGGGAGCTGGCGCTGCTCCCTATGCCACCCCGGAGCTCTGAGCGATGCAGTTGTGGGCTTGGCTGCTTCCATCATCCCCCAACCCCTCTGCTCTGCTCTCACCCCAGCAGGTGAGGGGTCTCCATCCCCATGAGGACAGGTTGCACCAAAGCACTGTTGAATTGAACCTGGGTTTCTTTGCAGGGGGGAAGAGTCACGCAAGCACGCACAGCTACTGAAAAAGTGTGTAGGATGACTATGGAGGAACACCCATGAGCATGGCCTGAAAAGTCTTCCCAAAGCATGGTCACTACCAAATTGTGGTATGGAGGAGAGAAAGCAGTTCCAATTAGTCCTAAAATTTCTTCTAACCAAGATGCTTCACTTACAGATTTGGGGTGCTCAAGGTTTTCTCTCCCTTTTGCCATGTAATCAGGGGCCAGGAGCTGCTGCTGAGCCAGTTGATACCCTCAGCTCACACAACTCAGAAAGCAAGCTGTCCTCTGCCTGCACTTCCTAGGGTTACCAATGAGCCACTTAAACTTCTTTCTTCTACACAAGCATTTCCACCCCTCACTCATGGGATGACTGCATGAGGAGCTTCCCTGGTTGCCTGGAAGCTGTTTTTAGCAGGGCATATTCGCTACTCAAAGTAAATGATTAAAAAGAAAATAAATTAAAAACCTGTAGCTCAGCTCCTGATGAGTTTAAAATTGGACAGGTTGATTATAAGCTGTCACCGTACACACTCATGAAATTCTAACATCAGGGCACCGAGGGTCCTGCACCAAGCTGTCAGACCTTCCACCTGAACTCTAAACTTTGATCAGCTGCTGCTGCTGAGGTTGTGGTGATCTCCAGCTGAAGGCAGGCTCACTGCCAGCAGAAAGTGTCGGGACTGGGGATGCCATTCAGAGTTTGGCAGTGGCTGCACTCTGTTTTACTGAGCTCTGCAAGTTCTGTGCTTTGGGGAACCATCCAGTGGCTTCTTTGAAGGTCTGAAAACCCCACGTGCAGGAAACACTTTCAGGAGCACCACTGGGAAGTAGTTAAGGAAGAAAAAGTTCCAACTTTGATCGTTTTTAGGGAACTTACTCATCCACATGTAGTGGAAATGCTGAGTCACAGTTTGAAGCAGTGATAGAGCACCTGGTGGGAAGGCAGGGCCAGCCCAGGGGAGCTCAGGTGTGATCAATGCAGCTGAGTGACCAGAATGGGTAGAGACAGGCTGTACCCCTTCCCAGCCCTCATTTAAGGACTGGCAGTGGAGGGAGGTGCATCTTGCTGGAGGTTCCTGTATACCTGAGGCTTTCTGAAGGTAGCAGCTTTTTTCTTTTCTTTCTGTGCCCACAGCTGTTGTATTTGAGCAAATCCTCACTTGCTGTAGCCTAGGATCTTGCTGCTGTGCTGTCGAAGCTGTGCTTTCCATCATGTCACACCATGTTATTCCTGAATCTTTTCCACTAAGCACGAAGGCCAGAAGGAGGCTGTTTTCATCTTAAGCTCTGTGAGGGAGCTTTTGCAAGCTGTCTTTTCACATACTCCATTCTCATAAATGGGGCTTTGTTTCTGAAAAGCTTCAGAAAGCAGAGAGTTGAGTCCAATTCCAGGAACCTGAAGACCAGGGAAGCCCTGTGCAGTTCAGATCCTTTTTGGTTAAGTAGATTTTACTATCCCAAAGTAAACTTGATTCCATTTATTCTATTGCTATTGCATCTGTCAGTAGTGATTTCCTCAAGTCATGAGGCTTCCATCCAGCACCAACCCCTCAGTTTATGATTACATGCAAACCCACAGTGGATACAGGACAGTTCCCTCTGTGCCTTTCTCAGCTTCCTTTATGTTCTACTTTAAATGTTTGGGAGCAATAATTTATATGCAGAGTGCAAGAACTAATTAGTGTGTCTCTTGCTTTCTAAGAGGGAGCAAAAACCATAGCAAATGACATTCCAGCAAAAATGGGGTCAGCTCGGATTAAGCTCTCTTCCCATTTATCTTTGGTCTTTAGCATTAAATTTACCATACATATTAGAAACAAATTTTAATTTTCCACAGCATTGGGCAATATGTTTTCCTTAAAGCCTAGAAGAAGATTCATTAACATCCTCTCCCTCTCGTTCAGAGTGACTGTCTCCTCATTTGCACATAAATGTGGAAGTTTGCTGCCTGGGAAAGCTTGCCTAAGTGACATCCCAGTTCTGTACCAATGCACAACATACACTTCTGCACAAATGAACCTTCTGCCACCACCATCACATAGCTTTACTTTGCTGTTGCTTCAGAATAGGGTTCAAAGTTCTTGTAGAAAGGGGCCACTGAGAGCATGACAGCGTGAGGAGTAACCTCTAGCAACACAAGAGTATGCATAGGTTGTACTTCTTATCAAAGACTTCCCACCTCAAAGTCAGGCCTCTAGATTAAGCCGTGGCCTAATAGACAATAGTAGGAGGACATACTTTCGAAGAGCAGCTCGTTCCACCTGGGCAGAGAGGGATGGACTGTCTGCAAGGAGCCTGCAGCTGCCTGCTCAGTTCCAGCTGCCCAGTGTCATAGAATTACAGAATGGTTGGGTTGGATGGGATCTTAGAGCCCCATCCAGCCTGGCCTAGAGTACCTCCAGGAATGAGACAACCCGCTGTCACATCATTTAAATCTCTCAGACCCAAAGGAATACCTCTAATTCTTATTTCAGTGAACGTCAAAGGTGTTCAGGTAATTTTAAGGTAGATGTCAGGGGTCCCGTGTGAACCCATCACACCCAATGCCATCTGGTTTTGCTTGGGCACTCACAGCTGCTGAGCTGATCCACCCTATAGAAGTGCTGCTTGACAGCCCTGTGGTGAACTTCTGAAGTTTGCTGGATGAATTTCACACCCATCCAACCATATATAAATGCATTTTTAACCAATAAATATCGTTCTCAGTATTGCTGTACCTCAGAGTGAGGATCCAGGCTGTAGTGAAGCATTCCCAGTGTGTACAAGGAAGCTGGAGTCCTTGCCTGTCTGCAGCCTATGGGGATGAATGCTGTGCAGTTAGATGCTCCAGAGTGTGCAATCAGATGTACCAGCATCCAGGCAAAGCTGAGGGAACCTCTTGTATCATCTCACTCATAACCCAGCACCCAGTTTTCCCCAGTGGATTGTAGTAATGTTCCGCCAGCCATGGAGATGATTTCATTATCATTAGGGTAATGCAGTTATCCTAATTGCATTTGTACATGTGCAATGAGAAGTGGTCTCACTGCCGGATGCCCAAATCTCTGGTTCCTTACTTGTAGAAGTGAAATTTGAACACACAGATGTGGTGAGAGGGCTATAGATGGTGCTGTAGATTTGGGAAGTGAGAAGCCTGGGAGGAGATAGCAGATGCACGAGATAAGCAGCCACGTGCAGTGCTGATGGATGGAGACAGAGCACAGTTTTCCTTTGTTAGCTTACTCTTAAATATTGATCTGGAAGCTTTCTTTTATCCGTATCAGTGAGCTGCTTTACTCTCCCATCCCTGACTGCCTGTGTTCTTTTCCCATTGGAAAATCGAAGGGCTTGTACCTACAAATGCCCATTTTCCACTTGGCCAGTGAGCTGGCAAACACGCACACTGCTGCCAACCAGCTGTGCCATCTGCAGGCATTGGGGGATGCACTCTCCTCACATGACACAGCAGCTGGAATGCTGATAAACCCAGGTTTTACACTTTCTTCCCCGCTGTCCTTTGATCTTTCTTCGGCTGGTGGTTCAGCCCAAGGAATGCTGTTTCATTCCCTTTACGTGCCGTTTCTCCAGGCCTGTTTGAACTAGAGGAATCAGATATTTCTTACAACTTCAAAGTCAAGCTTAATGACTGTAAAGAGCAGCACAGCTGTGGCACTCCAGGTACAAGATGTCCTGTCTCAAGGATTGGCAGGGAATAATAAAAGCATGCATGGCAGAGACATGTTGCAAGTCACCTGTGCCTGCTGCTCTCGAAATTGACTTCTCTTCATTGTACTCAGAATGACTCTCTGAATTGCAATGCCTTCATATCTGAAGGGGAGGAGAAAGAGGGGCGGGGGGGAGAGGGGGAAGAAAAAAAGTTCCCTGAAGATAAAATGTGTAATAGTCTATTTTATTTTCCACTTTCCACATCAATAATGAAAAGTTATCCTCCGGGGACAGCTAGCAACATGTTCAGTGCTACCTCTTACACATCAGTGGCACAAAGCATCCCTCGCCGGCGAGGACGCGCTGCAGAGCTTGGGATGCACCAGGCGGATGGAAGCGGGGAGGCTGCAGCCTGGGGGCAGCCCTGCTCCACTCTGACAAAGGTTTTGGTGCCGAGGTTGTGCCTCAAGGCTCCAATTTCAGAAGCAAATGGTATTTGTTGAGATACAAAAATAATCCAATAACTATGGGGAAAAGAAAATGGCATAAAGATCTCGGCAGAAGCTGCCAAACAAGAGAATGTTTCTTTTTAAGCAAAATACATACATATATATAAAAAATAAGGCTTCTTGCTGCACGCTGATACTGGAGTTGACCTGGAACTCAAATATCTCAAAGAAATGGGCTGTTTGCTTGATTTCTTCCTCTGATTACTCCTTTTATCTCTTTGTTTGCTGCTTTTATACAAGCTTGCCCCCAGCTCTCAGCTGCAGTGGCACTGTAACCTTCTAACCAGTGTCCCCTTCCAGCTGGGCCAGTTCCACCTCTGCTATTGCTCATGTTTCTCCAAAGCAGCTGAACCTCAGTTTGCCCCCTAAGCTTGGTCACATAGGAAGCCTGGTACCTCTGAGAGCAGACCGAAGTCACGGAGTCATAGAATGGCTTGGTTTGGAAGGACCTTTATGATCACTTAGCTCCAACTCCCCTGCTACAGGCAGGGGTACCTCTGTCTGACCATGCTGCTCAAAGCCCCATCCAGCCTGGGCTCCTCCTGCACAGGCAAAGAGCAATCCATAAGATCACTGTGGGCACGGTGGGGATGGCTTGGTGTTTGGACTTGATGATCTCAGGGGTCTTTTCCAGTCTCAATGATCCTGTGATTCTATGGTTAATTCAAACTGGAAAGGGTGATGCTTACTCCTGGACTTCACCAGAGGCATTGGGTCCAACCTTGGGATTCAGCCCTCGCCATCCATCAGTCTTCCCTGTGGTCTCATTTTTGTCACCCCCTCCCACTGCTTTTCAGCCCAGTGGGTCTTAGGAGCACAGTGACACTGCATTTGCAGCCTTGTGCTCTGTGCTAAATGCCAGCAAATTCACCGGCAAACGCAGGCAATCATTCTGGGCAGCTTAATCTTTGGCTGCTTAAATTAAGATCTTTTACAAGGGCTTTATTTTCAAGGAAAGAGTGATCAGCTTGTCCTGAAAATGAGATTCTTTTTAAGTGTTTCATCTGCATTACCCGCTTTTGACAAGTTTGACATGATGGAAGTCCTGTTTGAGCTCGTACTTAGAGGGCTTGGTGCAAATTCTGGGCAGGGTTCTCAGGGAATGGATTTCTGAGTTATTCCACAGCCAAATAATGATGGTCACCCACCTCTTCTGCTTTCACAAGCAAGTCAAACCTAAATCTGTTTTACGTTCTCATCCCTGTGTTTTCCTTTGCAATTAAGTGCTGCTTCTTTTTTATGGCTGCCTCTATTGCCTCGGTGTAAATTTCATCACTCTGAAGCAGAAGTGATGGTTTTGCACGTATCCCTTGGAGCCACCAGCCAAGAAACTGTCACGCGAGGTGAGCCCGTGGCACTTGCTTGGGACTTGTTAACCATGAAAGCAATTGCATCCTATTTTATCAAGGTGAGAGGGAAAGTTGATGCCTTTGTGTTCAACAGGGAAGTAACAAAAATAATAATAGCTATTTGAAGTGCTGCAGTGAATAACAATAACGGATGCCCCATAAGCAGCCTATCAGGAAACGTCAGCCAGCTGGAAAATGCAAGTAACAATCATTTTACATATTCCAATTTTGTTCTTCCATCTCCCTCTGTTTAATAAGGGAGAGAAAGTGTTCTGTGCAGGGAGTGGAAGAGAGCTATCAGCAGCAGTGCCTTTCCCAGCACACCGCGATCGGGCCGCTGATGGATGGAGCTCCTCCCGTGTCCCAGCAGGCGTGACAATAACTGTCACCAACTGCAAGTAAAACTGAAGCAATTAATACTGAGGGCACAGCCATCCTTCACTCACTCTCATGCAGTTGGCTCCCCTGTAAACAGTAAGAATTTTAATTTCTTGCTTGGCTTGGGCCAGGCTTGGTTGTACGTAAGGTAATCCTAGTGCAGAGCTGGAGGACCTCCTTGGGCCAAGGCTTTACCACAGGGATACCCAGTCCTCAAGGGGAAGCTGGAAGCTTCTCCTAAGCTATTCCTGCAACAAGCTGAAAATGTTGGTATTATTTACGATGTCTAAGTGGGACGTGGAACTTCATTTATTGTCATGCAAAAAAAATACGCATCAACAGACTTGACGCAAATCCCCAGCACTCCAAAAGCTGCTCCAGGACCACTGCACTTCAGCAAGCCTAATCCAAGGGGGAACACGCTGTGAGGAAAGGGGACTGCAGCTCAGGGATGAAGCTGTGATAGATGGAGTCAACCTGGAGCAAGCAGAACAGCGAGAGCCATGCTGCCTGCACGAGGCTGGATCCCTCTCCCCACCAATTGCGTTGAGAACTAGAAGTCTATCACCTCAGCCTAATGGAGCATCATCAGCTCACCTCAATGAGGCACTTAATCGAAAGAGCATTTATACCACTTGGATTGCCAGCCGCACTTTATGACAGCTCTTTGCACAAGAGATGTCATTGTGCATTTACTTCTTTGTTAGACTAGATTGGAGTTATCAGCGGTTGAGTAAACCCTGCCATTCGCAGGAACATCCTGCATACGTTTGCAGGACAGAAAGGAACAGAAGAGGAAAAAGGACAGGGCTGATAGAGGCAGGCGTGACTTGAACAGCAAGGAGGAAAACAACAAAGCGCAACAAGATTTTGAGCCATATCGTCAGCTGATGTCGATGCTCAGGGTGTGAAAAATCAGTAATTGACAGCAGTTAGCATGCAGGACAGACCACAGTTCTTAACACAGTGAGATTTTCTGTGCAGCTCTCTGATTTCAGTCCTTGTTCCTGCTGGTCGCTCAGGTAACAAGCTGTGGCTGACAGCTTTGCAGTGACCCCCTGGGTTTCTGGGGCTGCAGTGGCACTGTCCCATCTTCCTGCAGCACTGTAGCAATACAGGACCGTGCTAACACACAGCATCCTCAGAAACACCCCCATGCAACACAGGCTGCCACCCGAATTCAACTGTAAATACCTTATTTGCAAATACTAAGAAGGGGGAGAAAACAACCTCATGCAATCTGAGAGCCAGCTGCAGAATGGAAGAACACATGAGTTCATTAGGAAGTGGTTTTAAAAAGCAGGAATAATTGGCTTTCCTGCCTGAAGGCAGGCTGAGAGGCACATCCTGGGCTGGAGGAAAATGTGGATTGAGACGTCGTGAAGAGGGAGAAATTCAATTCAGAAGAAGCGGTGCAGATCCTGTAGAGTTTAGGGGAAGGCAGTGACTGTGCCTGAAGTTTATGCTGTCTATAAAGTTTATACAGGATGTATAAAGTTTATAAAGTTATTGGAGAGCATCAAGGTAAACTCAGAGTGAAATTCAGCGTGCTGAGAAGACATTGCATTTGTATACGAGGCTGAGTTAAGCATTGCTGAAGTCCTTGGCAAACCCAGGCTACGCAGCAGAGCTGGGCTCGAGGCGTCCTCACCATGGCAGCTTCTCACTTCATGTTGTGGTTGGATCAAATGGATTTCCACCCAAACACAGCCCAAAAAGAGCAGGATCCTTTCCACCAGCACCACAGGGAGAGGCACCGTCAAGAGCAAGTTGTCACTGATGTGGGATGGGGTGAATCAGACCCTAGAGGAGCTTCTCTAATCATCATGCCACAGGATGGCAATCTTAGGCAAGGCACGTGAAATTTAGAAAGCAAAAAATGAGTGTTTGTTTCGGGTCTTGGCATCACAGAGCCCAGCTCAGACAGTGCACCGAGTCCCATCTTGGGATCAAACCATCACTGGTTTCACTTTGCTCTTTGTGCTCTCATCCCTCTTTGCAGAGCCACAGGGCCTCCTGTCCAACCAAAGCAACCTGTTCTGTTTTCTCCTCAAAGCAGGGGCTGGAACTGGGTGATCTTTAAGGTCCCTTCCAACCCAACCATTCCATGATTCCATGACTTTTCCTCCAGGCAGCTCTTGAGCCAACTGCTGAACCTTCAGGGCCCATGACCTGCTGTGGAGCAGACCAGGAAAAGTCTAAAAGCAGGCAGAAAGCATGAATCCCATGTCCTGTCGTGGTGGGGAAGGAGGGACTGATGAGCAAAGCGTGCCTGGTGGCCCAGGGAGGAGCTGCTGGGAAGGCAGTTCTCATGCAAACCCACAAGGGGTTTATTTGCCTCTGTTGAAATCCAGTGTGTAATTAACTGATCTCTGATAACATTTGCCTTGTCAGGATAGTATTCAGATCTTATCTCATCTGACAGAAGCGTTTATGGTGTTAATACAGGGAAAGAAAGGGGGAAGCTGTAATTGTGGAAACCCTATTTAATTTGAGGATTCTGTTATCTTGTCACACGGGCTGAGATTTTACTAATAGATTCTGACTCCAGGAAAATTATATGCTCAAATAGATGGGATTTTAACAGACAAGATCCCATTGATATTTATGTGAAAACACAGTAAGCTGCACTCAACCTTTAGAACCGTGGCTTTGCACAGGAAAATAGTTAAGCTGGAGATGGCCACAGAATCCTACCATGAGCCCCATCCTCAGAGAGCAGCCCAGGACCATGGAGGGTCACAAAGCAGTTGGAGAGAGGCCCAGGGAGTTTTGGTGGGTCAGATTCAGTGAATATGGGACTGACAGCCAAAGACAGGAGAGCCCAAATGTTGGTCACATATGCTGTCATGCAAAGGTCCCAAGATGTCACCTATGGCTTTGTCAACCTGCCCAAGGTCT
The DNA here is from genome assembly GCF_019232065.1 of Centrocercus urophasianus. Classification (NCBI taxonomy): domain Eukaryota; kingdom Metazoa; phylum Chordata; class Aves; order Galliformes; family Phasianidae; genus Centrocercus; species Centrocercus urophasianus. Next base: position 2,916,819 of record NW_024885011.1, read on the forward strand.
CACCATTGTTCTGGTTTATCTATGATTCTTTGCATTGCTGTGCCTTCTCGTAGAAACCCTCTTTCCTCTGGTGTGCAAAGGAAATTGTGTCACCCCCAGAAAAAGGATGAAACTGCAAAAATGTGCCCTGGCAGATGGGAACCAGGGAAAAGAAAGAAAGCTTTTGGGATGCTGTGTGCAACCATATTGCTGTGAACCACAGCCCAAGCTCTGCTGTGCAGAGCTGGAGGTGGTTGCATGGAGCTGACCCCACCTCTGGCATCATTACCTTCTTGTTTGACCACAGCAGTGCATCAGATCCCCTGTGCAGCTCCAACTTGATAGGATAAACCAAAACAAATGCCTACTGAGAGCCTACAGTACCTTTATGATGTTAGCTAATGGGTGATCAATTATTTGTATTTATGACAAAATTATGAACTCCAGACTACAGAAACTCAGTGTCTTTAACACCACCATTGCTTATCCTGCAGCTTGCTAACAACAATTCCTAGGTACCCCCTCCAATTCTGTCCAGCCTGACGTAAATCTTGCAGAAACAGATTATTTGTGCATGATGTGTGTGCATGTGCATGTGCAGGGCTTTGAAGGACCTTCCCTACACTTGAAAAATATTTACCTGGAAACCAAACTAGTGATAAAGCTGCCTGGGCTTGCTATCAGCCCAGAGCATGAAGCAGATGTCTGCTCCATAGCACTGAAATGTTCAGGTCCAATAGCATAACTCAGCCATACAAGATTTGCCCAACGTTTTTATCTTCCTTGCTATTTTTCCCCTTCCTCTTTGTAAGATAAGTGGAACACTAAGGAAAAAAAAAAAAGGAAGTGCAAATAGCCTTGTTAATAGATATTGGCTGGGTTTTATCACCGTTATTTATTATTTATAGCTGATTAACTCTTATCGGTGATGCCAGCTGTCAGCTAGGCAGACAGGGCACCCATGAGCACTGAATACTGCTCAGCACCTGTACAAAGAGCAATTCTGCCCCTGGCATGGAGGGGTGCGCTCAGACTGGTCCCTCTCCAAGGCCATAGGATATAGCAGTGGTCCTCATAAGGTCAGCCCAGTGCCTGAGGACAGATCGTGAAAGGGAAGAAGGAGAAGGGAACACAGGGACGTTTTTTGAACCTCTACACCAGGACGGACTGATCTGTTTTTCCATTGTCATCATAAACAACCAGCGAAGCCCAGAGTCTGAGCCAGCATCGTGTCACACATGAACATCATCACATCACACGTGAGCATCACGTCGCTTGTGATGGATGATGTGACCAAGTGTACGTGAGGAATGGAGGGGCTGCAGGCCTGGAGCAGAGTGGGAGCATCCGAGCTTGCAGAGCAGACCCTGCTTGGGGTTGGGACCCCCTCGTGATCAGCCCCCAGGAGTCTGACAGCCCTGGAGACAGCTGTCAGTAACAAGTTGTTGGGGTGTGCTGGGCCTCAAGCACCATCCCCAGATCACCCTGCACATGCCATCATCCTGTTCACAGGAATGTCAGACTGAGATGGACCTCAGCTCAATCTGCAGGGATTATTTTCCTAAATCCCTGCATGTCAGTGGGTACCTAATTCCCATAGCCAGCTCTGAAAATCCCTAAGTCCATAACTCAGCATATTTAAGCATGTTCTTATTCCTCACCAAAGCCAACTGACTCAAAAAATTAGGTTGGGGTTTAAACATTCACTTAATGTCATGCTGAAGCAGTCCTATTTCCTATGCTCCCACTTCTCTGAATCCCTAATTAGAAGACAAATAAACCTCTGCTTCACCTAGTTGCTGTGCAGCTTAACACCTTTGTGTTTGTTTGCAAAGTGCTTTCAGATGCTTGCTTTAAACACTTTTTAAAAACTCAATTTAACGTGTTATGATTCCTACAGCCAGAGCCTAACAGAATGTGGTTGGAATTGAGATTCTCAGTACCACATAAGCATTGTCGTAACACAGAGCCCCTCTGCAGCTGCACTGTGCTGAGATACCTCTCATGCTGCTTGGAATCTATCTTATCTTTGATAATTTAGGGGTCTCATTCTCATACAGCCACCCAAAAGCACAGGGCAGGCTCCTAGCTGCAGTCCCCATCCTGTCTGAAATGTGCTCATCCTCACAGTGGATGAAAGCCTGCTGGAGCAAGGAATGGAGCCGATTGTACTTTGGATACAGGTTGTCCTGGTGGGTAGGGCAGATGGATGCTGCTCCTGGCTTCCTTCTCTCTTTGGCCATTGCTCAAGGAAATGAGTTAATGATGCTCCATTGGGAGAGAAGGGAAGAGGGAGAGGGGAGAAGAAAGGAAGGGAAGGGAAGGGAAGGGAAGGGAAGGGAAGGGAAG
>NW_024885011.1:2919624-3023923 GCF_019232065.1 Centrocercus urophasianus
AGGGAAGGGGAAGGGAGGGAAGGTGCTTTGTTGGCATGCTGCTCACAGGAGTTATCGATTTAAGCCCCTTGCAAGTCATCAGGATTTGGGCTGCTCAGCTGCCCTACTGCTGCTGGAGGGCAGCAGCCCAGTGGGACACATGGTTGGGAAGTTGATGGGAAGGGAAGGCAAAGAGGAGAGCTCCCACAACCTTCTGCCAGCACCGCGATGACATCGCGTGTGATGTCTGCAGTGATTTCGTGAGTGTGTGTGACTTGTGCATCACAGAGGGAGTTTTAAATAGCCTTGGGCACAGTGGTTATTTCCTTTGTTGGTCTCAGGAAATCAGGTTCAGGATGGAGCTTGCCTGAACTGGTAGGAAAAAAAAGGGGAAAATGATTCACAGACAGATTAAGCAAGCTTGCGTTTTCATTGGAAAAATGTCAACATTTTGGCACAGCATCCTGCTTGAAAACAAATCAAATGTCAACTGAAAGCCAAGGATTTTGTTTTCCCAATGAAATATTGAAATTTCCTGCAGGAAACAGGCAAAAAAAAAAAAACAAAAAAAAAAACCAAACATACATGTATATATTCCATTGTCAAAAACTTAACAAACCCCAGCACAGCAGGGAAAGCTCACGGCTGCAGCCCCTTCCCAAGCAGCAGTCCTATGAAGGTGGCAGAGGCACAGCCTGAAGGAAGAGGATGCTCCTTGTTAAGAGAGTTTGTTGTAATTCCATTGAGACAAAAATTATGTTAAACACTCCGGAAAAATCTATTTTGCTTTATCTTCCTCTGCTTGCTATCTAGCAGTTCTCTCTTTAATGGAATTACTGAGATATTTTTGAACAGCACAGCGCCTTATCTTAACCTTTGCTCTCTTTTTGGAAATGATTTAGAACAGTTCTCCTATCTGGATAGCATTAAAGGCCTCACAATCTGTTTTTCCACCTCTGTTCCCTATACCCTACCCTCAGACTTTAAATTATTAGTGGGAAAGAAAAAAAAAATACTTTGATTTTGAAAGCGAAACTTACTGCCCAGGAAAAGTGAATGATAAAATATTGTCCCTTTGTATGGGGAGCAAGGGAATGGTAAGCTAACAAGCCTTCCATTGGTGCTGGCAAAGAACTGTGCAAGGAAACAAAAGCAGCTCAAGGAGCAAGTCTGCTGGAAAGTCTGAAAAATAGCCTGAGCTGCAGATTAACTGTGTTTGTTTTGTGCGCTGCATTGTCTCGCCCGCTTGCCGTGGGGGTTGACGAGGCCTTTGCAAAATGCACGGAGTTTTTGCTTAGCTGTGCTGTTGTTTCTCTGAGTCCTTCCACTGCAATGCCTCCGGTTTGTAACTTTTCATCCAGCAGTTCTGGCTGTGCTGAGGCCGCTCGCGGAGGCAGTGTTGTCTCATGAATAAAGCACCGCAGCCAAGCAGAATTTGAGATACGGATCTCTTCCCCTTTCCTGTTCATCTCCCTTATCTGATGGATCAGTTCCATCATTAGAAGGGACTTCTGCACTGAAATGAGACCCTCTGGTGCTGAAGAGAGCAGCGGAGATTTCGGCAGGCACCGCTCAGCTGTTCTCACCATGGGGCTGGTGACTGCCTGAAAGCTGTGCAGGAATCAAAGGAACTTCTCTTCGCTCTCCTCCAACCCTGGCCTGCAGCGTGGTCTGGAGCACAGCAACTCCCCACTCCCTGCATCATCTTATGGCAGTTGTCACAAGGACACGGCGGTGGGGACACATCTGGAGACCATTGGGAGCCTTTTCCTGCAGCCTATCCCAAGCCCACTGGGTATCCCCAGCCCTGGGCACAACTCTCAGTAGAGCAGATTAAGCATAAACTGTGCCTTCATTTCCCATGCTGGGAATGCTCTCTCATGCACTTCTCTTAGGAAGCCCTTTTTGGTGCCGGTAGGACAAGACATGGAAGATTTGCTTTTCCAGATGAAAAAAAGGAAATACAGACAAGAATGAATCCCATCCATTTGCATCTGCCAAACTTTTGCAGGGTAAGGCTTATAAAGAGGGGCTGAATATAAATATCCTGCACCCACAGCCCACCAGGTCCAACCACTTCACCCTAAGTCTTCTTTAGGATGAGAAGTGATGGACTCATATTGCACCAGAAGAGGGATATAAGGATATCAGGTCGGATATGAGGAAATATTTCTTCTCAGAAAGAAGAAATGGTGATGCATTGACACAGCTGCCCCTGTGGAATCACTGCCCCTGGAGGTGTTCAGTGACCATGGAGATGTGGCACTGAGGGATGCAGTCAGTGGGCATGGTGGGGTGGGTTGGGGTTGGACTTGGTCCTTTTCCAACCTCAGTGATTCTGTGACTCTGTGATTCATCCTCCTCATTTGCTCCCTTTTCACATAGCTCCTTGCAGAGACCATGGTTTCTGTACATTTTTGTACAGCGCTTACCACAGAGGCAAAGAATGGTCAGTGATGGAGGAGTCACCACAGTGTATTTAATAAATATTAATGCAAGGAGAGGAGCAGATGAGGTGAGATTTCACCTTGAGAGCTGACCCGGGCAGCACTGGTGTGGTTGGGCTGGGGATGCTCACATGCAAAATGTGCCTGGAAGGAATCAGGAAAGCTAAATACCAGATGTCAGTAGATTCTGGATGAAGTCATTAGGAAAAGCAGTGATGTGGAGAGAACTTGGGGGAATTAATGAAAGCATTCAACCCAAACTGCGAGAGGAGAGGAAGAGGAAGGAATGGCAGGAGAGCTGCAGAGAAATGAGGAGTCAATGAGGTGGAGGTGCACAGAGGCTGCTGTGAGATCTGTGCTCAAAGGGGATGGAGCAGACCCAGACCTGGTGCAAGGTGAAGGAGATGGCAATGCACAGAGCTGGGTGTAGGGAATAGCAGCACAAGGGCACGAGGGGCCCTGCTGCACTCAGTTACCCCATCTGCTTCAGCTCGAGATGCCTGAGCAGACTGTGACTTACAGGGATGCTTGAAAGAATGCACCTCCACATTCACACAAATCCAGCCAGAAAAATTTGAAGCTTTCCCCCAGAGCAACCCCAGCAATTTGAATGATGATAGAAAGACAAAGGGCATAAATCCAGGTGGAAAAAAATCACTGCAGAAAGAACTGCACGCCTCTTCTTTCCACCCAAACATCACAAATCTGGTTTTCTCCTTCCCCCACTGAGCAGCTTTATAGCCCAGGCTGGGGGCAGCTGGATTTGCATCTGATCTCCTCCCCCCTCGATGCAGCACTTCCTACCCATGCTGGTTTGAATCAGATGCAGAATTGCCAAAGGAAAATAAAATGCCATCTTTTTTTTATTTAATATTTAACCGCTGCTTAGACTCCTCCAAGGAAAGGGCCTGATATTGCTGCTTGGATTGAATTATGATGGCTCCGCCTGGAAGTTACATATTGACAGTGCTCCATTATTCATTAATCGTAGCTTTTCCTATCACCACTCACTGTGTACTTCTCAGCTGGTGCCTTGCCTGTGTAATGCCTTGGATAGGGAGGAACGTGAAAATCTTGATCTTAATTGTTTGGGGATTTCAGACACGGCTTTTAAAATGTCAGCGGCCGTCCCAGAAAGATGGCATCCTTTTCCCCACGAGCTCTGGAGTGCCAACAGATGTTAACAGCCCCCAGCTCCACTCGGTGCCATGTGAGCTGCAGAGAAAGCAAACGAGCAGGAGATGCACGGAGACGTAGAGGAACACTCACACCCAGGGCTTGGTGAGGAACACAGCACTGCTCCATGCATCAAAACGATGCACAGTGCTGAAGCTGCCATTGGGTGGAGAGGTTTAACAGGAAGGAAGCACGTGTGGGATGTTTCCTGGACCACTTCCTTCTGCTGTACCCTGAAAGCAGTGTTGGGGAATTGTTGTATCCTGTGATGCTCATAGGAGACATCCAACCCATGGTACCAGCAGGCTGAGCAACAGTGGTATCTCTGCAGGAAGGACTCTGCAGGACACGAGGTGGTACAGCAAAAAAGGAAAGAACTGAGGGCTTCAGCACAGTCCTGCTGCTGCAAGGCACCATCCCCTCCCCTCCTGCAGGCTCCATAGCTCTCAAGGGGCTTTGCTGTGCCCCTGGAAAACAGAACCCAACCCCCAAACATCCCTCAGACGTCACACTGTTTCTGCAGTCACAGAACGTGTTTATTGTGGGGCAGGCAGGGAGCTGGCATGCAGTGGCAGCCCTGTGCTCCCCTCTCTTGTCCTTCAGTTTAATGGGATACAGGCATAAATCATAGATCTGATACTGCACACAGGCTCGGCTATATTTTTTTTATAAAGAACATTTGCTCTGATTTATAGAGCACTGGGTTTTGAATTAGTCTAGCTTGAAAACTGAATCAAATCTTTCCATCAAGTCTGTTTTTTTGCATTATGAATGGCTTAGCTGTTTAGTAATGGAATGCCAATCAGCCACTGCTTCTCTCCATAGGCAATGCCGAGAAGATCATTTCAGAACATGGACTTTGTGATTAACTGAAATGAACTGTAAAATTGTATTTTGTTTAAAGCTTTTCCTTATGCTGGGAGATTCCTGAGCGGAGCGCGCTGGCATGAATGGGGTTAAAGGAGGAGGGGGTGCAGAGGGGACACACGGCTGAGCTGCCATGGTGTCTGTGCAGGGGTTTTCTCACACGTGAAGCAAAGCAGATCCTCTGCGATGCTGTAGGGATGGTTGGGACCAGGACTGAGGTGTGGACTGAAGTTTGCACAAAGAGGGAATGAGGTTTTACTTTAACAGCAGGTGCATGCCCTGCTTGGGTCAATGCAAAGGCACTGCTGGAGCCATTTCTCCTCCTACCCTTCGCTGCTCCCAGGGTGTTCTCACACATCCCCATACTCCCCAGCCGGGGTTTGCTGTTCATTTCCCTCCCAAACCAAAGCATGAACCTTAATTCCATCCATGCTTTGCCAACCTTTGTATCTGATGGAGCTTTCTCCACAGAAGGCCCTTCACACTGAGGTGACAGCTCTCCCCCTCCCACTCCTATTTCTGCTCTGTCACATGCACAGGAGCATCAATAACCCATTTTTCAATCAAACAACCCAAGGTTCTCCAAATCCTTCTCATTCGACTGGAGTGAATTATTCAGTGAATTATTTTGCTGTATTTAATAAGTTCCAGTTTGATTTGGCTAAATATAACTTTACAAACACGTTCTGTCTGCTCCCATCCACCTCAGCCGCCGCTTTGAGATATTCCTTTAAAGTCATGTTCAGTGGCTTTAGGTTAGGTCTCATTAATACAGTAATGATTTTAGTAAAGAGCTCACATGCTAAACCCACTCTGTGGAATACATTAGTGAAATCACTTTAAATGGGTTGAAATAAATAAATTCCCCGAGCTTTCATGATGCAGCTCTGGAACATCTGAGCAGATGGACAGTGATGGCCAAAGGAAAGCTGTGCCTGTAATGAAGTGATTCCAAGGAGACATCCACAAGCACAGCAGTCATGGGTGACATTCCCAGCCTCAGTTTCCCTCCTGGCAGAGTGGAGATGGTAACAGTAACCCCTTGTGAAAAAAAAAAATAGAAGAAAACAACAGAAATTTTGAGAGTGACAGATGAAGAGCAAAGTGCTCCCAGGTATTAATTCACCAGTGGCCAGTTTGGTACCTGGGAAAACAATGTGATTATGTTGGCAGTGGTGGATTGCATTTCCTAAGTGCGTCCCTGGAAGAAGCTGGAGCTGGGGTCGTTCTCAGTGGGAACATCCATGAGCTGTGATGTATTACTTCACGCTGGAAGCATTTATAGCATGCTCCTCACAGTGGGCATCTGCAAAGCAGCTTCTTAAGCTTTTATCACAGCTGGATAATATCGACAACCAATGAACTTTCCCTTTCCATAGCAGTTAGAGAGGGATAGGTATTAAAATCCTCCACCTGCTTGGCTCCCTGTTGATTCTCAGCCATGCTGAGCAGCTGGTTCATCGTGGGGCTGCATCTCACCAGGGAATGCTTTTGGCCTTGGCCAGAGCTGCCCCACAGACCTGGGGGTGAACTATCCACAGACAGCCCCACAGGTGGAAATAGCTGTGGGTGAAGCAGGGCACCCAAAGACCCTCCTGTAGGGTGGCTGTGAGGAGGGAGCACCACAATCTGTGGCTGTGCTGATGTGAGGAGTATGGGGCTACAAGGAGTTCTTATCCGTAGGGATGGGCAAGCTTGGCACTGGAATACGAAGAGAAGGAGGTTTAAAAGGTTGAATGAAACAAACCCAGCCAAGCAAGCTGCATCTCTGCTCTCCAGTTTGGATATTGGGAAGGGTTTCTTCTCAGAAGTAGTGATCATAGTCATAAAGTTGTTCAGGCTGGAAAAGACCAGTGAGCAATGCATTAAAACAGGGAAGTGGTGGGGTCACCATCCCTGGAGGTGTTCTGGAACCATGGAGATGTGGCACTGAGGGATGTGGTTATGGGCATGGTGGGATGGGTTGGTCGGATTTGGTGATCACAGAGGTCTTTTCGAACCTCAGTACTCTGATGTTTCTGTGATTCTATTCGATCCGCCTCTGCCTCCTCTCTGCTCACGACTTCAGCCAAAGCTCATTAAATCAATAAGAAAATTTCCTGGTATCTAACCAGCCAGGGTCAGGATCTTTAAATACAACAGAGGGACTGTGCTCTTGCATTTGAGCACAGCACCCAGCACATGGCTATATTTGTTCTCCTGATCGTTATTATTGAAATATCATTCATGATCCCTTTATTGATTTTGGCACGTGGAGCCGGGATGAAGCGCTGTGTTAAAATAGCAAATCTGCTGCAGCTTTTAGTGCTGGTGGACAGGGAGCAACACCACTCCTGTATGGAAGGCTCAGGGTGCTGTGAGCGTGGCTCTGGGACTCACCATGTGCTCCAAATAGAGTGATATCATCAATTACTGCTCCCAAGAGGAGACTTCCCACCTTCAAGAAGTTTGTCCATCAGCTGCTCTTCTTATAGGTGCCCATGGGATGAGCAAATGCCTTTGGGGTGTCACCTGGGGGACTCTGCTCCTCACCAGGCACTGCTCCCAGGGCTGTCACCTTGGGGTGTCCATAGACATCCTGGGGACAGGGCAGGCCCTTCAGTGCATGAGGGCTGCAGACTGCATGCATAGACTCCAGCTGTCTGCTTTGATTCATGTTACAATTTCAGCCGCTCTGAAACACGGTGTTATTTGCAGAGAGAAAAAGCCAACGCTGACTTTTTCAGTGTCTTTCTGTTGAATGATTCTTTGCTCAGGCCTTAGGAAAGGAGAGGAAAGGGGAAGTCAGCAGCTCCCAAAGCAAAATAATAAGAAAATAATAATAATAATAATTTCACTTTTTGTTTTTGCTCCTCTGCAGTGGGATCAGAGCACACAGGGTTGGTAACCGTGGCACTGCTGGACTTGGAGCTGCAGAACCACCATGTCCTCTCTCCTTATCATCCTCCACATGCTCCTTTTTGGAGAAAATATCCCTCTCTCTCTCCAAACTATCTTAAATCCTTTCTCTGACTCTGCACTTAGGATTCCAGCTATTTATCTACTTTTACAGACTAGATTAGATAAAGATTTAGGTGTAATGGTGGATGGAGATGGATCGCAGAGAAGCTCTCCAGCCATCCATCTGTTCTTCCACCTATCCGTCTCTCTTCTTAAGCCCTGATACATTTCCCATCATTGGGAGCGAGCTCTCCTAGATGAAGACTGAGGATAGATAGATGGATGGCTAAGTAGATCTTTATTTAATCTATCCATCTATCCTCCCCGTCTGACCGAGCAGCCCATCTCCTCTCCTAATTTTTTCTCTGCCTGTCTGTGCTCAGAAGCTCTGATCCACCCAGCTCCCAGTTAAGGATTTACTACAGCTTCTCTCATCAGAGAGCAAAAGTGTTTGACCCTTTTCATTACCCATAAAATTACTTGTGTTGCTCCTTGTTTTTCCTGTGGAGAGTAGCAGAGCCTGAAAGCTAGCAAACACTCAGGCACTCTCCCCAATTAAACACCGGGTTAATTATCACCGGCAAGCTGAGAGCATTGTGCCTGCAGCCAAGATGCACAAGGGACCCCAGCCCAAAAGATCAGAGCTCTTCAGAGTAAAAATCCATGTCTCCTCCAGCACCGTGAGGTCACATCCATTTGGATGGCACGGGTGTACACACTGCTGGTTACACACAGCCCTCCTCTGGGCCATTTTTCCAGGAAAGATTGAAGGTTTGGTTCTGCAGCACCTTGGTGTGGCTCTGATTGAACACCCTGCTCCCATCTCTATCACTGTACATCATCATTTCTGGCGGCACACAAAACATTGCTGCAAGCATTCCCCATTGCTCTGCAGCTCTTCCCTCCCTGCTACACCCTTCCCCTCCCAAAGAGAAGCTGTCCTGGAAAGGAACTCCAACAATATTAAATCACACCTTACAACCAAAAAAATTAAAGGAGGAGGAGGAGGAAATACAAAAATATTGACCTGGGGGCCAATAAGTTCCTCAGCATGAGGAAGAAGAGTATATATATAAGAGTATATATATAAGAGAATATCTATTTGGTAAAAGTGAAATCTTGCAGTGAGGAGGATGAATTCCAGCCCCGCTCTTCTGCCTGCCCCCAGGATGCTTTCATCTTTGTGTTCCAGCCTTGATATCTGCAAAATTTCTCCTTTAAAACGATTCCGCATTTCACAGCGTTGAGCTGATTGTTGTGAAATTAATTATTACAAACATAAAGTGAAGACGGCAGAAAGGGAAACGAAACTTCCCCTGGATTGCCAGGCAAATTATTTGCAGAGATCAAAAGCAATTTCCCCTCCAGCTTTCCCATTGCAGCGATGCCTGGGAGCCACTCTTCTCACCCCAGTGTGGCTGGGGAAGGAGCTCTGTCACTTTGGCAGGGCAGGAAAATGGTTTGTCCCCTGTTGGAAGCTCATTTCATGCAGCTGGAGGGGGGTATGGCAAGGCTGGGAGCTGGGCCTTATGGAAACATGAGGACTGGAACATCGGTGCCTTCCCATGTGCACATCTATAGGTTACATCTATCGGCTGCAGCAGATGTTGGGAGCTGCTGGTGAAGGGCAGCCCATGGTGGGGACACAGCAGAGCGGGGAGATGCTTTGGTGTAGGGCTCTTATCCCAGGCAGCTTGTCCTTCATCTCCTGAGCTACAAATTCATTTGGACACATGTTCTGAATTTAGAAACAAGCACATTCGGTGGAATTCATATTTTATGAGGCCCCTTTTAGGGGCATATTGTAAAAGAAATGACTAATTCTCATTCTCCCTTTCTTTACACTCTCTTAAAACTAGTTAACAAGAGTCAAGAAATGTAAAAGACCTGCTTGGGCTGCACCATGAATCAAGAGGCTCAGGGGTGTGTGAGCATCCCAGGATTTGCTATGTGCCAATGAGACACTGAGGATTAGAAGGTGGCTCTTCCACTCACAGCAGTCCAGGGGAGCTTTGCTGTTATCACCCCGAACCAGGTTTGGAGAGGAATCCAGTTAAATATTGCAGGCCTGGGGGTGCAGGAGCAAGCTCCATCCTTTCCCTGTGGTTCTGGCAGTAGGTTTTACATCTTCTGCATTATTTTTTTTTTTAATCTTACAAATGGCACGCAGAGAGCTCTGTCAAAAAAAGGTGAGGTTGTAAAGCCCAGCGCTCAGACCTCTGACAGCTCAAATCTGCCATTTTAACATTCGTAGATACAGAGATATATGCTCTTAGATGCACTCCAGCTGTCCACCTCGTGCAGACAAAATGTCAGGGCTTTACCTTTCCAGGAGTGACTCACAGTGTTTCAACGGTCCACGCAGATGTGCTGTGGAGATGCAGCTCTGCCCAGCACAGGAATGCTGTGGGCATGGAGGGCAATGATCTTCTCCCCAGAGATTTCTCCCTGGAAAAGGAGGGCCCTCGAAACCACAGCTCCCCTTTGAAAATAAAGGCAGTGCTTGTGTCCGTGGTTATTGTACAGTACTGACAATATTGCATGGGTTTGGGGGAACCTCTTTGGAGCAGCCCCAGCCCTGTGCCACACTGAGGCAGATGCACAGGGCAGGAGAGCTCCAGGATGGCTCTGTATTGCAACCTCCAGCACATCTCGATCCCAAACAGAGGTGTCCCCTGGGGGCCGAGCCACTGTCCTCACCCCCAGCCAAAGCTCAGGGTTTGGAAATTCAAGGCTGCGAAGCTTCTTTCCACACTCTCTAACCTATAAATCATCCCCTAGCCATTTGTTTTGGGGTAATATATAGTTCCTGCCATAACCACCATGAGATAAAGCATTGTAAGTGTTACAACATGTGGCTAATCCCTTTAATAGATCTCTTGCTATTAATTTAAGTACTTGCTTTGGCTTTGCGTGGCCCTGTCATTATTCCTGTGGATTATGTCTTCAAGGTGGCCTATCTGCCTTATCCAAATACTTTTCATATTTCAAACTCCAGAGCTCACTTAGCATTCAGCACAAAGCAGCCCAACACCTTGCGGAGCCGCTGAACTAGTGAAGCATAAATCTGTTGCCTGTCTCACAGCGAAACAAATGGCTGCAAGTTAAAAGGAAGAAGGATCCACGCTGTATCATTTAGCAGTGATGATCTTAAATGCAGCTTCAGACAGGTACAATTTGCTCCTTCCTTGAGCAGCAGGAAGGCGCGTTTCCTCAGCAGTCTTGTAGGCCAGTTGGGAAAGAGTAGCATTGACCCGAGAGTTACCAGAACATATCTGGTCCCTTTTGCTCCCTTATAATTAACCTGCTTGGGCATACTGAAGGTCAAGTGGCAACATTTCTTTTCTGTTCTAATCACAGATGGATTTTGAAGAGTCAGCAGAGAGCAATTGAGGTGCTGCCGCATCCTTGCCAGAAGTTAACAGGCCCTGACACTGCTCACCCCAGTGCTCAGAGGCATCAGGAGCTTCAGCAGTGAGTTTGCATGCAGCTCTGTAGGTCCCAAGCTGCCAACATTCACATTTCAGCCCAGGATTTCCCATCCATGCTAAGCATATTGCTGGCAAGAACCGCGTTGCTCAATGACCACGCTTTGCATGCAAGGATGAATTCACGGCTACAAAGGTCACAGGATAGCATGGTTTGGGTTGGAAGAGGCCTCTAAATACCACTTAGTTCCCTTGCTGTTTGCACTGACACCTCCCATAGACCAGCCTCCCAGAGCCCCATCCAAGCCAGCTTTGAGCACCTCCAGGGATGGGGCACCCACACTTCCCTGGGCAGCAGTGCCAGGGTCTGACTGTCCCCATAGTACAGCATTTCTTCATTATATGTGCTACCCAACCAGATGCATCCAGAGATACTGGGACAGGAAGGGAAACGGAGTCCCAGACCCGTTTTGGAGCCCCAGGCCCATTGCTCACTGTTTTAATTGAGATGCCAAAGCCAAGCTAAGATGCTAAACCTCATAGGCTTGTGTTCATTTCTGGTAAGTAACAACTATTAGTATTCAGGCCAGAGACTTCACAGCATCATACAGTTCAATATTTTCTGCCCCTGTAACAAAGGCAATCCATTTTGTATGCAGAATGCAGGAGTGCAACCTTTTGTTACGTGAGTTTCTTAAATTTTTATCTCAAAAATCAATGAAGGAATTGGAATTCCTCATCTCATTTTATAGGCAGGAGAAAAAGGGGGAGAGCATGAGTGAAAATGAAAGAGTGGAAAAGGGGGTGGAAACACCCAAGCTCATCCGTAGACACTCATAAACTCTTTAATAATTACTGCATATTTTATGCTTTGGTTTTAAAGCTTTGAATGAGGGTTGGGGTTTTTTTTTTGTCCTTTTTTTTCCCCTGCAGAATCTATAGAATTGCTTGTCTATTGTAGTTGATCTTCTTGGAGAAAGAAATTATTCTCCATCCAATTAATCTAATTAGAATGTAATCAAGTTGTAGAGATCTGTGCAGCAGTGTGAGTGATTAGGAAAAATTACCTTTCTGCAAAGAATTTAAATTTAATTTCAGTTCCATAATCTAGAGCTCAAATAAAGGAAAGTGCAATTTGCAGAGCACTGCTTTGTGCCATGCCCTCCTGTTTCTTGGGTAGGAGAGCGAATTTCAGCTGTGTTCACAACAATCCACCCTCGTGCTTCACAGCTCAATCCACACAGAACAGCAGTTTCCATTTTGCAGAAGGAAATGGGATGATGTTCTGCTTGGGATCCCATCAGAGCGTGGCCCAGAGGAGCTGCCAACCCTCAGCAGTGCCACAGCAGTGGGGTGAGAATTCGCTCCTAAGCAGGGATGGAGCTGCTGGAATGGTTTTGCTTTCTACATTGTCTCTAAATGAAGAGTGAAAATTCAAGACTTCCAATCCATACGTGCCATGGAGCTTTCTTCGTTCTGGCTTTTCACATAAGGAGGTTTCCAGATTCAGGAAATAGTAACGAATTAAATCTGTATTTTTGACGGGATTTGCTGAATTGTTTCTTTGGCTTTCAGTCTTCCCATTTCCACTCAGCTGAGATGCTGCACTGCAGACACTTCTTCCTTTTCCTTGGGGAAAGGGTTTCAGGTTTTTGGATGGGGGGCAACTACTCTCAGTTCATCAGTGCATCAAGCAAAGCCAAGGCAGAAATTGTTGTATTTGCTGCATGTTGAGGCTGAGGAGCAGAATAGCTGCCCTAACATCACACAGTAAGCCATTACTGGCAGCTGAATGACAGAATTAATTCACCCTTCACAGACCTCACCCACACAGAAGCTTGCAGCAGATCCTTCTGTTCAGTCCCCACAATCAAAGCTCCTTAGGCAAGTTTTCCACTGAGCTGAAACCCCATGCCCATATTCATTAGTCCAAACCAAGCAACAGAAATGGAGTACAGATGGACAGACACTTACATACATCCCTGGGCTGTCCCATGAGCAGTTCCTACTGTTGTCAAGCCACGATCTTGAGTTAGGAGGTGGAGATGGGCTGAAGTCCCATTTACATTGCCCTGCCAGAGAAAAACAGAGAAAGAAAAATAAGACAATTGACTTTGTTGTTCTAATTCTCAAATTCACGAATTCCAGAATATTCTGAATTTAGTTTAAACTAAAATAAGCACTTCCCCCTTTTTTCTTTTTTTTTTCCTCCAGTACTTTGCAGCACTTTGAGGCTGGGAGAAGTGGTGCAGCAGCAATGACAACCAGGACATTGTCCCCTTGGGACATGCATTGAGCGAGACCCGGCTGCTTGCCTTTGCACTTGAAAGGAAGGGGTGAAGGAAAATGGGAAAAGGAGAAGGTGGGAAGGCGAACGAGAGAGAAAAAATGAATTGCTTAAAACTTCTATTACTCTTCATTACCTTCTGCTTTATGTAAGTTCCAAGGTTCATTTACCAGCTGTAAGTGGCCTGGTGCCTTTGTGTGTAGGAGTTGTCATGCCCATTGCTCCCATTAATGTACTGCATGAAGCTAAAGGTAGCTCGGCTGGAGCTGCAAAGCCAAATCAATGTAACTAATGTACCTCGTGCCACAAATCCCTAATTGTCCGCCGTTGGGCTGGATGGATGGGCTTGGAATGTTTGAATCTTCGCTGTGAATGGGGACAGAGGGAAGATGGCTGCTGTTGGGAGCTGCTCTGGGGTATCTTTGGGAACACACAGTGTTCTTGAGAGCAGCAGAGGGGACAGCAGTGTGTCCTTAGGGCTGCCCCACTGCGAGTTCCTCTGCATCCAGGAGCTGGAAGCGATGCTCTCCTGACTATTCCTCCAAACTCCCCTTGGTGAGACTTGGCCATTTGCTGTCCTGTCAGCAGCCTGAGGGACTGTGCAGAAATTTGAATGAATTTGTCCTTTTTCTTTTCTTTCCATCGCACCCCCCTTCGTTTTTTTAATGAAAAAGTTGCTTTTTGAAGATAATCCTCAGGATTCCTTTAAAATCTGCTGGTTTGCTACAGCCAGGACAGCCAACTCCCACTTCTGGGTAAAAACAGCAGTAAAGCAAGAAAAACATTGTCTGAACACAGAGGAGCATTCGTCTGTTACCCGAGGGAATATCAGTTATTACAGATTTTTCCTAGCACATATCTGTAGGCTTGTTCATGCACAGAGTTCCATTCCAACAAGAGGAAACTTGTAGGGCTCTTTCTCTGGGATTCTCACAAAAATAATAATAATGGTGTGGCTTACTATTCTGATGTGGAAATGAAGATGTGAGCTGCTGAAAGCTCAGATGGTGCTTCTCTGGGTTTGTCCTTCTGCTAGGGGTTGGATTCTTATGGAAAATCCAACACTACAGCAGCAGTTGGGGTCTAATTCATGGTATCTCCACTAAAGATGGACATCTATAACTACATTACATGTCATAAAAATAAGGTATATCCAAATCTACCTGTTAGTCTGTAATGGACCTGGATCAGCCTGGCACATGAGGTGTTGCATGTTACACAACAAAAGCTGGCTCCTGCCCTGAGGGCCTTGAAACCTGAATACATCAGAAGATCAGAGAGAAGAAGGAGATATAAGGACAGGGGTTTGTCCAAGGTCACGCAACAAATCAATGGCAAAGGATTTTCCAACCCCTCTGCCGAAGTCCTTACAGCACTGAAGTGTTTTGTTGTAATGCAAAAAAAAAAATCCTCTTTTCTATATTTAGCTGCAGAATTACTCCTGAAACGTGTCTCACGGGCTCCTCGAGCAAAATAATGTTATTAGACCAACCACCAGGAGAGGCAAAGGTGATTTGGCATCTCATTGAAAATTGCACCCGGGACTATTAATGATGGGGAACCTATCTGAATGCACTGCAAGCACAAACCCCTCAGATTTACACATTTCAGTCAGAGCAGCCTGCAACCCTTCTGCAAAACCGGAGGAGAATTTCATACTTTTCCCCCCTCTCTTTAAACTGAGACAAATCTCCACGAAAATTCATTACGCGGTTTAAGTGATGGGATTTATCATTCCATTCAGCTCCTCCAGCTCGGAGCTCTCCTCGCTGTCACACCAGCGAGGCAATTCTAATTTGTTTCTTTCATATTTCCCCCATGAAGTTCGTCTCCGAATGATGGGAAGAAAATAGAGACGAGAGGCAGGGATGGCTTGGGGCAATGCACTGCGCCAGCGGCCAATTTTCTGCCTCCTGCTTCGCTGTCCTGGCTGTGGAGCCTTCATGGAAGGGGAGACGTAGCAGGAGGAGGATTGGAGTGTTCTGCAGAGGAGATACGGGTATCAGAAATACAAGAATCCTCCTAAAAGGCACAAAAAAGCCACCAGAGCTCGAACGGGCCCAAGGCACCTGCATGGCCAGGCCATTGAGTTCTAACAGCAACGTGAAACTGTTGGTTGAGCATCTTAGAATTTATTTAGGCAGGTCCCTAAATCTGGCACCCATTTTAGATGTATACATCATTTATTAGAGCTGACCTTTATCTAGCATTAATAATAAATTGATGATGCTTCCTGTTAAGCCTCATATAAACACATCTTTAGCTAATAAACACTCCAGCCATATACCCAGAGAGTTTGTTTCTGTCTGCCTGGAGTTATTACCCCATAAACAAGAAGCAGCTCCACATGATCATCTAATTGATGTATTTTGCTCGATTCCCAATAAGCCATAAAAAGGTATGTTTGTTGTGGGGAAACTACAGTTTTTATCATCTGCCTCGTTCTAAGGGAGGATGACTGGAAGAAATCCACTTTATGTTTACTAAAATATTTAGAACAAGCAGTGAAAGATGGAAAACATCTTAGAATATCTATAAGTTGCATTAATACGATAGTCTGTCCTTGGAAATAAACTGTAGCTGTTGATAGATAGGTATTAAAAAGGGAAAAGAGAGAGATCTCACTTTAAGCAGACACGTATTGTATTTGATTGCAACACCATCCCCGTGCAATTCCAATGTTCTTTCTCCGCTAACACCAAATTAATTCATTTTGATTATTGTTATTATGGCAAATGGCAAAAGGAATTAAAGGTGATGAATCAGGCGCTTACTGAGAAGAGCGAGCTGGGCTTCCCACCTCCCACTGAGACACAACGATACCTGCACACAGCTGCAAGTCCATAAACATGATGGAGGAAAGTGGGGAGGAAACCATTCGGCAGATGAGAAAGATTCCTTGCAAAGTAAGACACTTTGTGCAAGACTCAAGATTGTCGCTGTGACTTACAAACAATTAGAAGTGTTCTTCCTTCCTTGAATCACATTTTGGCTCAAAGCAGGGTGGTGAGCTGCAGGACTGATCTCCAGCTGAGCAATAGAGAAGCAATTCCTGCAGCCCATGTGTGCTCAGCTCCATGCAGG
Organism: Centrocercus urophasianus; assembly: GCF_019232065.1. Lineage (NCBI taxonomy): Eukaryota > Metazoa > Chordata > Aves > Galliformes > Phasianidae > Centrocercus > Centrocercus urophasianus. The sequence goes on from NW_024885011.1 coordinate 2,935,833, forward strand.
AAGCACAGTGCTGCACTTCGGGCAGGCAGTGGGGGACCTGAGGGTCGATACTCACTTCCCACCAAGGTTGGAGAACACAGCGTGTTGATGGTCTGCAAAAAGATATGTAGATATAAGAGAACTGTGGGGGAAAAGCCAAATCGCAACCATGGAAAAAAAGGGAGAACAAAGAAACCAGCTCTTCACAAAACACTGTTCTCCTGGCTGGAGCCTCCTGAGCTCCAGGGCACCTGTTGGAGGGTTTCGCTGCGATGGCTCTGTGCTCCCCGTTTGCTGCCAGCCCTGGAGTCCCATCCAGGGTCTGCTTAGCAGGTCTGTGCTATGCCAGGGATGGTCACTGCCACAGGGACAGGGAAGATGCTCAGAGAGCAGCCCTGGGGGAGCCTCATCAGGGAGATTTGCTGGGTCTTTGCTCCGCGCTGGGCAGCTTTGAGCCTCTCTCATAGCAGTTCTTGTAATTCCCAATGGACATCTTTTGAGCTCATCAGGAAAAAAAAAAAAAGGCAGTAAGACTCATCTGTAAGCCAAATCCATTATGGAAGGCTAGTACTCAATCCTGCCTGGACAGAGAGGCAGGAGGACCAGGTAAGTAGGTGAGAGTCACTGAGATGTAAAAGCCAACAAAAACTGTTAGGAGCCAAAGCCATCCTGGAGCAGGTGATGATAATTTGTTTGTTTGCAGACACCAAGAAACAACATGGCATCATGAGCATCTTCCAGTCCTCAACCATGCTGAGCATGCATGAAAACAGCAGGGCTGCATCTCCTGCTAACCCAGTGGGACAACAAGGGCTGCTTCATGGGGAGGTGACACAGGAGTGCTGCAGATGAGACAGCTCGAGGAGAGAAGCCACCTGCCGAGGCCACCAGCCGTTCCTGTCCCAGATCTGAGCCAAACTGGGGGTCCCAGGTACAGAGATGTTGTGGAAGGGAGGATTGCGGGATTGGAGAAAGGGGTAGAGCAACGTGCATTCCTCCTGCCAGGCATAGTGTTCCTTAGAGATGGGATTTGGGAGGTATTAATGATTGCGTTATGTTATAACGTAGCAGCAGAAATGCTAACAAGAATTAGAGAAGCATTTTGGGTGCAAGGTGGGGATGGGCACCTCTACCTGTTAGCAGTCTCCACTCTGCCTCAGCATCACCCAGGAAGCAGCAGGAGGGGTTTCTTCACTCTCCTCCCCACTATGGGGTTCTGCCATCCTTCTCCACTGGAGCGACTCAAAGCCTCTCTCTTCCTTTTCCACTTCTAAGGGATGCAGCTATTTCTGTATTACAGAGAAGTTTTAGGAGAAGAATCCATTAGGGGCTCATTTGCAGCCATGCCCTTAGGCAGACGCAAACCTCGCTTCACTGAGATGATAGACTAATCCATCAACCTACTTCACCGCTGGCCTGTTCTGTCTGGAAACGACATTACTGCGCACAAACACCTCACAGCAGCCTGTGCCTGTCTGCTCACTGTGCAGCTTGAAGATGCTAGAGTACTCCTGGGCCCCAGAGAAAAGCTGCACAGCTCCGTGCCCACGTGCCCCATCACTGTGCTAAAAGGAGAGGGGTTCTTCTCCATGCACTGCTCTGCAGGTTCTGCAAACTTGAATATTTGGGGGATGAACTTTGAGCTGTGTTGGGACAAGCTTAAAAAAATGGTTGTGCCCAAAGCTGGGTCTGGGGCTTGTCTTCGTGTGAGGAACCAGCAACAAAGTCAGATCCAGGCTGAATTTCCTTCCAGCTCCCATTTTGATCGATCTCTAATCTCGTAGTGAAGACCATTTGTGATAAGGGATGAGAAGAGCTTCCTGAATCAGATCAGAAGTGCCTCCTGCACAGCACCAGGGCACGCACATGGCCATAAACCCTTCCTGATCCTGACAGCCTGCAGCTCGGGGCCTTCCTGAGCCAGATGCACCTGGACAGCAGTCGTATTTAACAGCCCTTGATGGCTCTTTTCTGTACATATTTGTCTAATGACTTTTTGAACCCTTTTCTGCTTTTGGTCTCCACAACAGACCCAGGAGTGAGCTGCACAATTGAATTAGGCATTGTCTGAAAGCTCTTCCTCCACAAGGGGGGAGCGAGCTTTATCTTGAATTTCATCCGCTTTTGGCATCAGTCTGAACTTAAATCTTCCTTGAATCTCTGCAGGGAAGTGCAAGTCATTCCTGGCCTGGCAGGGGCGGTGTGAGATGGGATCCATGAAGGAGCTATCGGGTCCCCATGGGTCACTGAAGACTCCCTAGTTCTGGCTCACTGGGTTCCTTCCGAACCATCCCTGCACTTTCAGGCTTGATAAACATTTCCACCACCACCAAGTTCCTTTTCAGTCTCTCTCCAACCACTGATCCAATGGGTCAGAAGAACTTATGTTCTTCCAAGGACACAGAAACTAAAGCCATGAAGTCCAATTTTTCAAAGTCATGCATCAAAAGAGAAGCTTGCACATCCCTGAAATTAGAGATTAAAAGAGAACCAGCCCTTTGTAGAGACCACTCCACTCGGTCCATTTTCAGCTGGAGCTTGGACAGCTCTGACACCACAGCCTGGTTTGACTGGCCCAAATCAGACAGCATCAGTCTGGCTTCCCAAAGTTCCATCAAGGCTCGTATGAAAGCAAAAAGTAAATCAGAGGTTTCTTAAACAGAGCTCATCACTCTTTGGGTATTTAGCAGAGTGCCGTGTGGTGATGGTGTGGTTTATCAGTGCTCTTTCCACATGCCCTGGATCAGGACAAGGTTCCTTCAGGTGGTTTTTGAAGTAGATGTCAGGGAGAAAAGCAAGAAGAAAGTTCCTATCAGCCCAAGCACTCAGCACACCCCTCTGTTCTCCTGATGTTAAACACTGCTGACACAGGCTCTGCTCTGCACAAATCTGTAGCTTCCTTTAAATTAGCAATTCCACAGGCACAGTAGGAGCTTGCATGAGAATTGTCCATAAAGAGAAGAGAGTCACAATATCAGCCTAGCATGAAACCCTGGTTCCTGCTTTTTAATTAAGATTTCAAGCTTGTGTCTCCCCTGAGGTGCTGCAAGAGGTTTTGCCAGATACAATAAGCAGCCGGGGTGCCTCTCAGCAAATTGGCTTTTCATAGGATCCTAGCCCTGCTCACAAACCCTTCAGTGCCTAATTCTCCATGCCAAATTTGGGGTACAGCACCCAGAAGAAGGTAAGGCCCAGAAGTCTGGTGCCCTGGCAGCTCAGGTCCTTCCGTGACCCCCATGTCCAAGCAAGGTCCTGTGGGCAGAATGTGGAGGCAATGAGACATGAGCCTGGGGACATGGACTCCCCAGACACCAGCCCTGTGATTAAACAGAAGCACAGGAACTCTTAGCATGATATTTCATAGAATCATTAAGGTTGGAAATGTGCTCTCAGATCATCAAGTCCAACCCCAGCCCATTCCCACTGTGCCCACTGATCCACGTCCCTCAGTGTCACATCTCCATGGTTCCTGAACATCTCCAGGGATGGTGATTCCATCACTCCCTGGGCAGCCCTACCACTCTTTTGAGTGTGAATACCTATGTTTGTGTATTTAAAATCCTATTCTACGTCTGTGCTTGTTCTCTTAGTGCTCTTTGCAGCTGGAAAGTCAAAGAGACACAAGCCATTTTCCAGAGTCTTTGGAGGAATGTCAGCACGAACTTCTAGGAGATGACTACCTGGAGTTGTTACCCCTGCTGTAGGGTTTCTATTACCCTGCAAAACTAGACTGTGGGACTAGATGATCTTAGAAGTCTTTTCCCATGTTAACAATTCTATGATAGACAAGAGCAAAGCAGCATGACCAGCAACCACTGGGGTACACTCAAACGGCTGCTTACTTCTGCCAAACTGCTCCTGCTCTCATTCCTCATCTCTCCTGCCCAGGCCCACTCTGGGATGGAGAAAGGAAAGCCGATGGGAGATGTTTCATTCCCTGCAGACACACAGTCCAAGTGTAGCCAGCACAGCATTGCTGTAAGTTCCAGGCTAGGAGCATTCACAGCTGCTCATCCTCTGGACCCATCACACTTGCTCAAGTCCATTCCACTATCACAGGTCCATTCCCACATCTGTAATTTCGGAGCTGAACCTCATAAACACCCCAGAAATAAATCGGTAACAAAACTCTTCACAGAAAGTCAAAATAAGCTCACTGACATGGGAATTATAACCAGAAATCCCTGCCTCCCTCCCTCTTACATCACTGCCAATTTAGGATTCATTTAGGAGGAAAGAGACACCATGGGTACCCCAGCATGGTGCTCCCCTGGCTATTGCAGTTTCAGTTCTGTCAGGATGTACATCTGTGTGCATCCATCATCCCCATTAATGCTGCCCCAAACCTTTGCTGAGCAAACACAGCTCACGTCATGCAACACCGCATCCTCCCCAGCAACCCAGCTATTGCTGCCTTCCTGCAGGCACAGCTGGATCAAACCTAGGAAGGTGCTTCAAGCAGGGACTTGCCTTGCTTAATCACAGAATTACGGAGTCATCTGGGTTGGAAATGATTGCCAAGTTCAACCATCAGCTTGACTTTCCAAGTCCCATCTCTATTCCATGTCCTTTGGTGCCACATCCATGAATGTCTGCAGTACCTCCAGGCATGTAGACTCACCATTTCCCTAGACAACCCGTTCCAGTGACTGAATGGGGCCACCATCAGAGACATTTCAAATGCCACCTGCAAAATAAGAAACACTAAGGACCAGATGCTGACCATCACCTTAACAAGAGGACACTGAGGAAGGCTGCACAGGAAGCACTTCTAAAGGTTTCACAGACACTGCCATAAAGCATTTAATGCATGATAAAAATGGCAAGACCTGGTGAGGAGATGGAAACTAGAGCCTTGTCTTACAGATGTTCATAAAATATTAAGTGACTTTAAACAGAGGAGGGAGAGCCTGCAGTTCAATAGACCACTGCTGCATGCGGGTCCAGCGAAAACAGGATTTCTTTAAGACCCATTAACTCCCACACCGGCGCTAATGGTTCTGTGGCCGCTCGTTCCTCTTGCTCCACACCCTGCAAACAGCTTTATTTAGAAGCTGAGATTGGAGCCCAGCTCTGCACAGAACACACGCCTGGATGTAATTAGGCAGCAGCCAAGAGCAGCTCCTCAGCCAGGGGAGAGTAGAAATCCAGGTCAGGTCGTTCACTGCCCACAGTCACCTCCAACCTGCCTGAAAATAAATGGATTTGGGGATTCCGTAGGGCTTTCAGTTCCCCTCAAAGGGGACAGAGGCAAAAGTTCTTGGATGAAATGAATTGGCTGCCCTCGGTGGGGAGCTGGGGGCTTTCACATCCACCCTGCCAGGGATGGATTCAGCATAACTTAATGAATATGCAGAATTCCTGCCTTCAGAAATGTAGTAGTGCAGGTGATTGCAGGCTGGTGTGGAAAAAGGCTCTTAGAGAATGGACACGAAGGCTGGGCTGGCACCCCTGAGCAAAGGAGGCCAAATCACAGAATCATTAAAGAGCCCAAAGATCATCAAAGTCCGACCATCAACCCATCCCCACCATGCCCACCAAACCGTGCTCCTCACTGCAGAATCATTAAGGTTGGAGTAGAGCATTAGGATCATTGAATCCAATCACAAACCCATCACAGAACACAGGGCTCCTGCAGCCAAAAAGGAGGTCACGAGCATCTGAGTGGATGTGAATACCTGGGTGCCATTTGGCTGCAGTACAAATACTGAGGAGAAAACCATTTCGATAAGAATAAAGTCTGTTCTTCGGACTGAAAAGATTCATTCATATTTATGCATTTTATATACGTGTGCGTGTGGCTTAGTGAAAAGGAATTAAGTGTCAAAAAAAAAAGGAGAGTCCTTCAGAATTAAGGCTTATTTCATTTAGGAAATGTTGAAAGGCAGAATGCCAGGTGTTGTGCAGAGGTTTCTTTGTTCGCTGTCACAATTCAACATGAATTTGCAAAATACTTTGACTAAACCCATTCTGATTCTTCTGTCAGAAGTGCTCCAGGTGACACTTTTTACCCAGAAAGCTCTGCTCAGAAAAAAAAACACAACACAACAGTTTAACCTCAGCCCAAAAAGAAGCATTTCATTCATGTCTTCCTGAAGAAATGAATGCTCAGCAACAAAATTGGCACTTCCAGGGTGAGGGGAGATATCTTCCAGAAATCTCAGTTTCTATACAGACCCAATAGAACAAGGCAAGGAGCTCAGATCTGTGAACCTCTGGGAGCCATTGGATGGAGATCCCAACTTCAGTGCTTGGAATGTGTGCTGGCAGGGACTGAAGTGCAGCTGTGGAGCTCCGTGTTTTACCAGCAATATGACAGCTATCATGATTATCATTACTGTGAATGCGTGAACCAGAAACCCAAGCATGCCTCTGCAAAGCAACAAAACCATGAATGGACCTTCCAGGAAGGGTTTCCTGGTTTTCTGGCTAATGGCCCATCCCAAGATTTGGGTCCAGCCAAATCCTACGCTCTAAGAAAAGGCATTTCCCCTCCTGTTTGACAGGGAGCTGCCAACATATCTCATCTGATTCGAAGGGGAGACGTCCCATTTTATGACGAGAGGCAGACAGCCAAAGTCCCATTGATCTTCACTGAAAATCCCTCAGTGAAAAATCCCTCATCCCCTGTCAACAGCATGAAGAGAGGGGCTTTGCCTACACAGCCGGTTCTGTTCGAAGGCACGCATCATCATCGGGTCTGAATTCCTATTGCTGTCCTATTATTCTCTCTGATTAAGCAGGGTGAAGAGGAAATTAGGTGAGTCCTGCATACTCACAGCAATGTGCTCTAATGAGCCCTGCTTAACCCATTTGTTTTCTTCAAGATAAAGCTTCCTGGGAGGGTATTCACCACCAGCCCCCACCACCGGACTGTCATCTCCTCCTCCTGAATATTAAGCTCAGGCACAGCCCCAGTGGGCCAGGGTAATGACTTACTTTCAGTATTTAAAGCCAGCCCAATAAAACTCTAAATGACTTTCTAAGGGTGCAGTAAACTCCTCACAACACAATCAATGCACATTAACAAAACTGTGGGAAACCAAGAAGTTCTTGGGGGAGGGAGGATAAAAGCCATGCCATGAATCTTTCTCATGTTGTTTTATAGGGCAGGAACCTCCAGCTCTCTTATTACATTTGATATATATAGATGGGAAATATTTTCCAGAGCCATTTATATCTTACCCTGGGTTTCCCAAAGCAGCTTATTTGAACAGAAAGTTTCCAGCTAGACCTGATTTTTCCAAGGTATCTAAATGCCTGAAGTGCATATCAAAAGGGATTGTTACAAATATCACAGCATCATTTGGGGTTTCAAGGACCTTAAGAGGTCTGATTTCCTCTCAGAGGAACTTCAGGTCCTCATCCAGCCAACCTCTGAACATCTCCTTCTCTTTCAGCTGTCCCAGGGCTGCACAGTTTTGCAGGGAAGAGTCCTTGGTGCCATGCAGCTTTCGGGACTTCATCCCATACAGTGGCACTCAGAAGATGCCCATTCCCTCACCAAGAGCTCATTTTTGTCCCTCTCCATTTTCTGGGGCTCAGCACACCACAGGATGTGCTCCTCCATGGCAGGCTGGGCAGAAGGATGCTTGAGACCTGCTTGCTGCTTTCTCTGTCAGCAAAATTAGTCACTTCTAAACACCAATCAAGAATTTTACACCTCAAGTGGAAAATAGGTCCTTCCCTCAAAGCTGGAATGAGTTTCATTCACTCTGACTTGGGCACAAGAAAGCTATGCACTTCAAGTTAGACATCTTGCACTTTCTTAGTAATACTACTTATTGTACTTACCGTGTATATATGATACTACTCATAATATTTATAGGGGGAATAAAAATCCAAACACCAATTACCTCATGCTGCACTCAGCCCTCCAGTGAGCACTGGAGCATGGTAACCAGCTCAGACTCAATCACATCGCAGTGTTTCAGGGTAGCCAGACCAGCTCTGCTTCTGGGCTGCTGCCAGGCCTAGAGCTCCAGCCAGCATCTGCAGTCATCTCCCAGTACCAGCATCGCTATGGGATCTAGAGGTTCTACCAGGCTCCCACTGTGCTAGGAGCTGCATACGGACACACAGCCAAGTCCTGGCCACCAAAAAAAGGCTGCCTTAAAAAAAGGCAAGACAGATGGAGGCACAGATTTATGGAGAGTCACACAGCAGGTCAGAAGCAGAATTGAAATGAGAGCGCGGGCGAGAAGCAGGCCTAAGATCCTCAAATTACTGTTTCTGCTTTGGCACTAAGGGACCAACCATACACCTCTAATTGCTTGTTCAGCTATTCTGGACACCTTGAAATCCAAGCCCAGAAAGCTGTGAGCCCTGTCTCAGAAAGAGCTGGTACTGAGCCATAGCACCCGAGAGGAGCTGCAAGCCCAAACTGATGCCTGCTTCTCCCAGCATCCGTTTCTTTGGTATCCTCAGTTTTCACCCTCCCATGACAATTTTCTTTGAAGCTTGGCGTGATCTCCAAGTCCCACTGCTTTCCTTGGGTTCTGACTCACACTGACCTTTCCCCAAACCCTACTTCCTTTGGTAATCAAGACAAGCTACCGTTGCATCATTAGTTATAACAGCAGATAATGTTACTGATGGAAGTCATTAATTATTACATCAGCAATCATGCTAAATACAGCTTGTGTTCATTATCGCAGCGCTGTGTTTATGTTAATATGATGCTTATAAACAGCATCAATGGTAATTGCAACAATAATGCCACCACAGTTGCAAAGTGTGTATGTAGCATCCGTCTGCTCGGAGATGCACTCTGATGGATAATGGCACTGCCATCTGGCAATGCTGGCTGCGCGTGGCTGACACTGATCAGCATGGCAAAGCAGGCAGCCATCTCCATCCCAGGAGCTCCCACTGGTTCTGGCTTGCCAGCAGCCATAAATCACCTCTAAACAGTTCCTAGAGAGGAGGATGGGAACCCACAGGCAAAAGCTGCGAGCACCGAAATAAGAAAACAAGACAGCTCCTCACTGCAGCATGCAAAGAGGCCCATGGAAGGGAGTCTGCCAAACCACACTGAAAGAGAAGAAAGACATGGTTGCAAAAGTACAGCTCCTTCAGAGCAGCTATCATGTTAGCTTCAATCACTTCTAACAGCAGCACTTTCATGGTTTTTGCTTGGAGAGGAATCCTTCTTTCCCTGGGTCTGTGTGTTAATGAGGTCCTTGCAAAGCAAACAGTACCCCCCTGGATGCTATCACCAAGGCTGTATTTGACACCTTGAAAACATCCTGTGAGGCAGAGACATCACCTCCACTGTGCAGCACACATCATACATCTTTTTATGGTGGTCCCTGCAAAGCAGGCAGGAGGAGAAGGGTGAAGGGGAGGTATCCCTGCACTCGCCAACACCAGGGTTGACTGCAGATTTGCACCCCTGCAAAGAATCCCTGCGCCTAAAATGGAGAACTGGCAGCAGTGTGGTTCCCCATGGCTACATGTCCAATATGCCAAGTGCCTACTGGAAGCAGCTGAACAGCTCAGACATGGGGTCTTGTTGAGAATTCCCCTTCATCCCCAGGACCAAAGGAAGCTGTTGAAGACAAAAGAGAGATCTCTTAGTCCATGGTCTCCCATCAAAGGAAAATCATTCTTGTCCCATAGGACAAAAGTGGTGAATGAAGCTCAAACTGCAGCAGCAACATTATGGCTACAGCCTTTTGTTCTCCTCTGCCATGTCAGGAGCAGGATTTCATCCAAAGTCTTTCTCAGATGGCCTGCTACAGCAAGTCTGAAATACATGGCTCTTTATGGAACTGTGCATCAAAAGATGAATGCTCACTCCCACATCTCCTCCTCCCCTCCCACAGCGCTGAAGGAGGTTTTCATTCACACTTCTGCTCGTGCCACAGTTGTGCAGAGCTGCAGGAAAGTAAGGAGGGACTTGTGGAGAAGATTCCTAAATCTAAACCTAAAAAGGCCTGATTGCTGGGAAAGGTGCCAGCCCCTGGCAGCTGGAGGCACACTTCAGCACAAGCTGAGCACCATTTTTTATCATCTTGACCTACAAAGAGCAATGCTGTAGCAAGACCCAAGCAGATCCCTTTTGTGCGGCACCAAATGAGTTTGTCTCTGAATCAGGAGCTCTACAGGATTTGCCCACAGAGAAATGTAAAGCAGAACAATTAAATTCCAATGTAGACAATGAGCTTCCTCTGTGAAAATAGCAGGAATGAGTGGCGAATACAAGGTTTATGTTTACAAGCCAAATACTTTTGGGTTTCTGATGACAAATTTTTGAGGCTTCCACAGGAATTTCTGTTTTGAGTCAAAGAAAAACAAAAGATCCTTCCTTTTCTTGTTAGAAATGGTATTAAAATATGAAAGTGTTAACGCCAAGATGAATATCTTTACAATGTTCTCATCAAACAATCAACAATCTTTACAAATGTTCTCATCAAAGAGGGAAAAAGAATCAGAAGTTTTGACATTTTCCTCCCAAGAAAATAACAGTTTTGACCAAACCAGGTTTTTCCAATGGAAATGTCTTTCCTGTGCAAGGACGTCTCCTTTCGTCAGCCCTGTTGCTAAATGTGGCAGGCTCAGGAAAAGCAGCAAGCTGCAGCTCTGTCTCACTCCCAGCACACACAAAGGCTCCCCAGCTAAAATCAGGTGGAATAATGACACACCTTAACGAAAGAACAAAGTTTCCAATAAACTCTCCTTTTTCACTCCTCCCAGCTCAATTGCGAGCTCTTCAAAGTTTCTCCTCTCATTGAGTTGAGTCATTAGTTTTCAGATAAGTGATGCTTGAGCCTTTGATTAAAATTACTGGGGAGCGTCTCTGCATGATTAAAAAGAGATAACACAATAAAAAGAAGAGGACTTTACACCATTATTACAGCAAATAAGTGCAATTCCCAACCTGAGAGCTGCATCAACTTGTCTAATATAATAAATGCTTCCCCTGTTGGAAACGTGTCAAATTAGACTTCAAGATGTCAGCCCTCGGTTTTCAAAGGCCTTGAAGCTTTACAGGGCACTGCATGACTGCAAGCCTAATATGATGGAGAGCAAGGAGGTGACACTGCCCCATAGAGCAGGGCACAGAGGGAACAGTGCTTGTTAGTGCTGATAGGCACCAGAGCAACGTCTGCTACATCAAAAAGGTGCAGATAGAAACTCATGATGCTAAGAAAAGGAGCCTGGAGAGGAGCCAAGGGGTGGATGTGAGATCCAGGGTGGGAGGGTTTGGGTTCTGCTCCCACCCATCAATACACTTGTGCATGTGAAGTTCTGCCCTAGGCTGAGCCACAAGCTCCTTGCAGTGAGCACACAGCAGGGGATAAGCCGGAATAGCTCTTTGTCTAAGCAAGAAATGTCATTTCCAGTCCTATCCAAGCAAAAATAGCTGTTCAGAGTTATTAAAAATATAAGCCATTTCCAGTCCAAAGAGAACGTCTGCACAGGAAGTTATTTCAGAACTCCATCTGATTCCTTGATGTAGACAAGACTCGAGTCTGCTTTCCCAGAGAAGGGATCCTTCCCTCCCCAGACATGATGTGGGACTCCAACCGTAGGTGTGAAGATCCTGTGCTGCTGGGAGCTTGTAGAGTTGTGGATGGATAGCTCACAGATGCATTCTATTCGTGGCTTAAAGCATACAAGTTTATCATGCAAATGATATGTCAACAGAATAGCTGCACTTGGCAATATTTCCCAAAGTAAATTAAGCAGTTAAACATGCTACGTGTAATATCCAGGAGGTTATGTGTTACATGCAATCAGCAGATGAAGCCAAGTTGTCAGGAAGCCAGGTTTGCTCAGAAATCTGAAATTCATCTTGGAGGAGCCAAGGTGTGTGTGCTTCTTCCCACCAGAGCTTCGGGCACAGCAGCCTTGTGTTGCTGCCAAGGTCCCACGAGGTGATGCAGTCTCAGCTGGGACCCCACAGAGGTTTTATCTGTGTGACTGTATTCAAGCTGAGCCCCATGGTCAGCATCTCAGGAGCCAGTGCTTGTGCTCTGTATTTTTCACAGCTTCAGCTCGGTGCGTCTGGGAACCATTTGCAAGGGTAAAAATAATGCATGATCCAATCTTCTCGAGACTTTTTCACTTCCAGAAGGGTGGAAATACCAGGCAGGGAAAGAAAGAAGGAAAAAAAAAAAAAGGAAAAAAAAAAATAAAAAAAAAAAAAAAAAGAAAAGCTCTTGGATTATTTCAGCTCCACAAATTGCTCCCCGAGGCGAGTGAATGCTGTAAAAAACACACACAAACATTCAGATTCGAGTTTAACCAAACACCGGGACATTTGGATTTATTCAAGTGTCAGCAGCCCCCAAGCTCAGTTATTTCAGGCTCCCTTACATCAGCAAATGTTTTTCTGTTCCACAGAAACTCAAAGTCAAACCTGGGGGCTCCAGTCCCTAAAAGAATCGAAGGGAAACGTTCCCTGCCTGCCCCATCAACCAGCTCGTTAAACTCCAGCCCTCCTGCTGCTCTCCAGTGATTTATGGGGAATCAAAGCTAAAGCCCCACTCATTTGCAGATGTGATGTTTGGGTTCCAAGGGGTTGTTTCAAAGAAAAGTGATGGATGAAAACCTGGAGACAAGGTTCAGCCCAGTCCCCAGCAGCAGCCCTGATCTCTTCTCCACCACCTCCATCCTCTGCAGGTCCCTCAACCTATTCAGCACTGTATTTTGAAGGGAAGGAGGCTCTTATCTCACCTGTGCTTCAAATTTGAAGGCTGCTTGGGCTCATATTTTTCACTAAATGTCCTAAAACATCATTCCCCCCCTCGGCACACACGTGTGCGCATTCCTTATGGTCTGCTTCCCATCAGGGCCCCACGGGCCTGAAAAGATGATAAAATTTCTGTAAAGGAGGTGTTTGAGTTATTTTCTAACAGTTCATGACCCTGCTGAAACCCCAGCGAGGAACTCAGTAGGATGCCTCGCATAACTCTGAGAAAGGATGTTTTGGAGTTAATTGCTTCCAAAACATCCAAGTGATGAGAAATCCAGTGCTACCAGAAGCTCATTTCCTTTGCTGTTTAAATACAACACCCTGCTCTGGGCTGGGCTGTCCTGGCCCAGGATCTGGGCACTGCTGCTCACACTGCTCCTTCTGTGCCATGAAGCTCTTGGTAGGACATGTCTCCTCTCTGCAGGCGTAAGGATGTCATCAGCCAGCTATTACCAATTCTTGGCCAAATTAAGGAGCACATACTCCTTGATTGGCTCTCAGAAATGTGTGATTTCCCATTCATTAGCCTTTTTCTGGCTCTTCCTTGAACCTTCCCCCCCTCCAATGTTTCCATGTCTTTTTTGAAGCACAGAGGCATCACAACCTTGCAGTGTAAAACTGTCTGCAGGCATTGCTTGATGACCTCCATCTCTGCAGAGTTCTCCTGAGTCATCAGTTACCCATTCTCCAGCCTTCTAAGGGCTAGATGGGGATCCCTCACCCAACTGTGTTAAATGTGATGAATGGGCTGACATTTGACCATATAAAAATACCATGTTTACTTGACCCAGGGCTGCCAAGCAAGCCTGAGGCTCCACATCATTAGCTGGGGCTCTGCAAGAGTCGCTTTTCTTCCCCTTTCTTTGTATCACTTTGAAAAATTTTCAATGAGGATTTAATGGATTCTTCTCCTTTTCTTCCCCAAATCCTTGCTGGAGACATTACATGGGACAGGGTCAGGACCAGCCATTTAGGGTCTCAAAAAAATGCTGTTTGATATCAGTTCTTTTAGGACTCCGTTTGAAAAGCTAATTAAAAAACCTCGGTCATTTAATGTGCACCATGTTGATTTTGGATGGCTCCTCTTTATCCATTGCAACAGCCTGTGATGCAAAGCCAAGCACTTTTTAGAAGTTCGACCAGGTTAGGAATAAGTGCAAGGCCAATGACAGCTGGCCTCCAGGAGACAGATGGGCTCTGAAGGCAGGAGGGATTACTGCAACCAGGAGTCCAACCTCCTGGGTGACACAGGCTATAAAATGTCATCCATTAGAATCCTTTGAAAATCCCAATGATAAATCTTTCTGGTCCAATCCTATCCCTCCACAGCTCCCCTGGAAGAAGTAAGGTTGCTCAGGGTGCTCAATAGGATGCTGGTGGGGCCAGCCTGGCTCTGGGCATATTCAGGTCTCTCCTACTGGTGCAGCAAACTCCCCAAAAGCATTCATAGTTTCCACACTGCTATTTTTAGGGCTTTGCTTTCCAGCACCCACAGACTTGGAGACACAGCCTGCTGCCTCGCTGCAGCTTACATGTTTTCTAATGGCCCCAACCCAGAGATTTACACTAAGCCAACTCACTTTGAAACCCTTCCATAAAAATGCCTGCTGCAAACAGATTTGTTTCATTATCGTTGGGCTCGAAAGTGCCTGAAGTAACAAACAACTTCATACTCCTTCGAATTTATCCTGGCACTGGGTTTGCACTTTATTTAGATGCTACGTACCTGGGTGCGTGCCCTGTGGGAGACAGGCAGGAGAGGGACGGATGGAGCTCTGTGCAATGTATCAGTGCTTATGGTGCAATAAATATTGGATGGAGGATCTATGATAACATCTATTACAGCTTTATGAAATATTGATAGCGTCTGAATACATATTGCCTCCTGAACAGCTCGTTCCGGAGATGTTTAATGAAAGACATCTGTCGTTTTATCCTTGAATCTACATGGAGGCAAAATTTAGTCTCCATCCCCACCGTAATCACTGTGAGGGTTTCCAGATCTGCGAGGCAGTGGCACGAAATGCTCAGGCTCACCTATCTGGATGGGTCTGCTTTACGCACACGCAGTCTTCCATTTTGGGAAGAAGTTTATGTGGTGCCTTTTTAGAAACAACCTCTTCACAGACAGATGGCTTTAACAGGGCTGATAAAAGGCTGCCATGGCCAAACAGTGAGAGCAAATGGGGCTCCCAGGAAAACCAGCTCATCCTTCAGGCATTCATCCCTGCACACAGCACACTCCCTGTGTGAACCAAACACGCTGATCCCTGGACACAATTCACCCCAGATGCCCAACGTAATCCCAAATTAAAGACACATGGTGTCACTTCTCACCTCACAAGGTCTCCCCAGGCACGCACATGTATGCATACGCACCAGCTCTCCACACCATTCATTATTTCAGTCTTTATGCTACAGAATTAACTTTCCTTCTAACACCTCTGCCTGCACAAAGCCCACCCTGCTCAGGTCCTCCCAGCATAGGAAACTGAAGCACACGATCTCCAGACAGAGAGAGCTATAGCCTCCTTCACATGCAAACCCAGATTTACCATCATCCGCTGCCATCTGGAGCAGCAGCTCTGGGCTCACGTGCTCTGCTTTGTCCCCATCTGGCCTCACCAAGGGCAGTCTTCACCTCCAGGACCCACTTGCTTGCTTTGTGGATGGGAACACTTTTCAGTCTTTCTTACCTGCAGCCTCAGGCTATGGGACAGCCCCACCAGGCTTGAGCCAATCTCTTAGAATCATGAAACCATTTGGGTTCAAGATCACTGAGTCCAACCACCAACTTGCCCAAGGCCATGGCCAAGCCCTTGGGGTAAAGTGGTACAGCAAAAGCTTTCTGGATACCAGGCATCATGCGGCTTTGTTCTCACATTGATAACTCTAATTATTCACAGCTGTGCACTGAAGAGGACAGAGAAGATGGGGGCATCAACACGCAGCCTCTCCTCTCCCCTGGGCAGAGCCTGCAAAGCTGATTTGAGCCCACGTAAACCCCAGGCTGTGACTACAGGCAGCCTCCACAGACCTGCCTCTCACCCTGGCTCTGCTCCCACGCACTCACCTCGCATAAATCCATTCACCTGAGGTCTGAACTAGAAAGGATGAACTTTTCCAGCCCGAGGGCTGACAAGCTGAGCCTCCTCAATCGCCTCAGCAAGAATGAGAATCTCAGCATCACCTTATTTCCCGCTTTCACTGTGCACATAAAATCCTTCTGCTGAACCATGGGGCATTCAAGACAACATAAGAAAGAGAAAGCAGAAATGACTGTGAGACCTCAGACACATGTTTTCTGCAGATCAATATCCGCTTACTAGCAATGCTTCCCCAGGAACACCTTCCCCTCCTATGAATGATGTCTAATCCACCCAGCCCAGCCACAGAGGAGTAATCCAACACTACCACCCCCATTTGTTACCACTTAGGAGAGCCTACTGTACTCACAACAACAACACGTGGCCTTCCTCTGCCCTGAGTTAATGATGGGTGCGATTGTATTTCCTCTCTCAGCAGAAGGAAAACCAGCACTCGAGCCAGCCCTGTGCTCCATGCATCTCCTTCACTGGGCCTGGGGAAAAGCACAGAGCTCACTCCATGCTAGAACAAAGTGCAGCCTGGAGAAGGTCTTAAAAAAAGGCATTCAGGTATAAACTTATTGCAGGTGGTAGGTGATAATCTGCTTTTTTGTTGTTTTTTTTTTCTGGTCTCATTTCTTAGACTAAAATGTGTCTTTAGCGAGAGCTCAGCTTAGCTTTATAAGCTTAGCTTCTTAAGAAATTGCCTTGATTTTATCACTGTTATTTTATGAAAATGAGAGTCAGATTTTGCCTATTCCAGTAAATTATACCACTTTCTAGCCAAGGTTTGAGAACAATTTAGCAAATACCTTGAAAGCCCTTGTGCGGACAGTTCTCGCTGTGATGACTTAGCAGGGGTATTAAACACCATCTTCAGCTAAATCAGTGTGGATTCAAGTAGCACAGGAAAGAGACAAACTCGCTCCCCACTGTTTATCCTCTCCCTCAGTGACTTCTGCAGCCCCAAGTTGGAGTAATGCTCTCCGGGCTCTCAGCTCATCCATCTCCAGCAGGAGTGAAGGCACAGAGATGTTCAACCTGCCACATGCTGCTGGTTGGAGCTGCCCCTTCTCCATCCCCAGCAGATCGGTCCCCAGGCTCAGCCCTTCCCTTCCCTACAGCAGCAAACAAAACAACCCTTTGTCCTTTCCCATCCACCTTCCTTTCCATCCCAGCAACATATTTCTTCCTACCTCCCTTCGTCAACTCTATCTCAATGGCATTTCCCTTCCTGCTGCCAAATGGATGCTTAGGAGCGCGGAGACAGTAAAACATTGCACTAATGTCCCTTGCTGATGCATAGACTCCTCCCATTATTGGTACAGCAGCATCAGGTTATACACCGTTAATAGCCTTCCCTCTTGTTTATAGCCTTGCTGGCACCATTCCTGGATGTAGCACTGCTGCTTTCTCCCCCAGCTGTTGGGCTCACGTGGCACGCGTGCGATGCGCAGCTCAGCACATGGCAGGGGGCACCTCCAGCAACCAGTATGGCACAAACACACTGCAGCAAAGCCAGCAAACCTCATCTCAGACTGGGCAGGGGAGGAGATTATTTACTTTTTTTTTTTTTTTTTTGCAAAGCGAGTGAATAATTCATAGGCAAACCATTGACATGAGAAATTCCTCCATTTCTTTCCTTTAACGAGTGGCTGCGAACAACTTTCCAATTCTGTTCCTCTGCGTTTTCATTATCCAGAATTATTCACTAAACAATTGCTTGGAATCATTCTAGGAGGCATTGCCTCTGCTGGGGGCAGTGGCGCCTGCCATGGCAATGAGCTTTCCAGTGCCATGGTCTGCCCAGCTGGGGCAGAGCACCGACCTGCACAGCCCAGTTTTCTCTGCCATTAGATGAGCAGAGTTCTGCAAGCAAGGTTTCCACCACAAATACTCATGTTTACAAATCAGCAGGAGCTGAAACTGCTGAGATGCAGCGCTGGATGGCATCGGTGCTTCCAGCAGCATTTCTGCCAACGTTCTCCATCTCCGGTCCCGCAGGACAAGTGGCACAAAGTCTCTCCGTTTCCATTTCAGCTGCTGCAAACGAGCTCTGCCCTTCACAGCTCTCCTGGCAGTGCACACAGACTCAGAGCCCACTGCTGGGCTCCCGGCACCGTGCTGCCTTTGATATTCATAGGAGGCAAAAGGAAACAACCGATGGTTTGCTTTTTATTTTCATGGGAAATTTTGGAGGTGGTTTCTGCTCCATTCTGCGCTTCATTTACTCATTTACAGACTGACCCAAACCCCCTTATGAACAACTGAATGTCTTCAGCACACACAGCTCTGACTCAAAGTCCTTGATATTTATCTGCCTGTGGTTTCCAATACCTTCAACCTGGCTGACCCAACATACTGAATTCGGAGGAAGCTCGCCAGCTGATGACTCCTACCACCCCACAGGAATCATCTGGGGTGTATTTTCTGGATATTTTCTTGTAGATGAGACACCTGACACCATGAGGTCATCAGCAATTTCCAGCTCTCTCCAAATCACCCGGACGGTTCCAGCTCCAAAGCCAACAACATCATCCGTGGTGCTGGAAAACTTTCTGCGCTGATTGTCGGTAATTTGCCACTTGTAACTCAGAAGGAGAGAATTGCTTCCTCCCCTTCGCCTTCTCAGGGAAATCAGCCTGTGCTCTGCAGGCCAACTAGTCTGTAAAACCCACGAATCGAGGGGTCTGCCTCTCTATTTATTGAGAAACTTTAGTCCAGTGGCAAAATGACAGTGCTGTAGTAGTTCCATCCTATGTGGGCAAGATATTAACTTCTTTGGTCATTTCTCTGATTCAGCATCTGCTTTCCCCGCATCACATCTCTGTGTTTGGATTTAGATTAATTCCTGTCACCATCCCAGACGTTTACAGAGCTGACAAACTAATTTGCCATAAGTGACAACGCTTCATAAACATGACCTGATTTCTGCAAAAATCAGCGTTGCCAAGCCCTCCATTTAAACGTGCACAGACACAAGTTTCACACTGAGGAAAAACAATTGCATGCAGATAAGCAGAAATAAAGAGCTCCTGTGCAGAGAAACCTACAGATGTTTCCCTCCTTACATCACTCTGTAGGTGTGCTCCCACCCTGCTCCCACCCACCCACCTTGCAGCACTGCTGGTAGCCTGCAGCATCACCCCTTACATCCAAGGTTCCCCATCTGCTTCCGCACAAAAAACAAGCAGATACAGTGTGTTCAGAGCCCAGACCTGCTCAGCAAAGGATCAGGACACATCCCTGGGTTCACGGTTACAAACTTGCTCTCCTTAAGAGATACATCCCTGATCTGCAGGATAACACATCTCTGGGACAATGTAGCTTGCATAGAATCACGGAGGCTGGAAAAGATCTCTCAGGTCACCAGGTCCAACCCCAACCCATCCCCCCATGCCCACTAACCACGGCCCTCAGTGCCACCCCTCCATGGTTACTGATCACCTCCATGGATGGTGACCTCGCCACTCCCAGGGCAGCCTGTGCCAATGCATCACAACTCTCTTGGAGAAGAATTTTTTCCTATTGCAGAACTTCAGGGTATTACTGCACTTCACTGCGTCCTGGAAAATCCCAAATCCAGTAATGTCTTCCAGCCATGCCATCTGCCATCAGTAAATGGCAGTCCCAACCAGCAGAGCCTGCTGCTCACATTAACATAGAGCGTAATCTGGGAGCCAGTTTCTGCTTGGACAAGTGAAGGTGGTTGATGCAAAGGTGATTTTTCCATGCATTTGGATCTTTAACCATGAGAATAATGGCTCTGCCCTGATCCATCCATTTCCCCATTTAGGGCTGAGCTGAGGGCTGAGCACCCAATAAGCATGAGGAGCTGCCACTGTGCTCCAGCCTCATTCTACTGCTTCTCCTTCCAACAGCTCATGGCACAATAGCACAAACAACTGTTTTACAGCCAGAAAACCTTAGGATCAGAGAGATGAAGTCCAGATTTCATTATAACTAACCCCTACTGGTACAAAGAATGGGTAAAGCCCTTTTGAAACGGCAGGACTCACGCTGTGCCTCTGCACAGAGATGGCAGCCACCACCAGCACTGTGCTGCAGGAGAGCTGGAGCTGCCAGAACCCTGTGCCCTGAAGCACCCACCAGCTCTCACTGCACACAGGGAGCAGTGAGGGCAGAAAGGGCTTTGATGGAAGGGAAGTAGGATAGCAGGTGGGGCAGCTGGACACCCCTCAATCTTTCCAAAGACACCAAAGGGGCCCTTGGTCAAGTCCATACCAGTTTCTCCAGCTTCTCAGGGGAGAGCTGTGCTGTGTTGCTAGGTTTCAACTTGGGTTTAATCTCCCCTTTTTGTCAAAAATTCAGATTTGACACTGACTTCAAAGTGATGGGTGCTGCAGAGAAGCAGAGTGTACCAGGATGGAGTCAGTGACCCACCATACACAAAAGACTAAGGTATTGATCCTAATTATTACTGAATCCAGATTAAAACAAAATCCCTGCCCATTTGCTGAATGCAGTTCATACTATTACAAAAGGCCACACTATGCCCCATTTCACATTGGATTTTCCCATCCCAAGCCCAGTGCTGGGCACTCCCATGGCTCAGGGCAGAAGGGCTCACTCTGTCCAGGCCTCTCCTCATTCCCATGCTGATGTGTTGGTACCTAGATAACACAACACAGCATCTTCAGATTCAGGGTAATGTGCTGTTTAAAGAGGCCAAACATCAAGGGGGATCAGGAAGGACCACGACCTTCAAAACCCCAACTTTCCCCCCAGTCCATCCTCTGAAACCAGGACTGCAAATTGAGCTTTGCCTCTTCCTCCC
Source organism: Centrocercus urophasianus (assembly GCF_019232065.1). NCBI lineage: Eukaryota > Metazoa > Chordata > Aves > Galliformes > Phasianidae > Centrocercus > Centrocercus urophasianus. The sequence goes on from NW_024885011.1 coordinate 2,956,399, forward strand.
CCTCCACTCACATCCTCACTCCTCGAATTAAGAGGAAAGAGAATGAACGCTGCATGCTGCATCCTGAAGCTGAGGCACTGCAGCACCATCCCCAGTGGATGCAGTCCTCTGGGGACAACAAGAAGTCCCAGAGGAGCATCAGCAGCATGGCACAGCATCCGCAGCACAGCAGAGTACCACTCTCGCTCACCAGCCATCTTTCCCATGTTCCATGCCAGTTGGCACTGCTGATTCTGTGGTGCTCTGGAGTACCCTTATCTCTCCAGGAGAGGCTTTCACTGCAGCCCTTGAGCACTAGGAAATAGAGATACTCAACTGCTCTGTACATCAATCAGAGGGGGAGGCTGGGAAGGGGAACATCGTGTCCCTGCCTGTCGCTCCGCAGAAGCTCTGCCCTTCACTGCTGACAGCAGATTAATTCCCAGCCAAAGCACAACACCCTTCTGGTGGAGAGGGGCAGCCTTCAAAAAGCAAAGCCGCCACCTGTGAGTGCCCTGAAGTGGGGGGAGCAGAACAGGCAGCACAGGAGTCCCCAGGACAAAGAGTGCTTGGACAACACTGTCCATTGGTACCCGATGGTGCTGCAAACAGCAGACTTAGCCAGGAAGCCAGTAGTGCCATCCCCACAGTGCAGCAGGTCTGGAAATTTTAGGCATCTGGAGGTGGTCACAGTGCAGTGACAACATGGTTGTATTAGGGACCACCCCCTTCCCACCCATCTCTGTGGCTGGAGGCTGCAAATGGGGTCTCACCAGCTCCTGCACCCACAGGGAAGCTTTTCCTCAGGCTGCTCAGATGAGAGCCCAGGGAAAGGGAGAAATGTCTGCCTGTGCCCTGGGCAAGCTGGGCTGCAATGTGCCTCCTTCCTTGCACAGCCCAAAGCACCAGCTGCCCTCCCAGGGGCTGCTCTCCTGCTGGTGTGCTGTGAGTCACGTCTCTGATGTCACCTCTCCACGTCACTGGAGCTTAGAAATGGATTTAATGAGCCTGTGTTTTCTTCAGCTAAGAAAAACCTCAAAGAAGCTTATGCTCAAGCACCCTGAGGAGCCAGCGGGGTTCTCTGCAGCTGCCACAGTCCCCACAGGAGGACAGAGAGCTGCACAGAGCTCCATGAAAAGCAGAGCACCAAACATCCAGGGGACAACACATCACAGGGACGGGAGGATGTTTGTCCACGCTGCACCCTTCCACGTACCACCCTCCTCATGGGACATGGCAGCTGATGTCCTGCAGTGCCTCACAGCGCCCAGGGAAAGAAGACAACACAGTGGTGGCATCGTGCCCACACTCAGAGGACCCAGCAGCATCTCTGAGGGCTTCCACACAAGAAGCTGAGGTGGTGGCCATTGCTGCTCATGTTCTCCCATTCCCAGACACACGTGCATAGATCCACAAACATCTATCTTAGGCCGCCCAGCAGCTTTTGTAACACAAGTCACATCGAGGATGTGAGTCCTGATTCACAGCAGCATAGATTGAAATGTGAGCCTGTGGTGTTTTCAGAAGAACAAATCCTTGTAAAGCAGAAGGGAACAAAATTCATTATCAGAATCAAGGGAAACGAGGAACATTTGTTCTCTTTTATGAAGGTCACTAAAAAAGGAAGCCCTACATGGGGTCCCTGAAAAGCCAGTAGTGTATGTAGTCAGCAGACAGAGGGCATCTTCTATTAATGAAGGCGCCTCACCAAAAACACAGGCATCATATAAATTATCAGATAATGAAATTCCAGTTAATTTGCTGCCTGGTCAGCCACAGCCCTCCTGCCATGCTCCTGAGCCCAGCCAATAACATTAAGAAAGAATTACCTTGCTACCAGGGCAGCTGGTGGAAAACCACATCCTGATCACTCTATTCAGAAAACAGTACCTTCTCCAGGACAAGGGGGTGGATGCTGCAGCCCCATGGCCCCCTGCATTGGATTGACTATGCAGGGACATGTTCCCAGATGATTCTTGCAGCCCTTACCTGTCAGCAGCTTTGCTACCAGGACCCCTTGATGGGATCCTTTTGCCCATGGGCATCTCACCTCACCCTCAGCTCCCTACTCTCTCCTGGGTTTGTCTCTCCTTAACAGGGCCCAGAAGAGCAGCCAGAGAACAAAGAGATGGCATCCACCCCCTTTGCTCAAGTGAGCCCTTGATCCCATAGGTAGAAAGAGACTTAAGAAGGGGAAGTTTGGGGGAACCTTCCCCTTCCAAATAGGCTGCAGTGGTTGAAAGACAAGGCTCAGGAAGAGGTCTTACATCTGCAACATGGAGTGGGTTTCAAGTACAAACTGCATTATAACTCCTTCCATTCCCTTTTTCCATCTGCTGCTCCAAACTATCAGAGCCTCAGAGCACCAAGTATTCAGCATGCGCCATGTAATTTTAAAGCCATTATGTAAGCTGCTCTCCCCTCCCCACCTCTCAATGTCTCCAATTGGTGTGTCAGAATGTAATTAGCTTTTGATGGGATGTTAAGATTTCTTGAGCTCCCGTGGAGAGGCAGCATGGGGAGAGGCGAGGCAGCGGATTGTGATTGTCACTCCCCACGTAAGTGCTCGAAGACCCTGGAAGACTCATTTACAAAAATGTAAAATAAATAAATAAATAAGCCTAAAAGCAGCAGACCCAGTAGGCTTCAGTTTAATTGAACTGAATTTGTGGGTTATTTATTTATTTTTACCTCCACTTGGTGAGAAATGAGAATTAACTCTCTCGTAGCCAACGAAGGAGTGCCACGCTGTGGCAACGGTCAGGGCTCTCCCGCACATCCAGTTGGAGAGGCTGGAAGCACTGAGCTGTTGGTTCCTGCCTTTCCAAGCAGTGCCTTGTTGTCAGCTTTGCTGCTACCACCAAATGCACGAGCATTCCTCCACCAGATTCATTACCGAGTCCTCCAGCAGCTCACCACAAACACACCAGCTCTCCTGCCAGGGCACCTGAGAAGCAGAAAGGTCAGAGCATGGCCAAGTGTGCTCCCAGAGCCCAAAGGTAACACTTGGAATCCAGACCCTTGGGTGTCTTGGGGCTTATAGACCCAACTTCAGATGCTTGCAATCAGTAATCACTTGTAATCACGGTGCTTTTACAAAAACAAGCTCCTTTTGGTGTCTTGTTGCCAGCCTCCCAGTGCCCCCCATGCCACAGTCCAGTGCTCCAATGGTCCTCGCAGGAAATACCACATTTTTCAGAACTTACTTCACACCCTTTCCCCAATAGCTGACCCACCTGGAAATACAGAATGAGGCAGGCAAATCCCCCAGAACAAGTTTTCCACCATCTGGCTGGGCCTGAACTTTCACAAGAGCATCTGCCCCAGCCAACAAGCAGTTACGTGCCTACAGATGGTGCTCATATCACCGAGCAGAATGTTTGTCTACACATTGACCCTGGCCCAAAGCCCACTGGAGTCATCAGATGCTTTTCATTAACTTCAGCAGGCTGTGGATGGCAGTTTGGTCAGTGTCCACTGGTGCAGACAGAGGCACTCAGATGAATCCTGCAGGATGCTCAAACGTGTGTGCCTCCAGGTCAGCCCATAGCAGCTTTCCCAAACACAAGCCCGCCACAAACTCCTTCCCAATGCACGTGGCAGGATATAAATACACCTCTGTCTCTGAATTAGGTGATGATGTGAAACACAGGCACATCCGAAACAATAATGAGCCATTCCCATCAAATGCCAATTCAACTGGATAATGGGTCATATTGATTGCTTCAAGGACCAGACCAATTTCACTTGTCCTTTTAATGATTATTATGACATTATCTATATTATTTCTGCTCAGAAAGATTAATTCTCCCTTCCCCACCCCAGTCACTCTGGAAGCGAGGCCATTCAAGTCTCCATTCTGAACATAAGCTGAGGAGACCTTTGCAAGGACTGGACTTAATTCACTTCTGAAGTGTTATCAGGCAGTTGGAGCTTTTTTCTCTAATACTGCCACTGGCATTAATGGAAAGAAAACAATAAATGTATCTGGTCACTAAGCAGTCAGCCTCCCCTTTCGTAGCTCTACTGCCATTTCTGTTTCCAGCCCAGACAGTAATGCATTCCATTTTAATTTTAGCAAATGCTTTCTTTACAATCAGAGACATTATTCATTTGTACTTGTTTGCATCTCCCTTAAAATTCAATATTTCATCTGGGGATGCAGGGTTATTGTCTACTTCTCAAAATAAAGCACATGTGGCACAAGGATATTTCAAATGATTTCCTCGAGTCTCTGCTTCCCAAGAGCAGTGATTGCCTTGCTGGCAGCTGGCCGAGAGGAGCCAGCCCCCATACCCTGCCACGGTGCAGCCATCTGCTGGGGCTCTATGGGGCTACTCTACAGACCCCTCAGTTTTGGGGCCCAAGGCTGCATCAGATCCCCAAAAAGCACCCACCGTTTTGCAGCTACCCGGAGAAAAGGCGATGCTGGATCCTCTCTGCTGTGCCTTTCCACGTGTGTGCTCTGAGCTCCGTGCAGCAGCACCTGTGCCAGCCCCTCTCACAGTATCTGTTCCTCTCAAGGCTGCCTTTGGGACCCAGGTATCTTTGAGGGTAATTGCCAGATGCTCCTACCTGAGCATCCCTCTGATCTCTGGCACTAAATCAGAACTGACAAGAGAAGTGGGTTGGATATATACATAGCAATTTTCTAATTTTCTGAGCAAATTTGGTTAAAGCTGCTGAACGAGAAAGCTTGAAACTTCAATAATAGAGCATCAGCCAGGCACGGGAATGACAAGAGCTCTGAACTCAAACAGGGGCCACTGGAAAGGCTGGAGGCAGTGTTTGTCCTCCCTTTGCTGCAAAGAAAGGCCTCCCAAACAGGATGGTGCAATGCAACAGAATTCCCACCAGACCTAAGGCTCCTGAAGCAGTCTGAGCTCACCCTCTGAGTGCCTTGAGTCAACAGAAGACAGGGGAAGGTTCTGTGTGCTGGAGACGGGGCCTCTCTGTGCATACACACGGTAATAATTACAGCCAAACGAGGAGCCCTTCTGGCAAACTGTGCTTGCAGAGGAGGATGGGAGGAGCCCTGAGCCAGCACCGAAGTTATTCTGAGAGGAATCAGAGCAAGAGCTTCGCTGTGATCTCCCGTAACAACAGAGCAGAACAAAAGGTTTTGTCTCTGCACAGAAGGGAGATGTCCCAGTTTGTGCAGACCTGGGACACGCTGCTCTGCCTCGGTCAGCAGGAGCCATTGGTGGAACAGGCTGAGGGATGGACGGGGGGTTCTTGGGGAATCAGCTGCCTTAGTGCATGGAGCAGGGGAGCTGCTGAAGAACAGGGCTCTGTCATAGCAGCAGCACCTGCCCAGAAGCAATCTGACCCTGCTTATCCACAGATTTATGGTGATATGCAATGCTTGGCTGTTTGCTCAAGCAGCCATCAGAGCCCCCAGCCCACACAGCACGTGTCTGCAGGCCAGGTTCACCCATGCTACGTGTCCACGGCTGCAGCACTGTCAGTTCCATTGGATCCCACTGTCAGCTTGGGAAAGATCTGGCAAAGCTCCCACTGTGCTCCCATGTCTTTATGGCTGTGAGTTTGCTTAACTCATTTCTGGTACCTTTCCAGGACAAATCATCATCTTAGTCATGGGTTTAGGGATCATTTAAAACGTTAGGATTTGTCACCTCCTTTCTTCCTCTCCTTGCTTTCTCCCAAGCCTGGTTCTCACACCCACAAATAGATTATTTCGGTTTCTGGCACCAGAAATTTCACTTTTATCACTTATCTTCAGACACAACAGAAGACGTAATGCAGTCGTTTAGCATTCAAAGATCTGGTAGCCAAAAAACTCATCACAAGCATCCTGGGAATGCAGTGCCTGGTGGGAGTCCCTCTGGAGCACATGTTGCAGAGCATCTCTTCCTGATCAATAAGAAAAGCCCTGCAATAGCAATCCATAAAACTAAACTGCACTAAGAAAGCCCCTAGACTCATCTTCCCATATCTAATTAATTAAATGCTACTAACTAGCCCTATGGTCCAGACCTTTTAGTTTCCATTACGAGCTTTTTTAATGGAGTTAGAAGGAAAATCGGCTCTCCCTTGGTGGGGATGGCATTAAATACTGGTCCCAAGGAAAGCAAGAGACTCAGTATCAAGAAAGCAAAAGGAATTGGAAAAAGAGGAAAGACCAAAAGAGCAGGTGAAGCCTGTATGGAGGAGAACATTTTCTGTGCCCTCACTGCCAGATAAACTTGATTTGAATTCCTGATTTGTTCAGAGCCTGACAAGAAGAGGCTAAGAGATGAGCTGCCTCTTAATCAAATCAGCTGGCTCTCCTCCAAGCCTGATGACACCAGGACATGAGAACTGTAGAGATAACAGAGGGCTCCTCAGGGTGTGGAGATGACGGCAGTATTTCCTTGCTGTCTTCAGAGCACACCGAGTGGCCACCATTTGTTCAGAGAGGTTGGTGCCTCCTGGCTTTCATCGCTGCATTCTGCTCTCACCTCCATCATCTCCTGCACACTGAGGTCCTTCAGTCTTGGCCTGGTCGTGAGGAGCAGGAGCTTGATTGCACTTTAAAATGTCCATTCCTCATTGCTTTCAAGTGCTCACAAGCTGCCCCCTAAGAATATTGATGGATTTTTCCAATCCTAAGCCTAGGCATCTCTGGAAAGTTACCCAAGCTCCATTTCACCACCTTTTTTCAGCTCAAAGCACTCTCCCCTACCCAAATTGGCCTTGCATCAGCTTTCTTGTTAATGCAGCTTTCACTGCCACTTCTCCAAAGAACACACTTACCTGCTCTATTAATCTCCGAGTGTTGCATTCACCTTCTGCAGGCAGCTGGTTAAAAATGGATCTGGTGGTGCTTCTATCGATTTCAGGTGCTATTAACACTCCTTGCTTTTCCTGGAAGTGGGTTTCACACTGCTGCTACTGAATCCCAGCATCCGCTGGGTCGGCACAGGGCTCTCCTTGTGCTGTGTGTGTGCTGCAGAAGCAGTTTTTTGCTCCAAGGAATGCAGTGGGGCAGAGAATGGGCTGGTGTGAGCATCACCATAGGCATCTGAGAAGCAGTTCTTACACTGCTGTCCCCAGAGCATCCCAGCATGGCAGTCACAGAAGCCTGAAGTCCTTTTATGTAAAGCAATAGGAGATGTGTTTGGAGGAGAGAGGGAGAGCAATTGGAAACTTGGAGATAGAAGCAGAGCTTCTCCCAGGTGCCACAGCCTGGGCAGAGGACCCTTAGGTGCTCATAGGTGCACAATGAACCCCACAGCCCCACACCCATCCCTGGGGTCAGAGCTGGGATCCAACCCGGCAGCTCTGCATGGATCTGGGTGCCCAGATGAAGGAGCTGTTCTTGCATGGCTTGAGAACGAGAGGCTGAGAGTGACTATACATTACAGCAGCAATAAACATCAGCCACTGAAAACAGCCTTCCATTTCTAACTGTTGATTTGCCACAAACATAAAGGCTGAATCCTACCAAGCCTAGTTAACTTGCAGGAAAGCTGACAGACCTCATCACTTTGGTTCTCTTTAAACACTGCAGCACCTGAGCATCCAGATCAGATCTCATTGCAGAGAAGCCCCTTGGTAGAAGTGGCTTACCCACAGGGTCAGGGCCAACAGCCCTACATCAGAGCAGCTCCAGGGCCAAAACTCCCTGTCTTCCATCAGGTGCACACCTATTTGCAGCACTTTTCCCCAGTATGTTTTTTCCTAGTGTTTATGTCCAACCTAGATGTAAGTGGCTGGAGTAATGCAGCTCCTACTGTTTCCCCTAGAAGATTATTCCATAATCTAGCAGACGTGGCCATTAACAGCTGGATAGGAAAGACAAACCCACAGCATTTCACATGACATCTCAATCTGTTGAGAACTCCAGGGGGAAAAGTTCAGCTGTACTCTTCCCCTAATCAGGGTGTTATTGGGGAACAATTAAGAACAAGTCAAGAGCAATTAGAGGTAATTAAGAGCTCTCAACAGGGAGGAGGTACTCAGGGGATGCTCGCAGAGCTGTCTGCCTGCGGGAAGGATATGGCTGAGTGCAGGATGGGGGCAATGCAGCCCAGGCTCTGCAGTGGGGCACCCACCAGCCCTGCAGGAACCTCCAGGCCCACTCTCTGTGATTATCATTGCTTTGTCTGCAAACAGATGCTTGCCATTGGACCAGCCTGAGCTGCTGCCATGAAGATGACTCCAGTGCAGTTAGAAAAAGGCAGCAAAACCAACACAACTACAACAAGTTCTTATTTGCAGAGCTGTTTCCAGGGACCCGTCTGCTCTGGGATCTGTGGGCACAGCCGAGGCTGTGATGGCTGCTGGAAGCTGCCTGCATGCAGTGCAGGGGGAAGCACTTCTCCTTGTGAGATGCACTCAGCAATCCCAGCTTCCCAAGAAGATAATTAAGTTCCACTCAACAGTGAGACTGCTACAATTTAAAGCACGTACGTGCACACACATAGAATGAATAAAGGTGTTTTCTTTCTTTTCCCTAATAAAAATAATTGGCTTTTAGTCACTGAAGGTGTTTCTCCCCTGTGAGCTCAGCCCACAATGCTGGGGCTGTCCTTCCTGTGGCAGAACCCCTTTGCAGAACCCAAGGGATGCATGTAAACACGCAGACCTCATCGTGCCACCCAAACACAAGGCGTGTGTTGTTTAACCACAGCAGAGCAATCTGCCTTTAGGAGCATGACACAAAACCAGAATGATTGGAACGATGTCCTTATGCTACCTCCATTTCTGCAACATATTTCATCTGCCCGTGGGAACAAATCCCCCAGTGTGCCAGCCCTGCTGCCGCCTGCACCGTGACAACAGAAGCACAGCAGCAACAACGGCAGTGCCCCAGGGATGCAGGGCTGTGCAGCACAGACCCATCCTTGGGCCCATCTCCATGCAGCCATACAGCTCCCAGAGCCCCATATGGCGTGCTGATGGCACCCACGGGGTGTGAGGGCTGATGGCACCCATTGGGTGCGAGGCCTGCTGGGTCCAAATCTGTCCCAAACCCCTTTGCCCTGCAGAGCCACTCTGCTCTTTGCAGCTGGGCATCTCAAAGAGGATGGGATCCAAACCCTGAACGTCGCATCTCCAAGCTATGGGCAAGGTTACTGTCTTGAACACTGAGGTTTTCACCTGCAGATCTCAAAGCATTCTGTAAAACACTTAACAGCTGTCCAACTGCAGCAGTAACATATCTCCAACACAGAGGCACCACAGGACCTACCCAGCAGCCAAAGCTGGGCTCTTCCTACTCAGCTGCAGGCCCAGCCCTGCAGTCCCACATGGAAACCAACCTAGGCATGTGAGCACCAAGACATCGCTAAGTTCCTAAGTGAGCCAGTAATTACATTTTTACTGTAGTTTAAAAGGCCTTTTGAGGCCTCACAGAGCAAACGTTTTCCCTTTTAATGACATCGTAAGAGATTAAGAGGGACCAGTCTCGCAGCAAACATTAAACAAAGGAGGTGGATTCCCTCGACAGCTCCAAACCCATCTCCACCACTCGGATGGGCACGGAGGCAATGGAAAAGCAGTGGCCACTGCTTTGTCCTCACCCTCAAACAGTTGCCAGGGAAGCAGAGCAGTGTCAAGAAAAGGGCTTTCGGTGTAGGGGTGGTGGTGGTGCTTCAGTTATTGCAGATGTTTTACTTGTTGCAAGATGTTGGCCAGGAGGAGCAAAAGGGAGAAACAGCAGGGGAAAGGAAATATTTATCAAGCTTCAAAAGAAGCAGATGGCTGCAATGGAAGGGAGAGTGCACATGGGGCAGGAGCAGGATTGGCCCTGAACCTGCAAAGGATTTCCACTCCATGGCAATGCTGAATCCCCAGGGTGTTCTATGCAAAGTGAGATGTTCCAGAGGCCTGGGGGTCACCTGCCAGACCATGCATCACCACTGCTTTGCTTCAGGGCATGCACCCAGCTGGGACCCATCTCTGTGTGCCCTGTCCCCACCCAGGATGTTGGTACAGCCCAGCACTGCAGCATCTCCAGCTGTCCCTGAGCCGCTGGGAGCAGCTTCTGTGCCTGGCAAGATGGAAAGCTGCCTAATTAGTGCCAGGAAAAGCAGCAGCAGCAGCAGGGGCCCAGGCAGCCCCTGCCAAGCAAACATGTTCAAATCAAACTGGAGCTTTCTCGCTCCAAAGTTTACAAGATGTTTCTTTCAAACCCTCATTAAACCCTTCTGTCAGCCCTGGCATTGCCCGGTCCCACACGGGGCTGAGAGATGCCACCGTGCTCAGGCACTGCTGCCTCCCAGATCAGGGGCTTCTCCTGGGAGTGCTAACCCATGATAAGACCAAGCTGGCCAGCTAACATGCTGTAATGCATGCAGAGAAGCAGTCCTCCTGCTGGAGCACTGCCCCATGGGCACTGCAGTGCCTTAAATCTGGACATTTCAGGCTCTGCATTGGGTCACTCCATCACTTGGGATGAATAGGCAGTAAAAACAGGGAGAAGGGCTGCAGCTCTGTTGGGGCTTTTCCTGCCTTCCTCCCACCACTCATCACCCCCCAATGCACAGAGCCCGTGCACAGCATGCAGCACACTGCACCTGCCCTCTTCCTCCCAGCAGTGCATGAGGATCCAAGGCAGCACAAGCCAGGGCGAAACTGAGCAGCTGGGGACACGTTGGTGGTGAAACACGGCCATGAGGGATCAGCATAGCTTGCAAAACCTGGAAATGCACCCCGAGCTCAGCCAAAGGGAGCTGGAGTTTCTAAGGGTATTTTTTGGGTGGAGAAAGGCCAAGGAAAAGCGATGGAAAATATCAAGTTTCAACACTCCTGCAGCGTTCTGTGCTTTGCCTTTTGATGTTACTTTTTATTTTTTTTTATTGAAAAATATTTTGTGGTCTGATTCAAAGCTTGCTCCTGCCTGAAAAGCCAATGTCAACACCGAGTGCTGCAAATGCCTCAAAGGGAAACATTTAGAACTACATAATGAAAAAGGTAAATAAAAAGAAGCTGCCTTCTCTTTTCCTTTTCCCTCCTGGTGATTTTCAGCATTTTTTTGCTCCTTCCCTCATGAAACAAAGTCACATTTTGGGTCTTAGATTTGAGCCCAGTGCAGCACCCAGGCCTGCTCTGCTCCAGGACAGCAACCCAGGATGAGACCTCAGCACATTTGCCTGTGAAACTTGTGCTGCTGCAGCAGTGTTCATCCCCATCCCCATCCCCAACCTGAAACTTTTCCTTGGCCAGCAGCGTTTTGCCCACCCCCTTGTACTGTCAATAGCATTGCACAGAACAAAGAAGCCCATAAAAGGCACAGCATTGGGCAAGGACAGGCTAGTTACCAACTGCAGCTTTGCATTTTGGCAACATATAGACTGGAGAAATCCAACCCAAGGTGATGCCAAGCAATGCATCTAGAGGACCGTGCACGTTTAAGACATTTGTGCCCCACTTCTGTGCATGCAGCTGCAGGGAAAGGGAGAACCCATGCATCCATGTGTGCACATGCACATCTCTGCACACTTTTGCTAACACCTGTGCATGTGCCTGTGCTTAAGGCTGGCTGGGATTGAGCCTGTTGATCTGTGTCTGTTTGTGTCTGCACTCTGTTGGTGCGGGCTGCCTTTCCCTCTGCATATGTCTCTGTGGCGATGTGCCTGATCACATAGGAAAACTCCTGTGGCTTTTTGGTGCCATTCCCAGACAGCTCTGACAGCAAAATGCACACATTGCACCGGGAAGTTATTAAACAGCAATGGAAGAGGAGGCAGGGTGCTGGGAAATGGTTGCTTTTCAACCTGCGTCTCATCGCCTTGGGGTTTAATGACGGTGTTTCCCACTTGGTTTTTCTGGCTTCTAAGCCAAGATGTACTGAAGTGACACTTTCCTCACTCAGGAACTCAGGAGCTGGGGTCGAACCCCTGTCAGTGCGTGAGTTGTGCCCAGCTCTCCATCACACCCATCTCCTCCAACCAGTCCCCCAGCCCAGCACCTGTACAAGTGGTTTTCCTGCTGGTTTTGAAGGGAAAGGAAAAAAAGGGAATCTTTCCTGGACCTGCACTAATAGCTCAGAAGAGTTGTCCCAGCAAGGGATGAGAGGCAGGCGGTGATCATGGAACACTGCAATGGTGCTCCAGGGCAGAAACTGGGATCTCTCCAGTAGATTAATGCCAGTTTAACGAGCAGAAGCCAACAGTCCCTCAGATCTCAACCATGCCAACACTGCCTGCCTTTCTGTAATGCTGGGGCATGCTAGGGCATGTGCCTGCATTCAAGACGAGGGATTTATTGTAAGAGCTGATGTTAGCACTGCAATACAGGCAGCAAACCTGCCCTCAACATGCAACCAAATTCCCTTTTCCTGGAAACTCTTTGTGTATGAGCACGCAGCCCACGGCCACGATTTCCTGCTCCCCCAGACCAAAGCCATAGGAGCCTCCAGCTCTCCCAGCCCCATTGCAGGCAGCAGATTCCTCCTTCCTGAAGGGCCTTGGCCCTTCCTGCCTAAACAAGATCTCAGGCGGTCGTGTGATTGCATCCCATAGTTTGCCTCTGTACCAAAGATCTCTGGGTTTCCCATCTGTAACTTATCAGAGCCCCTCTTTGGCTCATTCCTTTAACAAATCTTCCCCCATGCACCACACTGGGAGCAGCCCAGAGATAACAACAGCAGATATGGGCTGACCTACGGGATTCGTGGAGTGATCAAACTGTCAGATAACAGAATAAATCTTTCTCATGGGCTGAGGATTAAATCAGAGAGTGTTAGCTGCTGCAGCTCCTTATTTATTTCTGTTCTCTTAAATTGCATTTCCCTTCCCCCCACAAAGAGTGCTTGCTGCCTACAGCTGTAAATTACTGCAAACCTTTACAGTACGCTTAGACACTGACTCTCTTAACCTTGCAAACACCTCTTGTTTTCCATGACGGCCTCCAAAAGCTCTTGGGAAAGAGAAAGCAAAAAAAAAAAGAGGGATATGATATGATAGCAGGTGTGTATCATGATATCATGGCCTGGCCTGAAGATTACCATGGGCTGGGTGTGCAGCTCCTGGCTTTTGCAGTCAGCAGCCGTATGACCTTGGATGCAGCGCCTCACCCCTGCTTCAGCCCAGCCTTCCTCCATCCCCATGTCCTGCAGGCTCACAGGGCTGAGGATGCAAACAGGGCTGCGGGGAGCTGTGGTGCTGCTCTCAGACACGTGGCTGCCTCAAAAAGTAGCACTTCCCCATTGGCTTTGGTGGCATTGAGCAGCTCCTCTGAGATCTGGGTGGAAGAAAACCAGAACAGATACAGAGCACTGAGATTGTCCATAAAGCTCCATAACAGTGGATGGCAAAGTACCCAGAGATGGTTTGGCTGAATGAACAAAGGAACAAACCAATGAATGAATAAATGAAGAATGTGCTATTCAGGTGTAGCAGAAGTGCTGCGTCACAGCCTGAGCAGTGATGGAGCACCTGGTGGGAAGGCAGGGCCAACCCAGGTGTGAGCAACACAGCTGAGTGACCACAAGAGGTGGAGTCAGGATCCAGCCCTTCCCAGCCCTCATTTAAAGGCTGGCACTGGAAATAAGAGTATTTCACTGGAAATCCCTGCCTACCAGAGATCTTTTGAAGGTAAGAATTTTTTCTTCCTTTGTTTCTGCCTCCCCAGCTGCTCTGTTTGGGCTTGGCTTGATGAGTTACTTATCTCAGCCAGAAGAGTAGTCTGTCTTCATCACCTCTGAAAGAACTCCAGAAGATCCTAGACTTGATTACGTATCATAGTGATGCACTAGAAGAGACGATGGTCACTCCACCAGAAAAGAGTCCCATTCAGGAAGAGGAATACCCCATTCCTGAAGATGTCTGGTATACAGATGGGTTCAACAAGGGTAACCTGAGCAAGTGGAGAGCAGTGGCATACCATCCCACCACTGAAAGAATCTGGTTTGAAGAGGGGATGGTCAGAGTAGCCCATGTGCAGAACTGTGAGCCGTGTGGATGGTTGTAACCAAGGAACTCGGTGATGGTACCCTGAATGCCTGCACAGTTGGGCTGTGTACTGGGGCTCACTCTTTAGATCCTGTGCTGGGCCATCCAGGAATGGATTATCCACGCATTGACCTTGTAGCAGCAACCTGCAGGCTTGCAGTAGAGTATAGCATCCTAAATTGCAGGGATGACTGCATCGTGCTGCTGACCTTGCTTCAGCCCCGTGTGCCTCTGCAGGACTGCTTCAGGGTGTCATCTTCCAAAGTCCCTGCTAATTTCAGGTGCATTCATCTCTGGCTGTCCCTTAGGAGGCCCAGAGTTCTGATATGGTTGAGTGCTCCTCTCGCAAACCTGGCAGCCTCCCCAACCAGCTGAGCCCTGAGCAAGCCCTGCTTTGCTAAGCATTGTGCAGAGCAGCGAAGGACAGCAGGGGTGTCATCCCTAAGGGGACAGTGAGATGCCAGCACAGGCCCTGTGCTGCAGAGCACACCCTGAGCCCTTTCCCTGCAATGCTGTGTGTTTGCTTTCAGCCCAGTTCTGTCTCTGCCTCCATCTGAAACTCCAAACTTCCTAAGCAGGATTTTCATGCCTAACCATTTGTATTTGATAGCCGTGCTGAATTACTGCTTTATAAATAGCGAGAGCTTTATCTTGACTCTAACCAGCAACCTCAACTTAAAGCTAAATGCATAATTTACTGCAAATTAAACTTAATGGGACTAGAATAATTATGTTGACTTTTGGAAGTACTTAAGGATAAATACATGATTAGATATTTTTGCACACCGCGAGGAAATATTTATTTCGAAATACGAGTTCTTCCCATTGAGCCTTCTGATGGCACATTTAGAGGTGACACCATTGGCATATAGATTACAGTACCATTAAAGCAACTTAAATCACCAGCACTGGGGGCGTGTTGGTCCCTGCTCCCCATCCCTCCACAGCCCCATTCCAAAAAATGAATATCAGCATCACTGCTAACTCCTATCTTCTCCCCTGAGGATCTGTTTCATTTTTTTTAAATAGAAATGGCTCAATTTGAGATTATTATTATTATTATTATTATTTGTCCTACGAGTCAAAATGTAGAGATATTTCAACAGATCTCATAGAATCTTCATCAGCAGCTCGTGCAGTAACAGCAGGCATGATTGCAACGTGCTCCTGCATTTTGCTTGTGGCTAAACCTCCAGTTTCCCCAAGCTGAGCAAAGCATCTTCCTCCTTCTCTGGGCTCTGTCTCCCACAACCCCCGGAGGTGCAAAGTAGGACACAGGGCACTGTTCCTGGTTGCTGATAGACACTGGGGGCATGCAGTCAAGGACAGATCCCCCCCCCGGGCCAGGGGGACACACAATCCTTACCAGCAGTGCTTCCAGGTTTCATTTTGCATCAGCCCCCTTTTTATTATTTATTGATCAAATCTAATTACTGCATCCTTCATGAACCTTAATTAAAGATGAAAAACAGTCCTGACAAGTCAATTAGATTTTTTTTTTCTTTTTTTTTTTTTTTTTTTTTTCTTTCCCCCTTGGTCTCCATTAAATTCAGACTCAAGTGTTACTGGAAGCATTTAATATCACAATACATTAAACCAAAGGCTGCTCTGTAATAGATAAATCACCCAGGACAATGCAGAAGCTTTCTTTTCCAGAAAGGTTTCCTTCCAACAGGTGTTCAGCTGGGAAAGGCCCTGGAAGTCCCTCCTTGCTTTTGTGCACCTTTCCCAGCCTTGACTCCATTCCAGCTGGGGCTCTGTGGAGCAGTGCTGATGCTCCATGCCAGGAAGGCTCTGCTGTCCCAGCACCTGGCCTTGTATCTGGTCCCCAGAAACATCCTTGCACAAACCAAGGTATGACTATACCTCTTTTTTTTGTTTGTTTTTTCCTCTTCTCCCCACTGAATCATATGATGATTTGGGGTAGAAGAGACCTTTATCATCTAGTTCTCCCCTCCCCTTGCCCCCTTCCCAGCTATAGGGCAGGGACGCCTCCCTCTGCACCAGGTTCCTCAAAGTCCCATCCCAATGCCAGCATGAGAAAGCCAGAGGCCATCACAAATTTGGAACATTTATTTATGCAACTGATTTTCTTAAAAGGAAAGAAAGCCAAAAATAATAATAATTAAAAAATAATAATAATAATAATCCAAACCAAAGAAACAGTCAGCAACAGCTGGATGTGTGTGGTACAACCCACATCAAACATGTCCCTCCTGTGCCCCCCCTGGGTCCTTCATGTCCCCTCCATGGAGACACTATAAAGGGAAAAAATAAAAGCACCACTCGAACCTGTAATACCAATAAACATTATCCATCTTAAGAGCAGTATTTATATTTATATATATATATATATATTTCTTTATATATATTCCTATATACAGGCTGCCCTCGCCTCTTGTCACGTAAGCATCTCAGTAGGGGCTGGAGATGCGTTCATTTCTACAGCATTTTGATTCCAAAGTCTGTCCTAAAAACCCAGAGACATCCAGCAAGGAAATATTAAAAAGAAAACAAACAAACAAACCCTAAGGTCTGAAACACATCAGCAATTCCTCCATTCTCTGCTCTCTCTCCCCAGGACTAAATGGGGTTTTGAACTTTTTTTTCCTTTCCACTACTTTTTGTTTTTTTTCTGGCCAAACTTCATCTGCAAGCAGCAATCCCATACAGCACCTGCATTCCCTGGGCAGCATGGACATGGTGCTGGAGAGAAGGGGATGCTGACCAACCCCACACAGCAGCTGCAATGAAAGCACCAGCATCACCCAAAGCACTTGTGTTACCAACCCCCAACTGGAGCAATGAGACTGCGTGGTCACAAGGCAACAGTGGCACACAGCAAGGATGGAAACAAAGGGGGATGTGTTGCATAGCCCTTGGATAAAGTGTTGTTAAGCTGTGCAAGTTACTCAGCAAGGACGTGGGTGAGCCAAGTATTCAGGCAAATTCTCTCCAAAGGGAGAGATTTATCTTGTGGCCTTTCACCTTCCACCCTTGGAGAGCAGCTGGAAGTTTCTCAGGGGTTTGCTCATCCTTGGAGAAGCCACTTTGGCTCCGAAATCTTCATGCTGCAGACTGGTGCAACCAAACAGCATCTGCTGGGCTTTGGATCATGATGCAGGTATGAAGGCAGCAAGGGTGGAAAGGTTCTGCTGCCCGGGGCAGATGGCAATGAAAGATGTGGATCCCACGTGCAATTTCCAGCATGAGGATGCTGGTTCTCATCTGTTTTCCTCTACTTCACCAAAAAATGACTGACAAAGGGTTGCACTCAGCCTCCGAGATAAGCAGCATCCCCAACTCCTGAAGACAAACCTGCATCCCTTCACTGTGCATTTATGGAGCTGTTTGGAGAGAGAAAGCCCTCACCACAGCTTGCTCCCATTGCCTGATGACAACCTGGCTTTTCCAGATAAAACAGCAAACACTGCACCTGATGTCTGCCTGCAACAGGATGAAAGCAGAAGGCATTAGATGCCTTCAAACATCAGCCCTGTGATTTTGCCTTTAGGGTCCAGGCTTCTGGGTGGGCATCAGGAATATGTGACCAGCTCTTAGAGCCCCCCAGGAAGGAATAATTACTATGGATGGAGAAAACTGCATGGAGACAGACATGCCATAGGGGAAACATCACTGCTGCAGCTTGGAAAGGACATAGAGAGAGCTCTGGGCTGGTCCCCATCAGGGACATCACACATCCCCTGCCTCCCATCCCAGGGTCCCCCTCTGCCCAGGGCTGAATGCATGAAGGACACAATTCACAGAAACACAACAGTGGAAACCAAGCTTGTGTTAAGTAGACAAATCCATGAGCTTCCTTCAGGGGCTTTGCTCCAGTGCAAAGAGAGTCCCCACGCAGGGCAAAACACACTGGAACCACTGGGGCTCCTTGAAGAGCAGCTTCATCTCCAAATACGATTTTTAAAAGATCTTCTTTCCCAAGTATTTCTCCAGCCAAAACAGGCTTGCATCCTTCCGTCCTCTCCTTTCCTTGGGGTCTTCTCCAGCTGTTCCAGATGTGTCTGAGCAGGCCCAGGCAGTGCTGAAGGGCCACTTCCTGTGCTCACCAACTCCACATCACAGCAGGGATGGGACGAGGTGAGATGCAGCATCGACCCATTGGCCATGCACTTGGAGCAGTGGGAGGGAAGGCGGAGAGCAGGGGATGGAGAACAGGCAGCACCTCCCCAGGTCCTTTTGTTGCTCCTGATTTGTGTCCTTTTGTGGTCCTTTGCTGTTTCCCCCTCCTCTCCTTCAGCACTGACACAAGTGCAGAAATGTGAGTTTGGCACAAACCCTAAGCAAACCTCTGCCTTTGCCCTCCTGGCGAGGTGCTATCTGGTCTCCAGGGACTCCAAGTATTCCAGTGCTATGTCGTAGCAGAAGTGATACTGCTCCTGTATGGGGGTAGAGGAGAGAGTTAAGATCCCAGCATTGACATCATAGCAAAAATTGCTGTTTGAGCTCATAAGCTTTGTCCATCCTTGTCCTCATTTACGTGAGCTGCTCTTGTGCCTTCCCATTTTCGTGCAATTTATAGCACACAGAACTGTAGGGTAGCACAGACATCAGAAGTGCCCCTCCCAGTGAGATGTTGCTCTTTCAAGCATCCAATGAGCAAAACAGCCAGAAGGTGGAAAATCACCACAAGGCCAGGTTTCAGATGCTCTTGGATGGGAGCATCCTGGGTGCAAGGGAAGACTGAGCCTGGAGGAAAGGGAGGGAGCTCACCTCCCCAAATCCACAGCAGCAGCACAGATAGGGCAGACTGAATCACCAGCACAAAAATCCCATTATCCCCAGGTGGGAGCGGGAAGAGGGGCTTCAAAGTAGGGAGGCTTGGGCAGCTTAGACTAAAAGCACATAATGCTTTAGGATTAAGAAAAGAGATTGTTTCAATTTATCATAATATAAAAATAAACCCCACAGGCACACAGAGGGGGAAGATGCACAGGCTGGATCCAGAGGGAACTGTTCCGCTCCGGCTGCTCTCTGCAGGCCTGCACTCATACACAGGGGGAGGATCTGGCCTCCAGTGGCTTCAGGAGATTGGGATTCCCAGAATAGCTGTTTCAGGTTCATTTGAGCCTGGAGAATGCTTGTGTCCTGATGTGAAATGTTGCCTTTTTAATACCTCGGTAATTTAGCCCAATGGGCCTGGTGGCTTCATGCTTGTCACATCATCTTTCCATTATCTGCACCCCCCCGGTACCCTCCCTCACCTTCCCCTTCAATTTAATTCCTAATGAAAGGGTTTAGAGGGGGATGTGATTTGAGGGGGCTGTGATTTGCGTTTGTCAACTTAGAGATTTCATAATCCAAGCGGGGTAAACATTTCCAGCTGGCTTACTTCTGAACCACCGCCAGGCACCAGCCCAGCACTGGAGATGTGGGGTCAGACGTGCTGCTCCTGCCCCAACCCTGCCATCAGGGACCCAGAATAGGGCACAAGATTTCTGCCCGCAGCTGCCCCAAAAGAAACAGCGTTTTGGGGTACATGCATCCTCCAGAACCCCTTTTGCTGTTGGAGACTTGCAGGAAGGTGGATGCAAAGGGAGAAGCAGTTAACACGGATGCTGGTAGTGCCTGCTGCTTACCAAGGTCTCCACCATATTTGGCTTGTAGTTGCGGAGGGTCTTGGCAGCATAGAAGATATCTGCCATGTTGTGACACTTGATCATCTCCAGGATCATGGTGGAGGCACAGTAGGTGCCACTCCGACCACCCCCATTCCTGGTGGAAGAAGCACATGGTGAGGTCCAAAGATGGCCTTCAAGCATCTTCATGCACCATTCAGTTCCCCCCCAGTCTCTCTCCATCCCCTCCTTCCCAGTACAGAATCCCAACAGACTGGGTGATATGGATGATTCCCACATGGTGACAGGAGCTGTGATCCTGCGCTCTGGTCCTTGCAATAGCCAGGTAAGAGCAACAAAATGCCTTTTTGGTCCAGCAGGGCTGGGGCTCAGACACCTGAGCTCTGTTCTTAATCACAGACCAATTTCCTGAGTGACCCTGGAGAGGCCATCTTGTCCCACTGTGACCCTCTTGCTATCCACAGGGTGACCCAGCCCTGTCCCCCCAGGTTGAGCACTGTGGGTAGCACTGGCTGGAGGTGCTGGCCTCATTTTTCCAGCACTGCAACAAAACCATTCATCCAGGAGTGAAACCATCCGTCACATCCACGTCTGATCCCTGACAGTGATGGGGACTGGGGAGAGGATGAGCGAACATGACGCTGGTGTTTTATAAAGCATGTTTTCAAATTACCCTCCGGCTAATGAAGATGGGCAAAGCCATAATTAATTTTTGATTAAAGGCTCTCCTGCTGTCTCTACTGATCTGTGAACGTGCTGGGTCCCATCTGAGGAGAGCACGTGTATGGGAGAAGGGGATGAGGAGTGCACGTGCCTGGTGAGCAGCCAGCAGTGGGAGATGCAGAGCTCCTCACACCCCCCTCTGCAGCTTGTGACATGCAGGGGACATGAGGACAGGGCTGGGACCAGGGTGAACATCATGGATGCTGCTTGCTGTTGGTGGGGGGACACACCTCATGGAAGAGCTGTGACATAGTGAGTGCTTCACCCCAAACTTGTGTTTTGGAAGAGGCAGCCCCATCTGGGCACAAAATCAGCATGGGATGGGATTTTCAGAAGAATTTCTGTGGGTAAATGAGCTGGTGGCATCTTCCCCAACATCAGAGCCCACAGCCCTCCAGCTGACACTCACAGGCAGTGCACCACAGTCCTGCCATCACCACTCTCCTTCTGCCACCTCTCCACTTGGGCCAGGAGGTGCAGGAAGGACTTCTTGGAGTCTGGGGTGTCTCGGTACGCCGACCACCGCAGGTACTGGAAGTGCCGGACCATCAGGTGCCCCTCCTGCAGCTAGAAAAGCAAACATCATCAGCATTAAGCCATGGGAGCCTTCTTTTGCCTCTGCTGGAGGTTTCATGGAGGGCAAGCCGTGTTTGCCACGTATTAACTGTAGAGCAAAAGGGGAAAAAAACTTTTCCTAATGCAACGAGATGGATGGTTGAGCCCTCTCCCTGACAGCTCACCCCAACCTAATGGACCCACCACTCCAGGCAGCTCCATCAATGTGGTTTATCCTAACCAGCAGCACCTCAAGCTGTCTGAATCTCACAAAACCTGGCAGCAGAGCCCCCAGCTTCTCCAGGGCTCCTCCATCAAATCCTTATCCTGCATGCAGAGGACCTCAGGGGTGTGATTGTTGTGTCTGCTGGAAGCCAGGAGGTTCACAAGGAGCTGCTGCCCACAGAGGGGTGGAGTGTTGGCACCATGCCTTAATAGCCCAGTAAGCTGGTTAGTGGGGAAACCCAAATCTGGTTAGCAGGCTGCGAGAGGAGGATTACATCCATGGAGCTGAATGGGAACAGACTCCAGCCTGGCAGATGTGTGGGGGGGTTCATGTTCAGAAATATTCAGGGCATCAGGAGGTAGAACAGGAGAAAACTCCTCTGGCACCCAACGAGGAGAGCCCCAAAACCAGAGAGAGCCTCACCCGGGTGATGTTCTGCACTCGGAAGAGACGGGACACGATGTCCTCATCTGCTGCTCCTGACACGTACTCCACCTCCATGGGGCCATAGTGCTGGAGCCCAGGCTCAGGCCAGTACTGAAGGCAGGGCTGCAGGGAGAACAGGCACAGTGTAGCTTTAGCCATCACATGGCACGACAGTGGCCCTCAACCCATGGCCAGGACCATCCCAAAGTCACACTACCATCAGCTGGCAACAAGGAAGGGCTGTAGAGCAGCTCCTGCTCCCTCCCACGTCCTGCAGGGCACTGATGGATGGCTCTGGCCAAGGGTCACGGATGCAATTGTTTTCACACCATGACAGCTGGGAAACCAGCAGCGATACAAAATATATGATGTTTGTCACCACACTTTAACAGAACATTTAGCATTTCAGGCCATCTAACGGCCTGGGCCTAACTGCATGGCAAATGTGTTTGAGAAATAATTGGTTATTAATAGGGGCTATAAATCTCCAAGATCTCTAAGCCTTCTAGACTCAGAGCTATAATTTGGATATTAAAACTTCCTTCGGCAAGACACAGTTCAAGTGAGGGATATACCCTCTAAGTCACCTTTCAAAGCTGCCTGCTGTAAAGGCTGATTTATTAGCTGTTGGTCCTAAACTGGTAAACATTTAAGATCCAGCTAAATATCGTTACACGCAGACATCCCTGAAGAATAGATGCCTAGAGAGAGAGACAGGGCTGAATAATGAAGAAATATGGCACAGTCCTGGCTAGGATGGTGCTGTGGGATAGCAGCTGTCCTGCCACGCTGCAGGGGACAGGCAGCTCCTGCTGGGCATTTCTGAACTGGGAATGAAAGAACAGGTGGGGAGAAAGAAATGAAATGTTGGATGTTTTTTCCCCACTGCTGTTGTGGTCCCTTACAGCTGGGCTCAGCTGACAGCTGATGCTTTTGCTGCGTGTTTATGGTGCAGAGACAGCACCATGTGAGCTGTGTGTGTCCAGCTCTTGGATCCACACAACACAGGACCGGTGCTCCATTGATGGCATCCTTGTGACAAATGGTATAACTGCCATTCGGGGTCGTTTACATTGTGTATCTGGTCTCACCTTGTAAAATTAGCCAGCTAATGAAGTCTTCTCCGGCAGCCATTATGTGTCTATAATGCTAATTTTATGTAAAAATCCACTAAGTTTCCTCATTGAATTAACATTACAGACCCAGAGTGGACTTTTACATCTGCTGTGGATGTGGCACAGCTGCACCTCCCCAGTCCCCTTGGCAGAGGGCTTCTGTCCCTTCTCTACAGGTGACAGCAGACATCTCTCTTCTAGCTCAGCAGATCTGGACATCCCATCACACAACAAACCTGCAGGACACCCACTCTGTAGCAGGCTGATTTATAAAGCAGCATTCACAAACCACCAGTCTTTTGGAAGACAAGCACTGGACAGCTTGGCACCGAAACGCTGCCAGGGCAAAGCACTGAAGGGGCTGACTAAGCACAATGAAACCAGCAACTTGCTCACTGCAGGTGAGGGATGGAAGGATGCACCTCACTAGCAAAGTATGTTCCTGGTGGTGTAGCCTTCCATGAAGAACAAGGGAAACCCCGTTTTGAGCTAAACTTAACCAAAAACTCTGTGTGAACCAGCAAAATGCCCCGTGCCTCAGTTTCCCCTTTCTAAAAAGAGAATAAAAATCAGCTCTTTATCCCCCAAACTTTCCTTTGTCCTGTTAAACTACATCTCCTTTGAGCATTTGCAAAGATTACGGTTCTATGACGCAATGCCAACCCAACGTCAAGGCAGCACAGAGCTGCATGCAGGGCTGTTGGCAGCACTCACCCAGGCAGAGTTGGACTGGTTCAGCTGGTTGAGCATAACGATGGAAGTGCAGCCATAGTCATACACCAACCTCCAGAAGTCAGTGGTGGTGTTCTGCAGTGGGTGCAGGGTGACAATGAAGGCAGCACTCTTGGTGTAGCTCTGCAAGGAGGAAGAGCAGAATGGTTAAGGACACTGTGGCAGCATTAAAGCCATTGCTGTCACACCCTGAAAAACCAGTGCAACCAGTGCTGAGGGCCAGCAATGCCATCTTCTCTATGCTTGAGCAGCACTGGTATCCCTGGCATGGCTTCAGTGTGGGTGCTGGGAGATCCATGTTCAGGGAAAGCAAGTCTGGGTTGTCTCTGCCTGCCGTGGGGATGGTTCTCACAGGGAGAGGTGCTTCATATACATAACTAGGAAAGGGAAATCACTTTGGATCCGTGAACGAGTGCAGCTGGACTGCCCCAGACATGAGCAAAAGTGCCACTGCATCAGCCATAGCATTGTTGGTCCCATGTCCTCAGCACCTCTGGGTACCCCAAGCAGCAGAAACAGTAAGCAGCTTTCTTTTTGGAAAGGAAAGGAAACCAGAATGAAAGACCTCTAGAGAATAAGAGACTGCTTCAGCTCTCTGCTTAAAATATAACCCCCTCAAATTAAGGAGGGAGGGAGGGAAAGAGAAGAAGAGAAAAGTTTGGAGGTCTCCAAGATGGAAGCTGGGATCTCTGCCTCTCCATCACACCCAGCAGAAACCCAGAAAAACTCCTACTGTAAAACAGGAGCAGCACAGCTGAGCTTTGGCCCCTCAGCCATCCCAGCACCAGCCTGCCAAAGGTCTGCGAGCCCAGGGCTGGGCATCAATCACTTTCACATTAACACACTGCAGCTCAAACCTCCTCGGAAGCACAAACAGAGCCATGCACACCCTGTGCTGGTGAACTAGTGCAGCTCAGCTAACAGCGAGTCCTTCAGCTGCTGCCTTCTCACCCAGCTCATGGAAATGCCCTCACCGTGCATCACATCCAATTTCTCTCTGCCCTTTGAGCTCCACAGTGAGTGGATTGCATCCTTGCCATGCACATCTCCAGCACCAGTGTCAATGTCAATGGCTCTGCCAGTGGCACCGCAATGCTCAGCATGGACCGATGTGATCTGACAGACGGGTGGACTTACTGAGCAAACCACTTTGGCACTAAAAGAAAATGAGATTTTTTTTTTTTTTTTTTTAAAGAGGCAAATGGGTTTTATCCCTTTCAGCGAGAATTTCATCCAAAGGGCTTTTTGTGTCTGTATAAAAATGTCTGTTCTCTGACCCTGGCTATCCCCATAGCAGAGATTGAGGAAGGGAGGCTCAGTGATGTATAAACACAGAATTGATATGCAGACCCCAAGCAAGATGAAAATAAAGCTGCCTCTGTGCTATAGTCACAGCCTCCATCTGCTGCTCCCGAGCCATCAGCAGCCACCTCCAGTGTAGAAACTGCTTCTGCTGCAGGCAAATGCAAGTACAAGGTCTGTATGAAGACACAGGGAGATATATCACCCAAGAGGGGGGAATAACACAGGGCTGAGCCAGGAGGTGCTGGTGCTCAGGCGCTGGGGGAGGCAGGCAGGCTGGCTGCAGCACACAGAGCTGTAGGGCTCAGCCCAAGCACCCACCTTGCCCAAAGGAAAGTGGTTTTGGTGACAAATGACCCATCACTCACACCCTGAGCCTCTCTGCTCTGCTTTGCAATCATCGGCAGACAGCAAATTGCTTTTCCATGATGGGTGGCCTTTCTGATTGCACCAGGGGACGCACGGTGGCTTTGGGACCACCTGGAAGCCCCTCAAGATTGCAGCAGAATGGACAGGAAGCACGCACCATGGGATGCTGGCTGCACTCAGGGATGCTTAGCACTAACAACTCCCTCCTTTTTCTGTGCTTCAGCTTCACTACAAAAATAAGACCATGCCCTAACCTTCCTTTGTGAAAGATGAAAAGCCCTTCTGAGATGAACAAGATGTCACTGCACAAAGATGGGGTGAGGGACCCTGCTATGGAGGTCCCTGCCCTCCCTCTGCAGGCTGGGGCCGACATGTACCGACATCTTTGTGCATTTGTACAAAATGAGGCTGTGAATTCATGCTGAGCAAGGTTTGTCATGAAAAGCCACCCCTCAGCTTACAACAACCCCATGAGCATGCCCACTCCTGTACTGAAATGGGGCTCAGGCTGTGTTTTGTACGCCGCATGGGTGCTGGCTGCTCTGCAGGATAGGCAGCAAATGCCAAAACTGCACCAGGCTTCCCCACATCCCCTTTGCAAGCCCAGATCCCTCACACCCAAGGGTCAGCAGCCCAAGCAACTCAGCATTTCCACCCAGAAGGACACTGAGGCTCACCCCATCCCCGCCTCCAAGCCTGCACACCACCCAAGGATGTTCACAGCATGGCACGAGAACCCTAAACCCAAGCCAGCCCCTTCCTTCTCCACAGAGCAACACGTACATCAGTTAAGGCCGCGTTGATGTAGTTGTTGCTGTCCCCATCCACAGAGATGAGGAAGGGAAGGCATCGGTCCGGCGGCAGGACGTCCATGCTGCGGTTCCTCTCCCTGTTGCGGGGCAGGAGGGCGATGCTGCACTCTTCCACATCCAAGTGGGGAGTCACCGAGTTCAAGGTCTGTGGGCACACAGTCTCCTCTTAGCTCCCTCCTCCTTGCTGGAGCCAAACCCCAAATCCCCTCTTGGCTCAGCTGGGAGAATGGAGGGGGGGGGGGGGGTGTGTTGGTTCTGGGGTCACTCACCTGGAACTCCTCCCGCAGCTGTGAGGAATTGCTCTGCGGCTCAATCCTCACCATCTCCTTGTAGGTGGGCTTGAACTCGCTGGCAGGGATGCTGGTTTCACCACACAGGCAGGCTTCCAGGATGGCATCGTGGATGAAGACGTACTGCTCCTGTGGGGAAAGGAAGAGGCTGAGCTGGGCATCATGCACAGGAGGTTCCCCTTCTCCCATCACCCAACCCCTTCTCTGCAAGATGAATTTGTGTAAAGCCAGAGCAGCTTGCAGGGAGCAAAACACCCTCAAGTTCTTCTGATACAGCTCTGCCAGCTCAAAGCAAACCACCCTCCAAAGGCTGAAAAGCAATGAGATGGGTGCTGGCTTTCTATGAGATACGACCTCAGGTTGGGCTGGAAATGCTTTACAGCCTTACTTGGCTCTGGCATCAGCAGAAGGATGCACCAACCCTACTCACCTCTGTCTGTATCATGTTGATCCTCCGTGAGCACAGTGTCTTCACACAGTTGTAGATGTCCACAACACCCTCACACTCGGCCATGTCCAACATGACATCCAGAACGATGTAGCAGCCAGTTCTCCCCGTGCCAGCACTGGGGAAGAGAAAAACAAAGCTAATGTACACCCAGACCATACGGCACCACACAAAGCCCCAGGCACCAGCGAGGTCTGCACAGGGCTGGAGGATGGCACACACCTCCGTACACAGCCCTCAGCCTGGTTTTTCCTGCATCCACCCCATCCATCCGCATCCACATGTTGCTGTGCAGGGGAGGGGAGGAGCTCACAGCAAAGGGTAATGAGTGCTTGAGCACAGCTGCAATCGATGCTCTTTGCAATAAACACCTGAGTGCCAACAGTTCCCTCCCAAAGGATGCTCAGCACCAAAGCCTGATGCACGGCTGAGCAGAACACTATGCCTGCAGCCAGACCAGGCAGCAGCCCAAATCCTGACACTTTCCCACATGCAGCCAAACTGTGACAGAGGTTGAGCCCTCTGAGCCCCCCAGCACAGAGCTGCCCCCCTGCTCCTTTCCCACAAAGTCTTCTGCAGTGAAATCCTAATTTCTGGGGCTGATGAATCATTCGTCGTGATTATCAGTGATTACAGACTACAGGAGCTAATCACACTCGCTGTTGCCAGTGAATGAATACTGATGAGGCAATTGACAGGGAGAAATCAAATAAAAAAATCCCTCCCGTTCATCAGATCTTCCTTGTTTGCCCAGCAGAGGAAGAGCCATTAACCTGTCACACGGGGACGCCTGCACGAGGATGGAAAAAAATCACAGCTCTGCTCTGCTTTCCCTCAGCTGAACCAGGGACACCCTGCAGGGATGGGGAACAGCATCCAGCTCTGCTCCTCCCCTTTGAGCAAACGCAGTATTTCAATACAGCCATCACCAGTGGCCACGCCAGCCATCCTCCCATGCCACCGCCAACCCACAGCCCTGGGGATGACAGCTCGACCCTGACAACAAACCCCATCTCCGTCCCTGCCTCAGCTCTTCCTTTCAATTACCCATCTCCATTTTTCCCTGCTAAATATTTCAGGGTAACTCCGAGCTTTTCAAAGGCTGAGCACTCACCTGTAACTCACGTCTTGCTGCCGCACGCATAACCCAACACCCCCAAAACCCACCCCGGATGGGGATGGTCCTCATGCCCACCTGCAGTGGATGACGATGGGGCCGGCATCGGGTGGTGTGGATGCCTTCACACGGCGGATGAAGGCCAGCAGCCCCGTGGCGTGATAGGGGACACCGTGCTCAGGCCAGGATGTGAAGTGGAACTGCTTCACCTCGTGCCGGGCTGAGTAACCTCGCTGCAAGGGAGGGCAATACAGCACGTGGGCATGGGGCAGACAGACTGATGTGGCAATTGCAATGGGGAGGATGCGTCACGAAGAGCCCCGGAGCTTCTCAGCTACCTTGTGAAAAGCCTTGGGGTTAAAGACCTACAGAAGGGATGCTACCGAGAACAGCAAGGAGGGCAAAATCCTGCCCTGACTCCTGGCCATCCCATTTCCTTAGGAATCAAACATTTCCCCAGCCTCATTGTGATGAGTCACTTGAGGAGCCCTATGGCTCTCTGCTCCTCGGATACAAGAGGGTTAAAAACGAGCAGAGAAGGCAGCAGCCCCGAGGCACCCTGGATCTGTTCCACAAGCATCTTTGCTACCTGCCTCCTAACCAGACAGTGATTTCACATTCCTGCACATTAAGAGGTGAATTGCATTGGCTCCATCCCCAGGTACCATGCTGGAAACTAACTGCCACATTACCCACATTGCAGCCTGGAGGGGAAAAAGCACACTTATCCTCCTTTGCAATTACACAGTGCTCACCCTGAGCCACATGCATGAGCTGAGGGCAGAGCCAGGACCAGGCTTGCAACAGAAAGTGCCAAGGGAGGACACAATTGGGGGTGGCTCCTCCAAAAGGTGGAGAAAACCCCACGCTGGGGTAAATAAGCAGGGTATTGGTAAATACCAACAAGGAATGGTTAAAAATGCTCAAGGTTTCTCTTTGCATGGGCTGGTGTGGGCAGGGAGCGTACCCTCTCGAGAGCAAAGGTCCGCACGGCGTACTCTGCCAGCATCTCTGACTTCACCAAGGTGATCTTGATGTCCCCATACATCTCCGAGTCATCCGGCCAATATTTGGAGCATTTCACCTGCAAGAAAGGGACGGGGTGGATTTTTGGCTCCTGCAGAGCATGTTGCAGAGCCAGAGCCTGGAGGCAAACAGAGCAAAGGAGACCCTTACCCGGCCCACTTCCACCAGCTTGGTTATCATCACGATGCTGGAACAGTGCTCCTGCCACACCATGCGCCAGAAGTCGTACACCATCTCCTGCTTGGGACCTGTGGACATAAGGAAAATGTGGTACTCTGGCTTATGGTGCCTGCACTGGGACTGCTGACCAAGTCTGCTTTGCTACTGCCCCATATGTCCCCAGATTAGACTGTTTCTCCCTTTTCTCGCAAAGACAAGACCAAATAACCCAGGGACAAAATCTGGCTGCTGAAATCACTGCTTGCAGAGAGCAAAGAGAGAGGGGACAACTCACCTTGGGTGGCGATGAAGTGGTTGGACCTGTGGTAACCCTGCAAGAGAAGCAGAGGTGTCAGACCCAATGGACAGGACATGGGGCACTCAAACACTGCCCAACAAAACCCTTCCTGGCCAGCAGTAGCAGGTGCTCAGATCAGCTGTGCCACCAGCACGATGCTGCTGCAGCATTCCTTGCTAGCCTGGATCACATCCTATGACTCAGCAAAGGGTGTGACACCCCCCCAACCCAAGTCTGCATCTGTTTGCAGACCAGCACCTCCAAAACACCCCAAACTGAGGTGTGGCCACACTGTAACAAGAACCCAACGAATAATACACATCCCAGCTTGCAGCAGCCACATGGCATGGGGTGATGGCCCCACTCCCCTCCTGCATCCCATAGCAGTGCGAGCATCACTGGCTCTCAACACAGACACGTCAGCCCAAGCAGCAGAGCATTTCCCAGTGCCACAGGGACCCATGGGCACCAGGTGTCCCATTCCTGCCAGCAGCCTTGGCCATTGTTCCCATATATCACACACATGGAGGTGACAGTGGCAGAAGCTGGAGACCTCACCTCTCTCCCTGTCCCCAATCTTTCCATGTGTTTTACCAAGCCTGCCTCTCACAGGTGCAATTTTACACCTTCATGTGGAGCAACGGCCCCACGGCCAGGAGCAGAGGAGCAGGGAACCATCTACTTACTTCTCGGTTAATCCGAATCTGAACGATCCCATTCGGACACAGGTTTGAGAGAGAAAGATCAGAGACAGAGACATTAGTGAGGCAGAGCTCGAGAGGCAGGACAGAGCCACAGGGCAGGAAGGACACACAGGGACAAGCAGGGGGACACTGCTCGGGCACAGGGAGCCCATCACAGTGGTATCAGACCCCTCTTGCTGGACAACGTTCTCTAAGCAGCAGGGTCACCATCCTGGCCCAGATCTGGAAGCAGCACCTGCAACTTCCAAGGAGCCTGAAGAGCCCCTGTCTTCTCCCTCACTTTGCCTTTACCGGAGCCCAAAGTCTCAAGTCTCCCCTGGTCTTGGCATTGCTGGAGGGGGACAGGGGACACCAGAGCCAAGCTCTGCTCAGATTCGTGCACTGCTGGGACCAGGGGTGCCCCGTCAGCACAGTGCAAACCCCCAGCCCGTCCCCATGTTCCTCCTCCACCTCTGCATCCTCTGACTACAGAGGACAGCAATCCTGGAGCCATGCAGAAAGCATGGAGAAGGGAATGAGAAAGCAGAGACAGACAGAAGCTGAGGATGAAAGACAGATACAGCAGCAGGGGACAGCAACAGAAACAAGCACAAATTGCTGATGGACATAAAGCAGGAGGGCTCTTCAGGGACATGTGGTGTGGTCTTCCTGAGCTCCCTCCAGGGTATACAGACCCTGATGCCCTCAGAAAGCTCAGCCCCACAGATCTGTCCCTGCTTACATCAATGTAGTTGGCGTTGATGTAATCCGAGTTGGGATCACCCAGCAGAGGATGGAGCTTCACACGGTGGCGGTCATCTGGAAGGCAAGAGGAAAAGGTGCTGTTTCCTCCAGTGCTGTAGCCCAATGGGAGCTCCCAGGCCCCGACCCCTGCTACGCAAGAAGCTTTCTGCTGCCCCTTACCAGCCAAACCCCATCTGTTTATTCCTTGCCATGGACCAGACACAATAAAGCAAAATAAAACCCAGCCCTCTGGAAGGCTGAAAACACTGTTCAGGGTGTCCAAGCCTTTGCTACATGCACTTACATGTCGACACATGATCCTGCCTCCCTTTGGTCTTGTCTTTCTTCTTTGAAGCATCCCAGCCTTCAAAGAAGCTCTGCAAAGAGAGACAGCTGTCACAGCCTGAGGACAGGGCTCTGGGAACAGCCCTACCTCCAAAACCCTCCCAGGGATCAGGGCAGAGACGTCGATTCCACAGCAGTTCTGCCAGCTCTACACTTCTGTTGCATCCACAGAATGCTCTATTTTCCAGCAAATTACATATTGCTTGTTTTTTTTCTAGTTTGTTTTTTCTCTTTTTTTTCTTTTTTTTTTTTAAATTTCCCCAGATCCTTCTCTCCCCAGCACGGAACAGGTTTGCATGTAATAACAGTAACATTCATAGATTGGCGTAAGAGGAGGAAAGTGGAAGGAAATTACATGTTTTCTCCCCTCCCATAATATCTGAGTGCTTTCAAATGACTAGGTTCCAAGAACATACAGCAGCTTTTCAAGGAGCACTAATGATTATAGCCAGCCCTGGTTTGTCCAATACATAAAAAAAAGGGGGAAAAAAAAGCTCCTGCACTTGAAACAACATTAAACAGTAATTTCACTGGGAAATTTCAATCGCTAGAACTGTGGGACACCAAGAAGCTGAGAAATCAGCATGGCCACGTGCATTGCAGCAGAGCTGTGAAGAATTCCGCGCTCCAAGGACTGCAGCCCAATGGGATGGGATGGGCATGATGCAAGTGGTGACCCTCAGGGTGATGTCCCTCCCCTGGTGGAGCAGGGATGGTCCCTCCTGCTGCCTCTGCATGGCCTTGGGAGCTGCCAGCTTGCAGAGAAATTGCTCATCCTCAGTCTGTGTCCATGCTTACTGCAGGGAGAGTCGATGGGAGAGGGAAGAAGTGGCAAGAGAAGTGACACCGCTTGGCATTTGCCCAGGAGGACCTGAGCAAGGAAAAGCACCTCCAGCACCAGCAGAAGATGCTGGGTGACCTACTGCAGGGCTGGCAGAGCTGCCTCAGCTCACCTTGCTTTTCAGCTGCTGATTAAATAGAGAGCAGCCAGAAACCCAATCAAGACTCAGCCAGAAAAAGCAGGAACACCTCCTGTGCTGACACCTAAAGACTTGGGGAGCTCAGAGAGCTGTGATCTCCAGCTCCTTCCTTCCAGAGCATTGTAGCTCCAGGTCATCCTCTTGTACAAGGGTCCTGTACACCACCACGCCACACCTCGGGGTCCTCATCCACACTACCACGTACCTTCAAAACACAGCACACAACGCTCTCACCTCGTACTCCTGCTTGAAGCCATAGCCTTCTGCTGTCTTCATCTGGTTGATGTGTTGGAGGAGGTCGGCCACGCGCACAGCAGGGTGCAGCTGCCCTGTGTGATATGGGGACCCTTTGCGGCCACACTGGCGGCGAGGAGAGCCCCCCAGCAGGCTGCTGGACTCATTGACCACACTGCTGCGCTGGTCACCTGCAAACCAGGAGGGACACAGGAGATAATCAGGGTCTGAGGCATTGCTCCCATCAGCCCCTCACACCCACAAAGCGAGGACAATGAAGTTCTCCAGTTCTCTGCCCCAACACTGGTCTCTCTCAGGGTGACAAAGTTTGCTCCAGACCCCACCACACTCTCTGCAGCTGTTCTTGCAGCCTGAAGCTGGCAAGGGCCATTACAGTCTCTTAGGACCTCAGCACACCTCTCAGAACCACAGCACACCTCTTAGAAACCAGTGGGCAAGATCTTAAGAGGGCTCACTGCTTATTCTCATTGATTCAAGCACTTACCTCCCATCCAGACCAGTATAAGCTACATGCATAAATATTCACTTAAAGACCTGACTCGAAGAACTGCATTGCCAAAGTCCCCAGCCTATCCTAAAGGTTAATTTTCCTCACTGCTGGATACGATCCTCTTATTTCTAGCACTGACACAAATGGACTTTGCTGAGGGTTAATGCACGAGCTTATGCAGTGTTTTACCCAGATTATGCCAGTGTCATATAATTATTGGCACAGCTCCCCCATGCTCACCCCACAGGGCTGCTGCATGGCCAGCACACATGATCCTGAAATTTGGGTTTGCACGAGAACTGATGCTCCTCATTGCTGCCAAGAGAGACGGCTGCTGCAGATCTCACGGTGCCAGCGAGCAGCTCTGCTGTGACAGTGCAGCCCTGGATGTAGTTTCCCTAACAACACCTCTAAAAACCACCCATGCTGGCTTGCTCAGAGCTGCCAGGTTTTTTTGTTTTTTTTTTTGGCGGGGGGGGTCTGCTCAAATGCAAGGATCAGCCACTCACTTTTGCTGGCTCCTCACGCAGCCTACACAGAGCCCTTCTCCATCAAGCTTAATAGGAAAAGAACTGTGGGTGTTGCAGTGTGCCAGCAGCTCCATGCAGGCTGGGATCTGCACGGTCACACACTGAGGACCCTTTATGAGATGCAGTCCTGGCTTTGCTTAAATGCAAGAAAACTGAGGCAAGGGCCAGCAGAGGGACAGGGAGCAGCACACAGCAGAGCAGAACAGCAGCCCGAGCCCAGGAGGGAGCAGGATCCAGCTCTACAGCTGGATCTCCCAAAAGAAACACAGCATGGCTGGCTATTCTAGCTCCAAGATGGAGAAAAATCTCAGTACAAACCAGCCTGGCTATGAGTGTTTCGAGGAGCCCCAGTAGGACAGTAACTGAAAAATAATACACTTATACAGATGTATTAAAAGGAGGAAAAGTTTGCCCTCTGGGCTTCTACTGTCTGCGAGACAATGCCAGGAATCATATTAATCCAGCATCGGTGGAGAAGAGCTGTGTGTAAAGCAGCATCTTGGAGTTACTGTAACAGATGTTATTAGCATATGTTTGAAACCGAGGCACTGAACGAGTTATTTTACAACTAAATCAGTGCCGAGTCGCGTACTCCAGTGGGTGTTCAGTTATCAGTCTCCCTCTGATATGAAGGCTGGGGCTCTTCAAGCCTCCAAACCCCACAGCTGTGCACAGCTGTGGTCAGAGCCAAAGAGCTGAGCGGGGCACGTTGCTGCTCTGACACTCACAGTCATGGGAACACTGCAGCTCCCTGTCCTTACCACGGTTGCTGTAGTTGTGGGTGTCCATGAAGGACAGCCCCAGCCTCTCATCCTCTTGCAGTGTGCTCTGGTCCGTGAAGCTCCTGTCGATGGCACTCATCATGTGTGTCTTCTCATGGCGGTAATTAATTGTTGCTTTGGTCATGTTGACAGGTTTGCTGCAGGGAAATGCAAAGGGGAAAAGAATAAGGCTGAACCGAGCATCACGGCCAGACCCCAAACCAGCTCCTCAAGCTTTGGTTTATTTGGGGCTGCAGGACAGCTTATTTCCCCTGGTGCTTTGGTATTCTGGTGCCCCAAATCCAGCTGCAGCCTCTTTGGCTTGGGAGAGATGCTCCTCTGCATGGAGCATCTTCTGCAGGCTCAGCTGTGCATCCTCATTGCCCACTTCTGGGGGCAGAACCAGCAGGAGACCTGAGCCCACACCACCCGAGGGACCTCACACTGGTGAGGAAAGGACACTGCAGGATGCTGCCAAAACCCTGAATTCGAGCAGGAGCACAGCCATGCTGGGTATCTGACCCTTTCTGCTTATACTGCCTTCCATCCTAACGAGCTCAAAAGCATTATTTTCCCAAGCCAAAGAGGCCCTTAAGATGTACTTGACAAAGAAAAGGACTTGTTAGAGTGGAGAGCAGCAGAGCAAGGAGGGCAGGAGGGAAGGAGGAGAGAGAGAATGACAATTACTTACGGGTAATAGGAGTAAGAATAGTAGTTCCTCCTGGCAAGCATGCAAACAAAGAGAATGGCACAAATTGCACAAGCAGCTTTTCTTTGATGGAGAAAGTGGGGCTCTAGGGCAGCGTGCAGGGAAGGAGAGCACAGAATAGGCAGGCACCCGCACACCACGAGCACCTCAGAAGGTTCCCCTTCCTCTCAGCCCTCCTCCCCCAAGAGCCATCCTCATTCTGCACTGCCTCAAATCATACATACTCCATACATACCAGGAGAGCAGGTAATGGGCTGCACATGCCCTAACACAGTGAGTTATGGCTGGGGAGCTCTGAGCTGTCATACAAAGCACCAGGGACTTCAGCCCAACTCCGTGCTCAGAAAAACCAAGCACATCAGACAGAACCCTGGCTGCACCCACAGCAGTCCAGGCATCCTGGCAGCAGAGCCCAAGCACCAGCTCTTGTGGCAGCCATGGTCAGAGAGTTGCCCAGGGGATATTTCACGTTTCATGAGACTGAACAGTGAACGTGCTGAGAATTTGGGCCATCCCCAGGGAGGTGGTGTTGCTTCCCCCATCAGGGAACATGGGGCCAGGGTCGCCTACGCCGGCTGTCACCATTCATTACAGACGAGTGGATTCTGGGGGCACATTTCCATTCCACCACATCAGCATTTCCCAACAGCAAAACGCTCCAGAGGAGATTGATGAGCTAATCCCAGCTTCCAACAGCTCCGTGTTTGTATCCTCAAACACTGGGTCTAATTTGTGGCCCCTTCTGCCAGTTCACGCTGGGACACCACAGCAAAGGGCAACGGAAACGCAGCAGTTTTCTCTCTGCTGGCCCAACAGCACCACTCACGAGAACCAAAGGGCTTCAAATCCATCAGCACTACGAGTGTTTGCTCCATCCAGACGATGCCCAGCACCACATGCACAGGGTGGCAAGGAGCCACGGGCCAACCCTGCACACCTCTGCAGTGTGTGCTGCAGTGATGACGGGACACCACAGCCCTACTTTCAAGCTGGCACAAGCCAGCAAGAATCCTTCAAAGCAAACAGAGTCATAAAGAGATCTGCAGATTTGCACGGGCTGTGGTTGTTTCGCTCCCCCTGGCCATTAGCATACTTTCCTCCCATCGCTCCCAAGCTCATTTAATTGCTGCCCTTTTTTCCCCTGCCGTGCCAGCCCTGCTTTTAATGCCCCCCACGGCTCAGTGCTGCCTTGGGCCCCCTGAAGTAAAAGGCCACTTTCCAGGGTGCTGCGCTTCAGCAAAAAAGCAGTGGCTGCATCCCCAGAGCTCCTGGGGCTGTGTGTCCCAGAAAGCCCTCATCCTCCTCCCTCCCATCCTGCTG
This sequence comes from Centrocercus urophasianus, assembly GCF_019232065.1. Taxonomy (NCBI): domain Eukaryota; kingdom Metazoa; phylum Chordata; class Aves; order Galliformes; family Phasianidae; genus Centrocercus; species Centrocercus urophasianus. Next base: position 2,992,294 of record NW_024885011.1, read on the forward strand.
AGCTTCCCCAACAACAGCTGCATGGCCACAGTCCCATCCCAGATCACAAAGCACAGGGACACCCCCATGGGAGGGGAGTTTGGGGTCCCCAGTGGGTGAGTGTTGGGAAAGCTCCCCTCCAGAACACAAATGAATCGGAATGTTTCATTTAGAGCCAGAAAAGCTGGAGGGGCTCAGCATGTTACTGCTCATGTTTTACTTTAAAAAAGAGTATTTCTGCATTAAAATGAGTCTGGGCAGAGCGGGGATGCTGAGCATCCATATCTTGTGCAGGCACCTGCATCTCCTTGCCAGGGGGATGGGGCTGCTCCCATTGTCCTTGAGCAGAGGGACAGGGATGGGGACAGTGAGGCTCAGCACTGCCCCAACATCCCCCATGCAGCAGCATTTCAGTCCATACAAAACTAACAGAGCTGCACAAAGCTGTAACAGACCAGAAAACACGGAGGAGAGTGATTACGGACTGAAGCTGCAGGGTCTCCAGGGTGAAGGAGCGTCCCAGGACTTTGCACCTTGGTTCCCAGGGTCACCTCCTGCTGTGCCCTTCTCACTGCAGCTGCATGGATTTATTCCATGCCTTCAACCCAAGCAATGCCCCAGATGCTCAACATCTCCCTGCTACCCAGCCAGACTGAATGCCAGCCCCTCCTCAGGCTATCTGACAGGTATAGGTTGGATGTGACAGAGGAAGCAAGTGAAGAAATCTCACCAATCCCAACTACTGACATTAGTTTGGCTGGGAGGAAGATCTGAAGCCCACCCAGTGCAGCAGTGGGGCTCCCAGTCACCTCCAGATAGCACTGCATCCACTGGTTACAGCAGGGAGGATGGGCAGATGGAAGTGCAGGTCTCCTTACCCTTTCCGAATGACAACGATGATGGCTCCCAGCAGGATAATGAGGACGACGAGCCCACCAGCACAGATTCCCAGGATCAGCCCCATCTCCTCTGAGTGCTGAGACACCTCCAGAGGCCGTTTGCTCTCTTTGCAGGCAGCTGCCAGGGGAAAGCATGAGAGGCTCAATGCTCAGCTTCCTCGTGTAACCCCCAGCCAGGGCTGGGCACCTTCCTCTTCCTTGGATGTAAAACCAAGTGGCAATGTCAGGTGGGAAAAAAAAGGGAGGGAAGAGAAAGAAGTGCTCCTTTGGGCACCAGGATGGATGCATGTGCTCCGTGACAATGTTCAGACCGTGGGCAGACATGCTTTGCTGCACCCTGCATGTGGAATGAATGCATGTGGAAATCAAATCACAGAATATCCTGAGCTGGAAGGGACTCGCAAATATCACTGCATCCAGTTATGTGAATTCTATGTAATGCGTTGTGCTGTCTCCTTTACGTGCAGAGGATGCAAAGGATGCTGTAACAGCAGAGCCCAACAACGCCCAGGTCTCTTCCCTGTAATTTTTCCCCACCATATGCTCTGCATGTTTTATCCCATCTGAGTCCCATGAAGGGACTTTATTCTGCACAGCCTGGAGATCCACAGTGCCTTAAGCACATCCCTCTGTCTCCCAATCCCTGGGGCACAATCAGCCCCATCCTACAACAGCCACTACAATACATCAGAGCAAAATTCTAGCAAGAGGAAAAGCTAAATACATAAGAAATCCCCAATCTCAGAGCAGCACTCTGGGTCCATAGCCTCAGCAGAAGAAATCTAGCTGGGATAGCTGCAGTGAGCAAGGAGCTCAGCAGGAGCAGGGAGCTTACCTTTGCGGGCAATGCGGATGCAGTTGAGCCGGGTTTCCTGCAGAGGAAAAAGATGGGGAGTCAGAGGCTGGCTGGATGCAAGCCTGGCTTGCTTTTGCCCTCAAACTGAATCAGTTTCCAATTGATTTACGTTGAAGCACCCACTGCTGAATTATCCGTCCCCAGCATCTCCTATACCAATGTCCTTTGGTTTAACCAGGGCAACAAAACTCAGCGGCGTGCAAAGGGAAGATCCTGAGCGAGCTCTTGGAGGATCTGCACATCACCAGTGAGCTAAAGATTGTAGCCAAAGCATCCTAGGTCATTCAGCAAAGTCTTCACATTCCATCCCTGGTGCTCTGCACGTTCTGCTAATGTTACCATGATGGCTTCAAGCTCAGCTGTCCAATAATCTCAGCATTTGAGCTGTGAATTCAGCTAAAATATTCCATCTTTTGATGTGTTTGATTTCTGGCAGAAAAGAAATCCACTGTTTTTGCAGTTCTCCTCTCTAAGCTTCCTCCAGCACATCAGGACACCAGCACTGGAGCACCATGGGCTCCATCCACGCAGCCCAACCAAAATCTGTCCATGCAAAGTGCCCGGGGCAGCTGGCACAATGCTGCAATCCCAGAGAGTTCCAGGTCTGGCTTCTCCTGCTTTGTGGTCCAGCTGGCCCGAGAACCATGGCAAACCCAAGCTGGGATGCAGCTTTCTCTCAGTGTCTGACAGCAGCCAGGGCAAACCCATTGGCTCCCAGCAGGAAGGCTGTAAAGCACCAGTTATCATCCAGCAGTGCCCAAGTGAGCCAGAGCCGAGATGCAGCAGCCTGTCTCAGCTCTAATTACAACCCAGCGAGGTGTGAAAGATCCCAATGGAGAAGGATTCAAAATTCACATCCCTCCCTGCAAAAAAGCGAGCTGCCAGCCAGTGCGTGGATCTGTGCAGGAGCTGAGATGAGGATGCTGCCATGGTCCTGTTGCTTTGTGTTTGGCAGCTTCTGCCCCAGCTGGAAAGGGGTCTGCTGGAGCACGTGAGGATGGTAAAGGTATCCTGAGGGTCCTTGGAGGAAATCAGCCCGAACAGAGGGCAGAGCTTAGGACAGATGGATCCAGGTGTTGGTGCCAGAAAGCCAAGGAACTGGTGGCCCAGGAATATGTTGACAACTCTTCGCTCCCAAATCCCTTCTTGTCTGAGGGTTCTGTTCCACAGCAGCAGGAGCTGAGGTTGGACCCCTCCAGCCTCAGCAGCCAGGCCCAGGCAGGGGACACATATGTCCCAGGGGCGCCCAGCCTGTGGGGAGGATGGAAAGCACCCAGCTGTGCTCCCAACACGTCCCCGTGGCCCTGGGTGACAGCCCCTAAATAGGACAGTGTGAGCTCCAAGGGTGAGCAGCCAGAAGGACCTAAAGCAAGCCCCACTTCCCAGCACCCCTAGGATGCCATGCAGCTGGTGGCAAAGTAGATATACCAGCATCCCCAAGGAGACCCAGAGACATACAGGTACTCACCCCTCTGAGGTTGCTCATGGCCTGGAAATAGATGAGATAGGCCTTCTTGGGCTCCAGTGGCGGGTTCCAGTAGCCACTGTAGGTCTGGTTGTCCCCTACAGTGAACGGCTTGGCTTCAGTGAGGCTGCTAGCAGGCAGCTCAGCCCCAAAATAGTGCACAGAGCCACGAGACATGGCATCATCAAACGTCAGTGGCACCGGGAAGCACTCCTGCCCACCCAGCTCCCGCTTGATCCTCTTGGGCCGATCTTCCTCCACGATGACCTGGTAGGTACTGGGTGGGTGGAAGGTGCAAGATACAGGTTAACTTTGCAAGGATGGCCTTGCCCTTCCCACCGTGCTCTCAGCCCCTTGCAGTCCTCATTTACCTGATGGGAGCCCCCCGGCCCTGTGCTGGCCGCAGCAGCACCGTGATCGTGCTCTCTGACTCGCCCAGTGGTGATGGCATATCCCCATAGTCGAAGGTAGGAGCTGCAAAGAGAGCACGGAGGACTGAGCAGCAGCCCTTGTGTGTGCAGGGCTGCCTGCATGGGGGAAGCTGAGGCATGTGCAAAACTCTCTCTTCAGCAAGCACTGTGTTTTGGAGAGGACCTGGGGTTGCAGTGAGGGATTCAATGCCACAAGTCCAGCAGGCAGCACAGGATGCAACCCTGGCAGGATCCAAATGCTCCAGCCTTAAGATGGGCCCTTTGTGCTTGGAGACAGCATCTCACCCAACCCCTGACATGGCACTAGCATCACCCTGAGGACAGAAGCACCCTCAAAGCAAGGAAGGGAATCCATCGCACCTGCGCAGAGAAGCTCTCAGAGCCAGATTCCACAGCACTTACCAGATATGTTGGTGGTGATCTCAGTGAGTGCTGTCTGGCCAAAGCCCTTGCCTGTGCGGGCACGAACTGAGAAGAGGTAGGTGGTGCCAGGGTGCAGGTTGGAGAAGACATGGTAAGTCTCATTGCGCAGCTTGGAGACGGTGCGTCGCGGGCCGGGCACGTTGACTGCTGGGTCAGAGGATTCAATGCTTTGGTAGCTGATCTGGAGGGACAGAGTAGAGCATCATGAGTGAGCAGAAACACAGGGAATGTCACAGAATAGAAGAGAATATCCCAAAGTCGGAAGGGACCCACGCGGATTATTGATGCCTGTGCTTGTTGTGTTTTGGGGTAAACGGCAAAGTGTTTGGAAAAGCTGCTGCTGGAAAGCAGTCCTGGCACTGAAAGCAGGGCTACCCAGGAGAGAAACCCTGCAGTCAGAAGGATTTCAGTGCGCTGGATCAATGCTCCCTTCCTCCCTGCAGCACTCTGATAATTCTGTGGGTACCAGAGTTGCCAAGGCTCAGGATGTACCTCGTACTGCGTGATGAGGCCATTGGGCTCCACCGGTTCCTCCCACTTCAGAAAGATCATATCCTCCAGAGGGGTGAATGTGAGTGACTCAGAGGCGATGCCACCAGGCACTGGGAAAGGAAAAGGGTTAGGATGAGTCCCCCTGGGCTTTGCTGTGAGTGCTGGCACTGCCCCCACAATGCAGCCTTCCCCCCCCCCCCAGCAGAAGTGCTCACAGTACCCCAGCTCTCCACACTAGCTAACACCACCACCAGTAACAACTACAAATAATAGCAGCTGAAGGTGTCAGGATTGATATTCACTTATTTTTCTTTATCTTTTATCATCCTTCCCCCACCCCCAACCCAAGGGGGTTGTTAAGGAGGGCAGAATAGGCAATTGTTCAGCCAAGACCATTATTCCCAAGCAGCAGCATCTGCTGCAAGCTTTAGTGCCCAAAAAAAAAAAAAAAAAAAAAAAAAAAAAAAAATCACACCCCTCATTTCAGGAGCAATTAAACCCACTTAAACCAGAAAACCAGCATAGTGCACGTGGGACCAGGATGCTGGAGGCACAGTGGGAACCATCATTAGCAGTTATTACCTTGGGAACAGCCCTCAGGTGGGACACAATCCAGGCAAGATCTCACCGATAGCATCACATTCAGCACAGCTTTGCTGAGCTCTGCTATTTGGGTCCAAGTAGGTGGAGCCAGGCAACCTCACATGGGCCTCTTCCACCCAGATGCCAGCTCTTCCCATCTTCCCTTTATTTTATTTTATTTTTTTTGCAGCTTTTGTTCAGATCTAATTATACAGCCAAGGGAGAGGGATTGCCTTCTGCACACTTCCCACCGTGCAAATACACAATTTCCACTTGATTCACAAGTTAATCTAATCAGAAGCATCATGTCCTACAGGTGTACACGAGACACTTATTAAATTCCTGGGAATCTTTAGGGCAGGAATGCGTGCACCTATAAAACCATATTTCTTCTGCAAAACAAAGGCAGGGTGCTCACCTGTGGGTACAAAACACTCCATGGCCACGTGGGCAGATCCCAGCAGTGTGCAAAGCCCTCTGCCACACACATATACCTGTATTTGCACGTATTTACTCTGGCTTGCAGCCAGCAGGGGCAAGAGCCGTCTCCCCGCAGCACCAACACATTGCTCTGCTGCTGCAGAGGGGAGGGAAGAAAGGAAAGCCAGGAAAGCACCAGCCCAAAAATGGAGCCCTGCAGAACTGTACCACAGATTACATCCATCTGCTTCCTTGGTCAACGAGGTGTGTGACCTTGCCATAAAAGAAGCTTAAGTTCATTAATTAACCAGGACCTTCCTCTCATGAACCCACGTTGGCTGTGACCAATGCTGTGCTGCCTTCCAGATGTTTCTCAGTAACTCCCACAATAATTTTCTCCATAATTTTGCCAGGCACTGAAGTGAGCCTGACAGGCCTGTAATTACCTAGAGAAGCCCCAGTGATGCACAAACAGACAATGCAAACAAAGCACAAAAGATTCAAACAAAACACAATCAAAGGTTCTATTATTGAGTCTTTGCCATCTCCTCTTAATTGCACGTGGGGCTGCTTGTCAACCAGTCCTGGTAGCTCAGATCATCCTCATCAAGTGCAGAGGGGGGAAAGATTTCAGCCTGTCCCTATCAGGTCTGGTTGCTTGAAAAGCAGCAGGGAACACCTCAGTGCCATGGAGATGGAGAGCATAAGGTGGGAATGTCCCCATCACACAGTGAGGTGACTGCAGAGCCCCCAGCTCAGCCACGGCACCCACTGCTGCTCTTCTGCAAGCTTTCAGAGACACTACATTGCCCTGGCCATGGCAGTGCAGGAGCTGCAGCAGCTGAGCTTCACACCCTGTCATTAGCTAATTTAGATAAACTGAGTATCTAATGTAGCTAAATTGAATAGGGTTAGCTGGGCCAAACCCACTCATAACATTTGCAGTGCATCTATGAACCCAAAGATATGTTGATTCCTCCTGGGATGGAAAGTGCTCACTGTACCATGTTCAGTCCAAGGGGGGGAGCAGCCAGCCCTGCTTAATCAATGTATAGTGAGGAGCATCTGGAGTGATTACAGTATAGCAAAAAAACATCTGGAGCTACTGTATTAATATACAATAAGAAAGCAGCTGCAGCAGTCACAGCACAGTGAAAACAGCTGAAGCAATTAGAGATTAAAAAAAAAGGCATCAGGAGCACTGAGCTGGTTGCCCATGGCTGAGCAGGCTCAGGTCTAAGGACACAGCATGCTGATAGGATGCATGAAGTGATCACTGTGGTTTTAGTATTTAGAGATTGAAGTGGGACCAAAGAGCCAGACCAGGTTTGCTTGAAGGGTATGCACCTTTTCTTGGTGCCTGGGTAGGGTACTGGGTCTCAGAAAGCAGGGGAAGACAAATAGTTTGGCTGTGTGCAACTCAAATGCAAAGTTAATGGGAGAAAAGCAAAGGGAAGCTGAGCAAAGCTGTGCTGGGAATGCGCTGACCTCCAGTTCACAGCACTCACCAAGAAACCCAGCAAAGCCAACTCAATCAGCCTGAGCTCTGCAGATGAAAGGAGTCACCTAAGTGCAAAGCATTAATTGCTTTGATCACTGTTGCTATTGCTGCTAGGTTTTAATTCCACAGTATAGGACGAATGAAGGCTCCCCATGTGGGCATGAGTTGAGATCACTGGAACAGGCTGCCCAGGGAGGTGGTGGAGTCTCCTTCTCTGGAGATGCTCAAGACCTGCCTGGATGCCCACCTGTGTGACCTGCTGTAGGGAACCTGCTTTGGCAGGGGGGTTGGACATGATGATCTCTGGAGGTCACAGAAGCATAGAATCATAGAATCACCAAGGTTGGAAAAGACCTAAAAGATCACCCAGTCCAACCGTTCACCTGTTCCCAGTAGCTCCTACTAAACCACGTCCCTCAACACAACATCCAGCCTTTCCTTGAACACCCCCAACCCCTACAATTCTGTGATTCTGTGAGATGGGCATCACTGCACGGGGCACAGCTGAAATCCTACAGGACGGGGACGTCTCTGGGTAGACACACCGCCCCATCACGATCCAACCAACCCACAGCATTCCTCCCAAACCCTTCACGTGTGGGTTATCCCTACCGTCCTCATCCGTCTGGAACGTCACCTCCTTGCCCTCCTTACGGCCCTCGGGGTTGGAGAGGATGAGCTTGACGTGGATGTTCCTGTAGGGCAGCAGGTTTTTGATGGTGTAGCGGTTGGCGTTGCGCTCCATCTTGGCACACTCACGGAAGGTCTGGTTGAGGCCACTGCCCACCAGGTAGCGATAGCACAGCGAGACGCTGTACGTGTGGCAGCGGGTCAGGTTGTAGCCCAGAGGCTCCCATTGCAATGTCAGCTGCCTGGATTGGATCTCGGAGAAAGCCAGGCCTTTGGGGGCCCGCATGGGCTCTGCCAGGGAGAGACAGAATCAAAATACATTGCTGTAAGTGTTTAAGCTAAAGCAGCTTTGATTGCACGGAGGGGAAGACTTCATAGAGTGCAAGTACGGCAGGCCTGCACAGCAACCCTGAGCTCTAAACAGGCTTGCTGCCCCATGTTGCCCAGATTGTGGAGTCTCCTCCTTGGAATTCTCCAATGTGAGCTGGATGTGGTCCTGGGCAGCCCTGCTGGACTTGGTGCGCCAGATGGACCCTTCCCACCTCACCATCCTGTGACTTCCAAGGCCACCAGCACTACTTCTGCTCCTCCTCACCCATGAATGGGACACTGGGAGCACAGCAGTGTGCAGCAGTGTGCCTCCCAACACTGCAACTGAGGTGGCAGCCCTCAGCTGTCCATCAAGCTGATGGCAAACTCTCAATAGGACAGAGTGAGTAAAAAAAAATTAATTATCATTTGCATAAATAGGAGGAGCCAAGCTCCCTTGCCAATAGTATGCATATGAGTGGTCTGTGTTACCTCCAGTTAATTCCTTTCAGGACCTAAAGGGTGAGGAAAGGATGATGAGAGTGAATTTTTGAGGTCCTGGCCCATCCTAGAACAGATCCTCAGGGAGAATCCATGCTGCAAATTTCCATGGGATTTGTGCCAAGGAAGACTTGGGCAACTCAGGGCTGCAGAAGGTATTTGCAACTTCACTGGATGCTCCAGATGCCCTCCTCAAAGGATGTCCTCACTGCCTGCACTCCCAGTCTGAGTCCCTTCTATGCCTGGTTCAAGGACTCAGCTTTGGTACCACCATTAGCAGAATGAAGATTCTCACCCTCATCACCATCAGCAACCAACCCATCACCTTCTTCACCCATCAAGAACCCATCTCCTTATTCCAGCGCATTTAAATGATCAGTAGGGAACAGACAGCCCAGCATCCCCAGGCCAACAAACACAGATACGAATAGCAATTCAGCAAGAGCTCAGCTAACGAGGATGTCTGCAGGCACCAACATCACTGAATATTTCCATGCAATTAGTGCCAGTGCCAAGCCACCCGTGCTCACAGTTGCTAACACAGCTGCACGGACACAGGCACAGTGTCAAACACGGGTGACAGCACTGGGCATCTCCTATTGCTCCAGGGCAGGATGCATTTATCCTTTAAGTGGATTCTTCCAGGGTCCTTTTGGATCAGATTCTGCAAAGCCCACTGCCACCATGGACTGGTCCAGAGATGCAGCAGAATGATGGCTGACACATCCAGGAGGATATGGAAATGCAGCTGCTTCTCTGCTAGAAGAACAACAGTTGCTTAATCCCACCATGTGCTAGGTTGGGAGTGAAATCCATGCTTGTATCCCACTGGAAGAGCACTGGAAGCCTAGACTGGAGGTGGAGACGGTTGGAAATCGAACACAGAGCGGCTCTGATCAGCTTGGAGGTAATCATGAAACCCAGTCTTACTTGCAGCACCTGTAAGAATTAACTGGGAGAAATACTCCTTCCAGCCCCAGGCTGCTGCACCCTGCTAAGGGTTTGCACCTCCAGATCTGCTTCTCTACCAATGTCAGAAGCCAGGCCCCCAGGGTCACGGACACGGCCAGAGCTGCAATGCTCCAGCCCAGAACGTCCCAGCCCTGCAGCTGTTCCTGCTCCACTCCTGCCATGCATTGGTGTGACACCACAGGGACAACGTGCATAGGGGTGGCAGGTCCCAGCTTGCTGCTGTCACCAGCACGATGACAATGCAGGGACAAAGCCATCCCTGTGTTCCAGTGGCTGCTTTCAAGCTCATAAGGAAGGATGCTGCTGGCATAGCACTCTCAAAGGAGCGCCCACAAGGACAGGCACCACAGCCCCTCCATCAAGAGCAGTCAGGCTTGGCTGGTTAAAAACAATAAAATAAGCTCCCAGAAAGGAGCCAACCCACCTGCACACTTGGTGCGGCTGATGAGGGGGGGTCCCGGTTTGCCTGTGCCCCCTTCACCAGGACGTGTCAGCAGGACACTGATCTCATACTCTGTGTCAGGATCCAGGTGCCAGAGTTTGTAGGTCTGCATGTTGACAGCGTGCACCTCTGACCACGGCCCCGAGGTCATGCGGTATTCTATCTCCTTGCGCACGATGGGGCCGTCGCCGATGATGGAGTTGGTGTTGAGCTGGATGATGAGGTAAGTGGAGCCAGCCCGCAGCAGCTGGGGGGGTGCGATGGGTGTTGGAGGCTCTGGAAGAGAGAGGAGAAGCAGCTGGAGCATCTCACCCCATCCCAAAGCTGCAGCATGCATGCCCAGAGGACAAGCAAAACTGATAAGGGAATGACACCGGAGTATTCAACACAAACCAGACATTAATTGTCAGCCCGTGCTGCATGCCACGCATCTCTCTAACAGCCCCTGGAAGCATCAAGGTTCCATATGACCAAATCTGATTATTTGTAGAAGATGCATTGCCTGGCATTCACTAAGGTGCCACAAAGTTTCATCAGAATGAATTCCCTTCAACTGCAAGCAAGAATCAATGAACTAAGGCCAGTGGGAAAGATAGTGTCCCAGTTTTATGTTGAGCCACTGCATGCTGACTTGTTTGCAGCGAGTGAATGCAATCTCAGTGCCCTGACGGAATCAGGAGCGAGAAGGAGCACAGTGCATAGAGATGACAGTGGGCACCCACCTTTCACAATGAGCTCAGCAAAATTGGAGACCCCAGAGCCACGGCTGGACTGGGTGACACAGCGATACAGGTCCTGCTCGCCCTTGGACACCTCGTCCAGCTGGAAGGTGGCCAGGAAGCGCCGGTGACTGATGTGCTTCACGGAGGCAGCGGGGACCACTTCGCCACTCTGCCTCTGCCCAGTGGGGAGAGAAAAGCATGAGGAGGGCTCAGTGTGGCACTCGGAGCCACCAAACGTGGCCCTCGAGGACCAAATCCTTGCCACGCACAGATCTCACCTGCATGAGGAAGCGCTCTGCCTCGGCAGCCTTGCCAGCAGCCACACACTGGAAGGTGGCATTTTGCCCCGCGTTCACCTCCACGTCACCCAGGCGGGAGAAGTGAGGGGCTTTTGCTGTCATAGAACAAAAGAAGTATTAAGGAGACTCTCGTCTGTCTTGTATCTTATGCCCCAAAACTTGCCCAGTTGGAGCCAAGCTCGCAGCTGGCAACTTCCTTCAAGTAAAGGATGGGCTCGAGTCCCACCTGCACATCCCAGCCCTGGATCCCTCCCAAGAAGCCCACAGAGATGCCCCTAGGGTAGGACCTCCATCCCTGCAGAAGCCTGCATTTCACCAAGGCCCTTTGACAACCGAAGCAATGCAGGAGCTGCCGGTGATGGAGGTAAGGCTGCCCAACGAGATGGGACCTCCAGCACCCTGGTGACAACAGGACACTCAGGTGCCACAAGGCTGCACCCGAGCGCTGTCAGTCCCTAGGAGCATCCCAGCCCAGCAGCACCCACCACACAGCAGCAACCCCAGCTTCCACCTGCACTCACAGCACGGATAATTCAAGAGCAGGATGTCATCCAAGCCCAGGTAGCCCCGGCGCTCGCTGGAGATCACCGCCTCGAAGAGGACCTGTGGCACCGAACAGAGGGGTCAGGCGCGGCGGAGCGGTCCCCTAACCCGGGACCGAGCCTTTGGAGCTGGCCCCATCTCCTGAGCAAAGGGATTTTAAGGCACATTTATAGCAGGTGACACGGGGTCTGTAAGGGATGGGGGGATCCGGGGAGGACTCACCTGGTACTCACTGGGCCAGAACAAGCTGACAGCCAGCTCAGCCTGGTGCCACTGGCGGCCGTGGGAGCCTGAGGCATTCCAGACCGCGCTGCCCACCGGGCCCCCCATCACCCGCACGTAGGCACTGAGGGTGCCAGGGCTGTGGCCATCGCGGCTGTACATGAAGTAGCTGAACTGCAGGCAGTGCGTGTCGTTCTCGCTCAGCGCCTGGAAGAGCAGGTGGGCCCGCTGACCGGCGGCGTGCTGCGAGGCGTTCACCATCAGATAGGAGCCTGAGGGAAAGGGAGAGGAGGGAGAGCGTGCAACTGTGCCTGGACTCAGCCCTGGGTTGGGGACACGAAGATGATCAGGGGGCTGCAGCAGCTCCCCTATGAAGACAGGCTGAGGGAGCTGGGCTTGTTCAGCCTGGAGATAACAAGGCTGCAGGGTGACCTCATTGCAGCCTGCAGTACCTAAAGGGAGCCTAAAACAGGAGGGGAATCAACTCTTGGAAAGGGGGATAATAGCAGGACAGGGGGAAATGGTTTGAATTAAGGGAGGGCAGATTGAGGCTGGATGTCAGGGGGAAGTTCTTTGCTATGAGAGCGGTGAGGTGCTGGAACAGCTGCCCAGAGAGGCTGTGATGCCCCGTCCACCCCTGGAGGTGTTCAAGGCTGGGTTGGATGGGGCCCTGGGCAGCCTGGGCTGCTATGAAATGTGGAGGTTGGTGGCCCTGCCTGTGGCAGGGGGTTGGAGCTTCATCATCCTTGAAGCCCCTTCCAATCCTGGCCATTCTGTGATTCTGTGATGAGGGAAGGCTGAGGCAGACTGTCCCCCTGTGACACCAAACCCCACTGCACGTGCCTCCAAGCCCTTAATGGCTTCAATGCAGACCCTGCAGCTTCCCATTAATGCCCACAGCTCCAGCGGTGAGCCCCCACCCTGACCCGACCTATTTAATTCTCATTTCCTTCGTATCATTGAGCACGCAGTTGTTGCTGATTTTAAACTGTGCTCAGCAGGCTTTCGTAGGGATAAAAGTGCCTACCAGCATAATGGGCCCACTGGGATGCCCACATCCTGCTGTCCCCATCCCCAGAGCCTTCGGTCCCCCACCAGCAGGCACTGCTGCAACCCAAAGCCACCAGCGGTGCCGATGCTCATCCATAAGGACTGAACACCCAAAGGGGACCCAAAATGCATCACCCACCCTGTAGGCTGCACAGCAAAACCCTGCCATGGAGGAGCAGAGTCCTGCAGCCATTGGGGTCCCACGGCCAGCTCTGCCTCTAACCCACTCCAGCAAAGACAAAATCATTCATATTCCATCCATTTTAATAACTGCACATGCTGTAACTAACAAAGCCAGGCCATTTATCCAAGTCAACCATTGTTTTCCTGACAGCAGCCCCTTAATAATTAATAGTTCTCATCGCTGTTTAATTTACATGAATCCACGCACTGTCCTCCCACCAAGCAGCTCTTGGGCACCCAGTGAGCCTAGCAAAGGCACGGGGACGTCCATGTGCCTGGGAGCTGCACTCATGGCTGCTCCCACCTGCACCTGGGGAAAGGCAGCGCTGCACCACAGCACCTCCTCCATTGCATCCCTAGGGATGGGAACCAGTGAACAAAAGGGGAAAGAAATGAAATCACCAAAAAAAAAAAAAACAAAAAACCTAAAATTTGGGCTGTATCCACAGGTCTGCATTGCCACTCCGCATCTGAGCCCTTCCAGGCAGACGTTCAGGGTGAAATAAACTTATTTTCCTCAGATAACACAGCTGTATTTCACAGAGAGAGAGGAAGCCAGCGTGTGGCTATTCCTTCTGTAGCTGTCATGGTGCTTTTTGTTTTTTTTCTTTTCCTTTTTCTCCCATCAAAATTATTGCCAAAATCCCACACCAACCCACGGGACGCCTCTGAAAGCAACTTCAGCCCACCTGACCTTTCAGGCTCCCATCAGGACACGGTGCCCTTCCTCCTGCCCACAAATAAAACCAGAGGATGTGAGAAATAAGGAGGCTGAGACTAAAATTAGACCCCCAAGGAGTTATTTGAACGACTGAGCTGTGTCTGATGGGACTGCTGCTGCAGCATCATGGCCAAACGCGGAGCCCTGGCTGGCAGCTCCTCCTTGCTCTGGCAATAGGCTGGATGGGTGCAACATCCCTCAGGCTTTCTTGCAGGTATTTTTCCAAATTTCGGCATGTTTCTGGCTGTTTTTCAATACAGCCCATTTCTCAAGGCAGCACAGCCCCATCTGGGTGCCCCCAGGAGCAGCAGTGGGGCAATGCCAGCACGCAGGGACTGCAGCACTCGGTCCCAGTGCACCGTGCAGCCCCACAGGGCTTGCAATTAAACATTATCCTAATTGCTTCAAGCAGAGCCAGAACCCAGGAGGCAGAGAGGCTGCATCCCTGCCCTGCAGCATCCCAGAGCCACGGGGCCGGGCAGCCAGAGTGCAGTGCTGTACCACAGCTGTGTTTTCTGAGCCCTGTCCATACGCTGGCAGTACAGCAAAACCCACTCCAAAAAGCACAATGGGAATTATTCCCAAGCCTCACATGAAACGGGCATCTTCAGCAGTCACAGGAAGGGGACACGACCCACCAGGATGCCTGCAGCCCCCCAGGAAACCTTTCCTCCCCAGCAGCACTGAGTCCATTAGAGCAGAGAGTTTGATCGATGCTGTGCTTCGTTTGGTAAATCCTTTCTCTGCTGTTCAATCCAATGTAAGGTCAGCTTTAATTGACACACCAGCCCTGCGGGCTGTCACCTCGCCTTGTCACCAGGAGTAATGAGCCATCCCCTCCAGGACAGGCAGCCCCTCTGCCTGGGAGGACACGGGCAATGTAATTTAATTCAGTTTTCAGGTGCGTTTCCAGGGAGAAGCCCAACTGCTCTGCAGAGACGCAGAAGAGTCTTAAAAGCGCTAAATAACATCTCGAATGAAAACAGAAATAAGTTTCTGGCTGTGTTCCCAATGGGAAAAACAGCACATCGGTAGGTTAAAGTTGTCAGCAAGGAGAATCTGAGGTCTGAGCTGCAAAATCCACTCTGCTTCTGAAGTCTGTGTATGGCAAGCCCTGGACCTGTCCCTGCAGTCCTTCTGCAAGGTCTCCAGCCTTGCTTCCCCATCTGAGGACATGAACCCTCCCTCAGATCCCAACCAGGTGCTTTGGGAGCACCAGCAGCAGTCCAGCCCTTCTCCCCCCCCCCCCCCCCAACTTCACATCTCATTCAGTTTTTATCCCAGGAAACCACAAAGAGGGGATAAAAATGGAAAGCTACAAAGAGGCAGCAAAGCAGCACACGAGGTGAGCAGCAGCACCCAGCTCCTGCCCTGAGCATCTCCCCAGAGAGCCCCAGCACCAACCCCACCATCACATGGGGGCTCAGAGGTGCCACATCTGGGAGCCAAAATCAAGGCCAGTTTTCTGAGCCCCAGTGCTCAGCGTGTGATTTATAGAAGAGACAAGCAGGGAAGCAGCTGCTCCACAGAGGGATCTTTTTAGTATCACTGAGTTTGGAAGGAAAACTTTTCAATGCTTTGCAATGCAAACCTAGCAAAAGAAGCTGTTCACGAAGCAGTGCTCCGTCCTGCACCTGCTCCATCCAACAGATCCCAACATCACTCCAGCAATCCCAGCCCATCTTCAGCCCAAGTGTGGCTGCAGCCCAGAAACAAGCTGAAAAAGCAAAACTGCAACGTGGGAGAGCCCCATCCGTCTTCTTTATGGGAAAGAGGGAGACGAGTCAAGATGGAAAGAGAGGGAAAAACAAACACAGCAAGAAAACAAAAAGAAAGAGGGGAAAAAAAGGTAGAGGCGGGTGGCCTGCAGCCAGCATCCGCTCCAATAAATCCTGTGCTCTTGAAGCTGGCTGATCTCCAAGAAAAACTCATTTTAATCCAAGACCACGAGACTCCTTTGTGAAGTGCTCCCCGGAGGGATCCTGGAGCTGTGCAATGATGTTTCTGCTGGTGGGGCACCTTGGGGAGCCCCCTGGAAGGAGCTGAGCACCCTGCAAGTGCCACCCACCCACTGCTCGCTGACCCGTGCTGGGGCTGGGACCCCCTCACTGCACATCCATGGGCTGCACCATGCCATGCTGCAGGCTCCAGCCACCTGCAAGCCCCCTGGCTTCAAACTGGTATGCTTCGTTGCTGCTTTTAAATTGCAGCTGAAAACTGAGCAGAAACTCCAATTACAGGTTTGAGGCTCTGACATCAACCCCCAGCATCCCCTCCCCAGCTCCGCTTCCCGCTTCACTGCCCCCAGGTCAAAGCCCCATCAAGGAACAAATTAGGTTAGCTCAGTTTAAAGCAATTATCTCCATTATCTGTAATTATTCCTGTGGCAGAAGACTGCTTTGGGTGCCCAGGATGTGCCAATCCCCCTTTACCCCCAAATGTCACCCAGGGCACTGCCCAGGGAGGGGGCTTACAGCAGTCCCCCCATCCCAGCCATCAGAGCAAGGATCCAGACCCACAAAGTAACAACGAGCGGCTTGAAAGTGATGTGAAAAAGACAAAAGAGAAGAGAAAAATCTCCCTCTGCATTTTTTTCTCTCACAGCTCCTGAGACGTCAGGGCTGCCTGCAGCTCACAGCCACGAGCATCTGCCCATATCACAAGAGCCAGAAGCACACTGCTCCCTTTCCCATGACTCCTGGAGATGGGGATTTCTCACTAGCCATCAAATACAGCAGAAAGAGCAGAGGTGCCTTTAAGGAGGGATTTTGGGTACCATCCTTGCACTGCTGCAAGGAAAGTCCAGACTGGGGGCACGCCTCCCTGCAGCACAGCCTCAAGTCCTGTGTCCCCAAACTGTGACATCCCCAGGGCCACATTAAGGACCAACACAGCTCATCACACCTTGCCGTGGGGCACAGCAGCATCCCACCGACCACGAGATGGAGGGTGAATCAAGTCAACCCAGGGCCAATTCCCATCCCAGGCATGTGACCAGCTGTGGGTTTGGGGTTGGGACTCACCGTGGGGCAGGTCGGCCGTCAGGTGTGGCATCATGTAGCTGCGGACCAACTCCCACCCGAAGTCATCATCCTCACCCTGGCTGTACTCACACTGGTTCAGATCGTCGTCCTCCTCGAAGGTGCAGCCCGCTGCGGACAGACAGACACACAAATCAGCCCCGGAAAGCAGCTGCTCTGTCCCCAGAAGCCCAGCTGGGATGGATGCTGTCGCACCCTACACAATATTGAGGTGCACCCAGCCATCCCCCCACTCCCAGCTCCCACTCCTGCAAGCGCAGGAGCAAAGCTGCCCCGTGCCTCTCCCCCTCCACTGCCATGCAGTGAGATGAGCTGCCAGGCCTCGGCCCCAGGGAGGTCGCAGCTGACTCAATGACCTCAGAGGTCTTTTCAACTTAAACGAATCCATGATCCGACTCGAGCTGCAGATCTGCACACTGCTGCCACAACAGTGCCAAGCCTCAGACAAGACTTCCAGCAGCAACAACAGCAACTGCACTGCTGGACTCCGAGCTGCAGGCTGTCACCTCTGAGCACCTTCAGTTGTTTCTTTCCCTTTGCAAAGAGCAAAGCTGAAAGCTGCACCAAAGCATTTGTGGTCTGTAGGGCTCCAAATCCATCCCTTCTCCACCCTTCCATCCATCCATCCATCCATCCATCCATCCATCCATCCATCCATCCACCCATCCATCCTCCCCCAGGAAAATGAGATCTGGGGAGCTGTTGCAGGCTGCCTCATTAACACTGCCCCAATGTTTTACTAAAATCACTGATTACAAGGAAAGGCCTCCAGGGGGGAATTAAGCCCCTGGGCTGGTGAGGGCAAGCACGTTAGGAAAGCCGTGAGCAAACAGGAGGAGAAAGGCAAATGTCCCCTAATGGGTCAGTGGGAAAGCAGAACACAGGTCAGGGTGACACTTGTGGGTTTTTTGTATTTTAATCCCAAATTAAACCTCCCAGTGCTGGGTTATGTGGGCTTGAAGGGCAGGGACCTCACAGATCTCCAAAGAGCACCAAAACAGCCAGCTTACCAAACCCACTACTGCAAGACATGCACAAAATCATTCTTCCCAACACTTAAGATATATGAGAACAGAATTGAGCTTTTCTCTCCCTTTACACTCAGTGTTTAAAGCACTGGGGAGCACTCCAGCCTCAGCATCGAGCTTTCTTTCCTCCCCAGAACAACAAGAATGGGAAACTTCTTTTAGAAGGACTAAAAGCAAATCTTCTCCCATTCAGAGCACCAAGGAACGGAGCCTGCCTGCTTTCTCAGAGCCTCTCACTAAAAGGATCATTTGTGCTGTGCCAGCGGTGCGTGGCAGTGCTGTGTGTGGATGCACTCCCAGCTCCTTCCCATCGCAGCATCTCCGGATCTGACAGCACCCACCACCTGGCTCAGCTCCCCAATGGGAAGGAGAAGTGATCAATTTTTCCCTCGAAGGAAAGGAAAAAAGTGCAAAAGTGTTGGAAATTTCTAAGTGATTTTGGTGGAGAAAAAAAAAACAAGAGCACATTTTCCATCTGAAGTCTGTTGAGTGGGTATTTGGAAAGGGAGAAATTTGTTTGTGGGGATGATTTATTCCATCCCAGAGAGCCACAGGGCTCTGGGAGGCACGTGGAGCTGGCTGAGCCTTGTGTCCCAATGAAGGATCCCCCATCTCTGCTCCCACAGAGCATCCTCACCGCTCTGCCTGCACAGCCCCTTCTCCACACTGCATGGCATCACCTGAGCTCCCAGACCCCCACATCCCAGTGGCCAACCCAGTGTCCTCCTGCAGCTGTGAAAGCAAGGTACAGACAGAGTCAGATACCTTCACGCCACTCCCCAAAAACTGAGGGTTTATCAACATGCCCTGTGGATGTTCCATCCCTGGAGGTGTTCAAGGCCAGGTTGGATGGGGCCCTGGGCAGCCTGGTCTGGTATTGAATGTGGAGGTTGGTGGCTCTGCCTGTGGCAGGAAGGTTGGAGATTCGTGATCCTTGAGGTCCCTTCCAACCCAGGCCATTCTGTGATTCATGCTTGCAAGCAAGGCAAGGCTTCCCTGCAACCTAAAATCCCCACCTGCAAGCACCAGGATGGCTTTTATCCACCCAAAGGATGCTGGCAGCAGCTCGTGCTCCACAGGAGCTGCTCAGGGTCCCAGATGCTTCCTAAAAACTTACAAACGGAAACACAGAGCCCCCGCAGCAGCCCCTGCCTTGGTTCAGTGCCAGGGAAGGAGCAGCTCCAAGAGCTGGAGGAGGTGAGAAGCAAGCAGCAAGAGCAGATTAAAATATCAGCGTGGGCACGACTGCCTGGTGCCAACAGCTCTGAGCATCCCAGATGATGCTGGAGCAGCCCAAATTAGCTGACAGCCCCCGAAACCCAGGGGATGGAGAGGGAAGAGACGACAGATCCATGCAGAGGAAGGAGGGAAAGAGAACACGGAGCAGCAGGCATGCCTGCCCACCTCTTCCATGCATGGAGGCGGTGCTCCTCTCGCCTTGATGTTAATTATGTCCTTTGCTGCTTAACACTGTGGGACACGCTCCAGGGGTTTCTCCTTGTTGTTATGGAGCATCCCAGGGATGTGTGGATGGGGACCCAACACGGCGCCCCATAGCAATGCTGCATCGACCTCAAAGAGAGGCTTTAGAAACAGGGCTGTGCCCCAAATGCAGGCTGCCCCAAGCTCTGGTTAATGCAATAGCCAACATCTCTCCCCTGTACACCTGGGTAAGATGGTCTCGGTTCTGCCCTTAGATGCAAGGCAATGACACTGTGAGTCTGGAACCCCCCTACACCCCCATGGCCCTCTGCCAGCCCAAGCTGGCACCGGGTTCCCTCCAGCCACAGCAGCGATGGGACACGCAGCAGGATGGGGCAGCAGAGTAGCAGGGACACCCAGGAGCACACAGGGATGCTGCACATTCCCTGGCCACAAGCACACAGCGCTGCACAGCTCCCAGCCCAACAGCAGCACCCGGCTGTGCTGTTTCCAGGCTCTGCTGGAAGGAAGCTCCCACGTGCAAGCAGCAGACGCGGGGGATTGGGAACTGCAACCTGCAAGCTCACTCTGCTCCCTGCAGCAGCTCAGCCCATGCGCTGCAGCATCCCTCCTCCCGACCCCACTGGTGCACAACGCCCCACACTGCAGCACCTCTGCTCCAATGCTGCCCCAGCCCCAAATCCCCCCCAGCTGGAATCTCTGCAGCTTAAAAGCCCCTTGAGTTCAGCGAAAGGGAGATGAGCACTTGGGACACGAACACAACAGCCACACGTGCATCACACGCATCAGATTTTGCCACAATCCCAATCCCCGCTTCTCTTCATCGCCCATTTTGGCAAAATAGAAATGTCTTAAAAAGAAAAAGAAAAAAAGGACTCATTTCCTGGACCCGATCAAAGCTGGTTAGAAGGATATGGAAAGCAGCGACATTAAGATTCTTGCCAGTAGTTTGTTTTGCTTCTCCAAATCATTTTAAATATTGCGTTTAATAGAAAAATAATTTGCTCAGCTGTAAGGAACGTCAATTTGCAACTTGAAGCCTTGTACATTAGCCAAAGAAGCTAATGTGTAAACATTAGCAGCTCCAACAACGCATGGGGCTTAGCCAATGCAATTCCAGGGAGAGAATAGCCAGATATTAAGACAGAGGATTTGCATAATAAGTCACTTACGCCTGATAACCCCAGTGCCTGGCACAGGGCTGGGAGAACAACATCCATCCACCAGCAGCTGCAGACGTCACCCATCTGGGGTGCTGCAGACCCTCCTGATGGCTCCCACCTGCAAAGCCCTCACTGCTGGGACCCAAAACGGTGCTGAGGTGCTGCAGCACTCCCAGGTCCCATAGGAAATAGGGCAGGAATGCAATGTAGTGCAGGGAGAAGGCAACGTGTATGGGGCTGGTTTGTGGGCTGATGAGCTGCAATACGGGCACTGCCATAACGAACCATCACTTAATGAACAAAGTCAGGGCTGCCTCTTCTGCACTAAAGGAAGAAAAACAAAGGCAGGCTTTTGGAAACCCACGGTCCTGGAGTTATCGATTGCTCACAGTGCAATTAAGCCTCAGGGCTGACAGCTCTGCTCCTCCTGCACTTTGGGGGGGGGTGAGAAGGGGGGGAAATGGCTAAAAAAAACAGGTGATCTGGCCTTTCCTGCCCCCCGTTACCAATGGATGCCTGCAGGGAGGGCTCCCAGCTCCATGTGCATCCTGACAGCCACGCAGAGCAGGAGCAGTCCCACTGCAAAGCACAGGCTGGCAGCTCCAGGTGTTGCTGTGATCACACTGTAAATCCGGAGCCACCAGAGCCCTCCGCTGCCTTTCCCAACAGCTTATTTATTGCTTTTAATACCTCCCTCCTTTTGCTCGCAGCGCTGTCTACAGAGCCGGGTTTGCTCTGCAAATGGTCCGTGTCATTTGTCAAAGAACTGAATTCCTCTTTTCTCCTGAACACGCAGGGGCTCTGGGAAGGGCTGTGTGTGCCAAGCAGTCTGCGCAGCGCCCTGCTCTGCTCCCAAATGCACAGCAGCCAGTTGCTCAAATACAGCAGGGACTCAGCAACACTTGCCAAGATCGAGCCTTGCACAGAGCCCCAGCTCTGACCCAAGCCCTGCATTTTGCTGCAGGCAGGCAGACGAGAGGCAGAACTGAGCCACAGCAGCGCTGGGTGCATCCTGGCCATCACACAGCTTCGCCCTTCTCCTTTCTCTTCAATCTGTTGCAGCTTCTGCCACGCAGAGGATTGGCCACGTAGGGACCTCATCAAGGCTGGGGATGCAGACACCGGGCAGCAGAAGTGGATTCACCCAGTGAGTGATGCTCATAAAACCAGAAATTCTCCAGCACTGAGATGTGCTGCTTCACTTTGAGATTGTTAAACACAGGAGCGAAGCGGGACTGCTGTCAGCTGGGAAACAAAATCAATGGAATGTTATCACACAGCAAGGGGAAGCAGAAGGCGGCTGTTAGGCTGAAAATAAGACCCCAAAGAAGTGAACAGCACAGGGAGAGCTCTTGGGAAAAGCCCCTTCTGTCCCTGCACAGGAGCATAGGGATCAGTGGCCCTGCAACCCAATCCGCCTGGCTGCAACTGGGTGAACTAAACCTGGGCATTATGCAGAGAGCATTCATTCAGGGCCACTGAGGGATCTCTGCTTGCTGCTGATGGGTGCAGCCCTACATGGCACCCAGTGGACCAACCCAGGACATGGCAAATGCTTCACATTTGGTGCTGAGCCCCTCAGGCACCACCACTTACGCATCTCATTTTGTGCCAAGCAAAGTCTTTGGAGGTTCTCAGCGAGCCAAAAGCTCTGCCGGAGCCACATAAAGGCCCATGAGGAATATGGGATACCCTATGACCACAGACACCAGCCCTATACAGATGGCTGTATCCCAGAGCATCCCCAACTGTGCAGTCCCAGGGCACTTCCAGATCCACCCAAGCAAGGAAACTCTGCTTGTCTGCAATCCGTTCATCCACCATGTGATGCTCCACCTCCTTCAGTGCATGGGGCTCCAGCAGCAACAGGAAGACCCCAGGCAGCCCCCAAAGGCCCCTCACTGGGAAGCAGCAGCTGAGTCTCAGCATTCCATCCCTGCAGTGCCATCATCCCTGTGATGCCATCACCCCCACGGTGCCCCAGCTGCAGCGATGGGATGCGGGCAGGCAAAGCACTGGGCTGGAGCAGTTCGTGCTCCCATCTGTACTGATTGGGATCACTGCAGTGGATGGCTGTGGCACAGGGACACACGTGAGGCTCAGGCAGCCCGGGGGCTCCGTGCCATTGCTTCTGTCAAACCAGCAGCACTGCAGGGACAGCAGCCTTGTTACCACGATCAGGTCACCACAGTCCCCTCGTGCTGTCGAGGCTCAAACAGCAGCTCAAGCCACTGCCCTCATTAAGTTAATGATGTCCCACCAGAGCTCACACACACAGAGGGGCCCGGGCAATCAGCTCAGCTTGCTGGGGTCTCCCAGCCCAAAGGGTGAAGCTTGCACTGCCGCAGCCACCCCACGACAGGCAATTCCCTGCTCTTTTTCAAGCTACATCACAAAGCGCAGATTCAGAGCATCGCTCCGGCCTCAACATTTACACCCTCCATCTACAGCACCGCACTGCTCCGTGCTGCTCTGGGCTCCACGCCGGTTCCCCACGCACCGGGACTTCGCTGCTGCAGCGGCCGCTGTCCCCGCTCCCTCTGGCGGCCGCGCACGGCGCAGCGCCCGGAGCGCCGGGGATGTCCGCAGTTCAGCTTTGGGATCCGATGTCCGCTCCTCAGCTTTAGGATCGGGCAGCTGGGGAACGGCTCGGAAACACGCAGCCATCGAGCTTTGCTGGGAATTAAAACCCGACGTCCCTGCGCTCGTTCCAGGACTTGAGAGAAGCCGGGTTGCTGTTAGGAACGGGGCAAAGCCAAAGAGCAGTCGGTGCTCAGCACCCCACGGTGCACAGCAGGAACGGTGCGGGGAGCTGCCAGCATCCAGCGGGTCTGTGCGCCTCCAACACCAGCCCCGTGGGTGAGAACGGGGCTGAGCTTTACAGCAGTGTTGGACTTTGGATCCGTGCACCAGGAAACAGCTCTGCAAACACCAGCGCCCTTGGAGCAACAACGGGGAAGGGCCTCTGGTGACTGCCAGCCCTCACCCTCCTCCTCCTGCCCACAGCCGCCCTTCGGCCCCGTGTCCCCAGGATGCCCCGCAGCTGCACCAATGCCCAGCACCTCCATGACCCTCATCTGGATGCGTCCCAGCACTGAAACCAACAGCAGCTCTGCCAGGCAGCGGCGGAGCGGAGCTCCAAGAGGCCATCTGCAGCGGAAAGAGAGTCTGTCTCCAGGATGGGTTTATTTGAAGGCTGCCAAGAAGGAGGAGATCAGCCCCGGGGGGGGGGGGGAAGCGTTGGGAATCCTCCTCACCCTGGAGAGAAGAGCCTCAGGTTCCCCACTATCACTGCTTTGGGACTGGGCGAGTGCCACAGCATGGGGCAAATGCTCCAGGGGACGATGCTGCAGGGACAGAAACGGTGCTCAGGGGCAGCTGCAGAGCAAAGCCTCCAGCTGCCTTTGGGAGAGGAGGAGGAGAAGGGTTGAGAATGTGACATTTAATCACACAGCAACGAAAGGTTCCCAGACACGTCTAATAAGACAATTATAGTGCATGTTAATAATAGATTATTAAAAAGCTTATTTATGGAGGTTTAAGCAGGCAGATGGCGGGGCTGTGTTGATAAGGCTCTCCCCAGCCCTGCTCCGAGCATGCGGAAGGGATTTACCTGCTCCTGCTGCTTAACCCCTTCGTGGCTACCAGCAGCAAGGCTGCAAACAGCTGGGAGGGGACCTTTAAGGGGTGCCACTAGCAGGCAGAGGGAGCAGAGCCCAGGGGGGAGTGGTTCTCAAGGGCTCTGGGAACTGTGCTGAAAAATGGCTGTGAGCAAAGCAAGCTCCTTCCTGGTGCTAAATAGGGGAAAACATTCAATTTGGAGGAAAAACACTGTCCCCATGGGATGGCAGTGGGGGGGGCTGCTGCTGCCCAGGCAAGGATCAGAACCTCTGATTTCCAGGGCTTGGATCCTGCTGGCTACGAGCAGGGAATGCTCCTCAGGAAGCTGAGATTTGGAAGGTTTGCCTTAGTTTGGATAAGGGAAAAAATGCTCAGCGCGGGCCAGGAGGTGACTCACCAGGACGGGGGGCAGGTCCAGCACTGCCTGCAGCCCAGGAAAACAACCAGGGAGAGCAGCACCGGAGCAAAAGCAAAGCACACACAGAGGGGACTGAAATAAGAGCACCGAGCTCTGACATCCCCCAGCTCTGCTTCACCTCCACAGGCAGCAAAACCCTCCGTGCCCCAGTGCTGCTGGGGAGAGGGGAATATGGAGAGATGGAAACAGGGGGTATGGGAGGAGGGTGCTGCATTCCAAGGACAGCATTGTGAGCTTTTGGGGACCCTGCGAGGGGTCTGCATCATGACCTGCCACTGCAGCACCAAGCAAGGCATAAAAAGCAAAGAAACGCAGATGGAACAGCAGCCAAGGGAAAGATTCCTCACAGCGTAACAAGAAAAGGCAGGAGGGCAAAAAATAAACGCATCCCAGCTGCCAGCAGCACAGCCCCGACCCAGGCCAGCCCCCGGGGTCCCGACCCAGAGCAGGGATGCGAAGCTCCATCACCTCCATTATCTCGTGATGAGGACGCGGCCGTTACAGAGCGACGCGGCCGCATTTGTTCCGCTCCCCGACCCCAAACCCGACAAAGGGAACGCGGCCGCTTCCATTCACTCGGCGCAGACAATGCGGGGTCAGAGGAGAGGCCAAACCAATCCCCCCTCTCCCCCCCCCCCAGCCCAGCCCACCCCAATGCCACTGTCCTGAGGCCGCCGCGAAGCCCCACACTCCGGGAGTGTGGGAACCTCTCCTAAAGGAATGATCCAAAGCCAAATATTTTAATGCCGTTGAGTGCTCGGGATGCTGCTGGAAGAGCCTCCAGTAGGGACGAGCAGCGCATCCCCCGGAGCACCTCCGAATCGAAGCCTTGAAGAGGTGGAAATGAGCAGCTCGGCACCCTCTACAGCCCCACACACCAAGGAGCCGAGCAGCAGGTGCCCGCTGCCCTGCAGCACCTGACAGCAAGGCGATGCGCCCCCGGAGCCCCCGTTGCGAGCAGCGCAATGCCGACAGC
The DNA here is from genome assembly GCF_019232065.1 of Centrocercus urophasianus. Lineage (NCBI taxonomy): Eukaryota > Metazoa > Chordata > Aves > Galliformes > Phasianidae > Centrocercus > Centrocercus urophasianus. The sequence continues at coordinate 3,017,626 of NW_024885011.1, forward strand.
TCAGCCACGGCGTGATCGGAACGAACCGCTGAAGTTCGTGCGCTCCGGAGAGGAGAGCGGAGCATCCCGATGGCACAGGGTGCGCGTCCCAGAGTGGAGGAGACGCTGAGATTAACGATGGGATGGATGGAATAACGGCCCCATATGGGATGGGGGGAGGCACACAGAGCCCCGCGCGTTACGGACCCGAACCGCAGCATCCTCGGTCCGTCGGAAGGGCACCGCGTGGGGCAGCGGGGCTGAGCCCGAATTCGGTTGGGGCGGCACCTCCAGCCCCAAACCCTGCTAAAAACGGGGGAAAACACAACGACCCCCCAAACCACCCAGAGCGCAGCGCTTCAGACACGAATCGCCTCCACGGCGAGCCGCCACCGGAGCGCGGAACCCCCCGGAGCTGCGGGCACAGCCCCATCCCGAGTGGAGCAGCGCAGCTCCGTGCCTCAGTTTCCCCGCAGAGCCGCTCAGCCCCGCACCACACGCGGTCACAGCGAACGAACACCGCAGAACGCCGCGACGCAGCCAGACCCGGAACGGTTCCCCGTCCCCGCCCCGTGCCTCAGTTTCCCCGTACTACCCAAAAACCCACCGCCCTCCCCAAACTCCAAGCGAGGGGTAACCACGCACCGGACCCCCACCCACCCCGCACCGACCGCTCACCGGAGGGCGTCTCGGTGTCCAACGCGCAAACCCGCAAAGCGAGGGCGAGCAGCAGCGCCCGGGCGCTGCGCATGGTGCGAAGGCGGCGGCGGGGCGGAGGGGCCGGGGGCGGCCGCCGACACCACCGCCACCGCCGCCTCCTGCGGGCCCCCCGGATCCGGCGCAGCGGGGCCCGCGCGTCCGCCCCGCTCCTCAAATAGCGGCGGCCCCGCGCCGCCGTGACGTCAGCGCCGCCGGCCCCGCCGCCTCCACCGCCGCCACCGCCGCGGGCAGCGAGAGAGGGCGGGGAGAGGGCGGGGAGAGGGCGCCCCCTGGCGGCCGTACGGCGAGTAGGCAGCGCGGTGCCGCCCCCGCTGGGGGGGGGGGAGGGTTGCGGGGTGAGCGGTTGTGAGGGGCTGAAGGCGGTTCTGAGGGCTCGCGGTTGCAGCAGGGGTGTAGGGGGGTGTAAGGTTGGGGGTGCGTGATGACAGCGGGTTGGTAGGTGGGGGAAGTTGCAAGCTTGTGGTTGCAAGGGGTGATTGGTCTGGGGGGGTGCAGGTGGGGGTGGGCGTGATTGCGTGATGGATGGAGGTTCTGGGGGTGCGTGGTGGGGTGCGCGGCTCGAGGGGGTGCACGCTTGTGCAGCGGTGATGAAAGGCTGTAGGAGGAATCCCTGGGTGCTGTTGCTTGGGGTGATTGGTTGATGGGGAGTGCAAGATTGGGGGATGCTTGGTTGCATCTTGGGGTTGCATGGCTGCTGAGGGGTGTGCAGTTGCAGGATGTTGACAGGGAATGCTCAGCACGGCTGCATGGGAGCAGTAGTGGCAATGGTGGGGTGGCACCCCGCAGTGCCACCATCCCTGGGATCAGACAGGTGGTGATGGAAGGAGAGAGGTGCAGCAAGAGCAGGGAAGGGGGGAAAAAAAAGCATCCAAAGGGCAGAAAAAAATCTGCACAGGGCCCATAGGGACGTGGCAGTGTCAGGGGATGAAAGGGCTCTTGTTCATCTGCACCCTCTGCAGCAGGAAAATGTTTACTCAAAGGCTGGGGGGGCGAGTTCTGTCATCCAGCTCAGCTCTTCCCTCTGCGTGCTCTGTGCTGCTGTTGCACCCCCAGTCCCTTTGTTTTATCCTTACGGGGTAAAATCCAACCAGGCAGAAGCACTGCACCCTCCCAGCACAGCGCAGCCTATTTGTCATTAACCAGCAAAATCAAAGCTAAATCCCTCCATTCTGCACCGCTGAGGTCTGCAGCTGGCACGTGGCTCTGTGCATCCCTGGATTCACCCCAGTGCCAGCCTGGCGCCAGCTGCAGGTCTGTGCACAGAGCAGGATGCACCAGCCTGCACCACCAAGCTGCAGCCAGGTCCGTTCAGGGGCCTTCATCCATGCAGCGAAGAGGAGGAGAAGGAGTTGGGTGCTGTCTGTACATGGTTTTCCTGCCATGGAGCAGCATATGCTCTGGGAGCATGGCAGTGCCCTTGGGACAGCTGTGTCCTCATGATACAGCTGAGCCCTGGGTTTGGTCCCTGGGACCACATCCCCTTCCCATCCCCACCCCACCTCCTGCTGCCATCACAGCCCCCAGCGCCTGCAGGAGCAATCGAGCTAAAATGAAGTAATCACTCTTCAAGTGCAGTCATTTGCAGAAAAAACGCAGGCCTCTCCGTGATTGCAAATGGTCTCTGCTGAAACCCTCATTCCCATTCCAAGGATAAATGTTTGCAGCTCCAGTGTGACGGCAGCCTGCAACACAGCCCTCGTGTCCTCACTGCGTCTCTGGATTCCACTGGATCGGGGACAAAAAGAAGGGGTTTGGGGCTTTTGAGCCTCCTGGGAGCCAGCAGTGCTTTGGGGAGGATGCTTTCCTCTCGCTCATAAAAGGACAAAGTGATGGAGCAGGGCTGGCCCGTAACCCCCCAGCACCCATGGGATGGTGGGCTGCAGGAGCTGCCCTGCACTGAGTGGGACTCCAACCCCCAAAACTCTCCTTTCTGGCTTATTTCAGAGCACCACACTTTCTCCCTTTTTCCTGTGAGGACACAACCTGGCTGTGCACCCCCAGCACTGTGCAGCCATCCCACACCCCACTTTTTTACCTTCTGCTTTTGTCCCTCTATCTCTCCCACGCCGCCCTCTCTCCCTCTCCCCCCTTCCCTTTGCTTCCCTCTTCTTTTTTCTATTTCTCTCCCTATTACACCACCATCCAGTCCCTTACCTCTAATAAGTCCCCGCTATTTTCTCAAATCACCGCCTTTTCCTAATGCCCCAAATCCTTCTCTTTCTTAGCAGACAAAACAGCTGATCTCATCCCGCCCAGCGGTCAGGCCGGATGTAATGGGGCTATTAGATGAGTTATCACTGCCTGAAAGGATGAAATAACTCTGTGCCTTCACCCAAATAAACCAGCAGAGCCACTCGTGGTCCTGTGCATGGCAGAGAAGGAGCAAGAGCTCCCGGAGGAAAGAGCTGTGAAGATGCTGCAGGATGTTACACGGTGTGATGTGGTGTTAGAGCATAGAGTTGTGCTGTGTCACTTCAGACTCAGCTCCTCTGCCCTGGGGTTTCCCAGTGGGGAAATGGGAAGAGCTCAAAAACTATTCCAGAGAGCATCACCCACCAGGCTGCAGTGCTCGACGCAGGGCCACAGCTGCAATCCCAAGCGTGTGGATTCGCCCCTTTCTGATTTCAGCAGTAAAATGGTTTTGATAAGAAAAGAATGAAGGCACAACAACCCGGTGAATCTGCCCCCAGAACACAGCGTTGTCTCCTCCAACACTGACTTTTTTCCTTAAAAGAAAGCAAGGTGGGAAATGAATCAGCCCATGTGCTTTGGGACCCTGATGGCAACCAAGGCAACAAGAGCCATTCTGGGTTTGGGAGCGCTCAGCTTTCCCACTGTCACCTCTGGATGCTGCCAGGCCCCTACTCTGAGCAGAGGATGGAGCCGTGCTTTGTCCAGCATTCCTGATTACTTCTTCCTTTGGGGATGACACCGCTTTTCCAGTTGGTTTTCTTTCACTGGATTTGATTCTGGGTGCTGCCTGCCCTCCTCGCAGCTCCGCTTTGCTGCTCTTCCAAACTCCATCACAGAAAGGATGCGCTCGGCAGTTTGCAACACAAAGAGCTCGTCGGGCATTTGGGCTGAGCAGGGCTGAGCTGATGCACCAGCAGAGCCCCAGGAACAATGGATTCCCATCGCAGACAGCATTGCTTGTGCTCACAGTGCTGCAGCATTGGGAGAGCGTCGGCTCTGCTGTGGTCAGAGGCAGAATTGGGGACGTGGGGACCTGGGGCAGAGGAGGGAGGAAGAAAGTTTGGAAGAAACCTTAAAAGAAGCAGAAAAGGTGCTGATTTGATTCATTTCTGAGCGTTCTTCTAAACTATTTCAAGAGCTTTCCTCTGCCCAGAGGAGTCTCTGCTTTTATGGAATGCATACGTTACATGTATGCAAGGATATCAGAGCACGTGCATGCACGAGTGTGTTCAGGTATTTCTCTCCCTGCAAAAGGACCACGATGGCATTTTGGGTCCCCACTGCTCACAGCACAGCTGGATCCTTTGTCTGCTCCTTCCCTTATTGATGGCTCCAGCAAAGCCTCCTTTTTCATCTCATTGGCAGAGGATCAGAACTCATCAATCCTCAGTTAGCTGCTGAGCGCTCTGTTTCTTTTATTATTTTCTTTTATTATTATTATCTCAGAATGAAACAATTCAAAGGGAATAGGAGGAAAAAAAAAGTAATAATGCAGGCTGTTCTGGAGGCACAAGGCTCAGCCATTGGCGTGTGTACAGAAATTAATCCTGGGCAGCCACGTGCTGGCAGCTGCTGCTGTGTGGAGCGTTGGGCACAAGGGGGGCTTTAGGTGGAGGATTCAGAAGGGGTTATGGAATGGTCCAGCACTGCCAGAGGGGTTAAATGAGGGATCCAGGGCTAAGCTAAGGATTATAGAAGTGGTGCTTTAAGCTCAATACATTTTGTGTTTTCGGGTTCAGGTATGTCTGATCAAAAGGCAGTTGACCAGTTTGCCACCTTCTGCCTGGAATGGCTCAGCAGGTGATTCCCTGCATCTGTGTCCCTTTATGTTTCAGGCACAAAATCACAGCCAGTGTCACCCAGGTGCCACTGAGCTTTCATGAGCAGACCTGGGGCTGTGGGCCAAGCACCCCCCAGATGTGCACAGCCAAACCCAGCCCTCATTTTGCTTTCCAGCCATGAACACGAGTGACCAACCCGAATCAGCCGATGGGTGAGACAAACCTTTGCTCATTGGTTTTAAGCAGGAAAAGGGGAGCTGGGAGCATCGCTGAGCTCCTGGCAGAGCCATGCCTGTGCCACCACCTCGGCCCCATCCTCATCCCAAACCCCTGTCATGCAAATTTCTGTGCTCCTCTCCCAAAAAAAAAAAAAAATAAAATAAATGCAATTCCGGGAGATGAAGCAGCCATTAATCACCAGGAAATTGTGCTTGTTACAGGAGAAACATTAACAAAATAATCATAAATAGTCTGCCAGCCCTGATTTGCAAACACATACATTTTGAACCTTATGGAAAGGCGTCTCATTTTGCTCCAGTAATTAGCTATTAACCCTTTGCCACACAGCGTGGGCACCCGAGCTTCATGCTGTGCAGGCTCACCCACATTGCTGCATCTTAAACGTGGCTGCATCCATACTTTCAGGATGCAGCTGTGCTCGGGCTCCCACCAGATGTGGGGAAAAGAGTTTGTGCTGAGGAAATGGAATCCTATGAGCTGGGGAAAGGAAATGGGCTTTGGAACCCACAAAGCTGAGCCTGGCTCCACCTGTGCCAGCACTGCTGTGTATCTCTTAATGTTACGAGTGCTGTCGGTGCTCTGCAGCACTTGGGCAGCAGTTGGCAGAGCAGAAACCTTCCTCTCCCCTCCAAACTTCACCCAGAATAGCAGCAAGGCAGAAAAGTCCCCATCTGCTGCCTCACAGAGGCTCCTTCTCACCACCAAGGCTTTCCCTTCCTTCTGAACCCTCCCCCAGTCATGCAATTCACAACCCCAAAATGTTATTTTTCCTTTTTATTATTATTAAAACAACCTTGGAACACGATGCCAGTTGACTCTGGCCTTTCACTTCAGCTTTCCCGCTGAGCTGCCCTTGATTTTCAGTTCTTTTTTTCATAAGAGGAACTTATATTTACGAGAAGAATTTATTTGTAAAAGCCACTGTTAGTTCTGCAGTGACAAGATGAGCAGCGCACGCAGCATCTTCACTTCCCTTTTTCTTTACCCCCCAATGTAATCAGCTTTAATTGGAAAAATAAATGAGATCTCTCCTTCAAGACAATTATACCGAACATTGCATTAAATTACTATTAGGATTTTTTTTTCTTAACACTGGTTCAGGCGTCGTCTGTTGTTTTAAATAACCGTGCAATGAGCATCTTGCTGTTCATTGTGTGTGGCAGGAGCATGGGGGCTTTGGGCTGGGGATGGGACAGGCAAAAGGGGAAGGGTTGCTGGGGATAAAATGCATCAGTGCACAAACAGGCAGGGCCAAAGGGTGCTATGGCGTGGTGTGGCATGATATGGTATGGTGAGGTGTGCCATGGCATGGTAAGGCATGGCATGGCATGGCATGGTGTGAAATGGGATGGGATGGGATGGGATGGGATGGGATGGGATGGGAT